>NC_133127.1:92381074-92691074 GCF_048418815.1 Hemitrygon akajei | reverse complement strand
CCTGTGGTATTAATTCAGTTGTTTTCATTCCACTATGGCAGTCTGTCTTACTGAATGTATTCTGCAATCTTTTGTCTATATTCTCACTCTGACTACCCCATTTTATATATTTTATATATAATACCCCATGTTCTCCTTCCCAAACTGTCCCTAACAATACTTTGACCAGATGACCTCATTTTGCAGCTTATCCCAAAGGAGACATTGGCCTCACCTTAATAAAGATTTTCACTTTGTCCTATCTCTTCCTCTCTGTATTGTAGGAAAAGACTGTGGGACTTGAGAGGTTAATGGGTTGCTATAAGCTCCCACTGAGCAGGTGGTATTTGGTGGGGTAGTGGGTTGTTAATGTAGCAGAATGGATGGCGTCGGGCCAGGCAATGGAACAATGCAATCGGTCCCAGCTCGTCAACCGCAACGCGTCCTATATTGTCCTGTGGTAACTGTACCATGTAGGCATGTAGGGGCACTGTACAGGACGTCAGTATGTTAAGATATTTATTGCTCTCATTGTTCACGGGCATTGTACAGGACGTTATTATGTCATTGTTTTAAGAAGATATTAATTGCTCCCATTGTTCTAAGGGGATATAGAAAGGGGCCAGGGGCTGTGAGGTGAGAAGCAGGAGAGAGAGAGAGAAGAGAAGCAGAGGAGAGAGAGAAGACAAGCAGGTAGACAGAGAGAGGACGACATGCAGTCCGTGGAGAAGGACAACAACTAGCAAGACCAGAAGGAACCCCAGGTGGGGACGAAACATCCCAGGTGAAGACCGCGTTCGCTGGCGTGGGTGCTTCATCACACCTGTTCCTGGCCCCGTATGAGTCGTGTGGGAGTGGGATTAACCACACGTTGATAAGTATTGCTTGTATCGGGAAAAGGGCAGTTGCACAGCGTACGCATTGATAAGTGTTGCCTGTATTGGGAAAAGGGCAGTTGCACAGCGTGGGTAGTTAAGCTAAGCCGCTTTTCGCAATGAAGTGTCATTTATGCTAATATTTTACCTTACCAATAAACAAGTGTAATCCTGTGATCCGTGGTCTAGTCTCATTCTTGTCGCGGATACATTTTCTCTGATACCACGTTCCTGCTTGGTCGGATAACATTCCGTCCATAACAATTGGCGCTGCGAGCAGGGTATCAGGATGAATTTGTTCCGCCGCAAGAAGGAGGCCACTCCCGAACAGTTCCTTATTCCCGGCTGGACGGATAATTCGGCTGGGTTCGGGATGCTGGCAAATACATTGTCTCAGTTGGGCTCTCCTCTCAGTTGGGAGGATCGCCTGCTACCACGGGAAACCCCTATCGGGGAAAGAGTGGCACGGTTATTGCGAGAGCTGAATTTTCCGGAGCAAGAGGGGTCCCTGACGGATGCTTTTTGGCTGCTGGCCACAGCCCTGAGGCATCAATCAGGAGTATTATCTGCTAAGAAGAAGGAATTGGGTGAATTAAGGGAGGAAGTTGAAGCCATGCAACAGAGGTGTGCTATGATGGGCGAAGTAGTGCGCACCAGTCAGAATCGGGCTTCTGAGCTGGAGGAAACGGGGGTCAAATTGGCATGTAGGGCCCTCCAATTGAAACACCAGTTGTATAAGCAAAAGGGATCTATGTCCCCGGATCCCGCCCGAGTAAGGGCAATGTTAGCACAAGGGGATGACATCGATACCTGGGATGGTGATATCTGGTATGATGATGACAACCGATATCCGGATCAACCATCTTATCCACCTCTCCCGGGCAATGGCCAGGGAGAGGATACCGCCCAAGCCCAAGCCCGGCCGGCAATGGTCACCACGTATACTTATCCTACCCCCCAGGATGAGGCGGAGGGAAACGATTTTGATTCTGACTATGCTCAGGCCGAGGGCGATGCGCGGGTAAGACCGGGAGAGGCCCTAAACGTGGGTCGGAGGCAGGTACAATATAAGGATTACACCATGAAGGAATTGTCCGGGATGGGCCAGAGGTTCCGGCAGAAACCATCGGAACCTTTGGCGGCTTGGTTATTACGGATATGGGAAGAAGGAGGGGGGCATATCTATCTAACTCCGGAGGAGTTGGTAGGTATGGGGACGTTAGCTACAGACCCTCGCCTTAACCAAGAGTTGCGGGGTCGGAGCGTTGACACTGATTATTTGTTCTATACTATTACTGCAGCCGCCCATAGAGTCTTCCCTTCCGCTATGGATTGGGACCATAAAGTTGCGGATTGGGAGACGGGGGAGGAAGGAGCACAGGTGCTGCGGCAGCAAGCCCTGGCGGCTGCCCTATATGCCCATCGGCTGGGCCAGTGGGCCCATGGGGGAGGGCCAGAGGATGAACTCTTCACCGCCGGTATGCAGACCCGCCTGGTCCGCTCAGCGGCTCCCGCATTACGGGGAGTTGTGTTATCAATGACGGGACCCTTGATCAGGAGCCCTATCGCCCGTGTTATAGGGGCCCTGCAGACTTTGTCTGAAATAGCCACCCCCCGTAGCCGGGCTCGGCCCGTATCTGCGGATCGGCAGAAGAAAGAGGGACCGCCAGGACCGAGTAGGCGAGAAATGTTCCTCTCACTGTTGCAGGCAGGTGTCCGTAAGGAAGAAATAGATGGTAAGCCCACCTCTGTCCTGCATGCATTGTATAAGACCAAAGTGAAGGGAAAGGTGGAAGGAGGACCGGGTCTGAAGAGTAATGATGTGAGCAATTCGTCCCCTTCCCTTTATCCCAGCTTGGACGATGTGCAACAGCTGGTGCGTAAAACATTGCAGGAGGAGGCGGCTAAATGGAAGGCACCAGTGCCATGTAAAGAATAGGAGGTTGGCGGGGTCGCCCTGGTGTATCGCATCACCACAGAGTGGACAAAGGGTGACCCCCGGCCTTATATACCTGTAATAGTCCACTGGGGTAAGGGGAATGACCAGCGCCATCTAGCCTTGGTTGATACTGGGGCTGAACATACGGTAATACCGGGCAATCCAGATAAGTGGAAAGGACCACCGTACCACATTGAGGGTATGGGAGGAGCTCTGACGCGGGCCCGAGAGATTTCGGTCCGCCTCACTATTGGCAATCATACCCCGGTGGTGCGGCGGGTACTGGTGGCTCCCACGGAAGAATGTATACTGGGTATGAACATCTTAAGAGGGTTACAGTTACAAACCACAAGGGGTGCGTTCACTTTTGGGATAAGGGCTACCAGAGTAATTGTGGGAAAGGCAAGGTGGGAACCGGTCCACATCCCCGCTCCTCTCTCTCCGGTCAGTGTTCCCCAATACCGCATCCCAGGGGGGCATGATGCCATAACCGAGACGGTACAGGCTTTGGTCCAGGAAGGCATTGTGCGACCAGCCACTTCCCCGTTTAATAGCCCAATATGGCCAGTACAGAAGCCAGACGGCTCGTGGCGAATGACGGTCGATTACCGCCGGCTGAATAGAGCGGCTCCCCCATTGGCGGCGGCCGTTCCGGACATAGTAACTATTATTGAAAATATCGCCGCGCAGGAGAACGGGAGTTGGTATGCTGTGATTGACCTGGCCAATGCCTTCTTTAGTATTCCTATTAGCC
Source organism: Hemitrygon akajei (assembly GCF_048418815.1). Lineage (NCBI taxonomy): Eukaryota > Metazoa > Chordata > Chondrichthyes > Myliobatiformes > Dasyatidae > Hemitrygon > Hemitrygon akajei. Next base: position 92,687,527 of record NC_133127.1, on the reverse strand, counting down.
CCGAATCGCAGGATCAATTTGCCTTCACTTGGAAGGGGCGACAGTATACATTTACCCGACTACCTCAGGGTTATCTCCACTCTCCCACCGTATGCCATGGATTGATAGCCCGAGACCTGGCAGAATTCACCACCATACCTAGTATTATTATTCACCATTATATTGATGATATTATGGTTCAGGGCTGTGATATGGACACAGTACAAGAGGCCCTGGAATCTCTAACCGCATACCTCACACAACGGGGCTGGGCGGTTAACCCCGCTAAAGTCCAGGGACCAAGTCAGTCAGTCGTGTTCCTGGGCATTCAGTGGCATGCGGGAGAGCAAGTCATTCCGGAAAAGGTGCGGCAGAAAATAATTAATATTGCCACCCCCTCTAACAAGACAGACACGCAACGATTCCTCGGGTTGCTAGGTTACTGGCGGAGGCATATTCCGCACCTGTCCGGCCTCCTGCGCCCTCTCTATGTGGTCACCCGGAAAAAGGCCCCCTTTGAGTGGGGCGAAGAACAACAGAAGTCGTTTGAAGATGCTAAGCTAGCTGTACAACAAGCGCTACCTTTGTCTCCAAGGGTACCAGGTGTACCGTTTGAACTGCAGGTAACCGCCGATGTGGATGCGGCTCACTGGAGCATGTGGCAAAAACAAGCAGGACGGCGAGTTCCTCTGGGCTTTTGGTCCAGGAAGATGTCAGATGCTGCAACACGGTACACCGCCTTTGAGCGACAACTTCTGGCCTGTTACTGGGCGCTGATTGAAACGGAGCGGATGACTGGAGATGCACCTATTGTTCTTCGACCTAGCCTCCCCATTATGAACTGGATCCTATCGGACTCCGCTAGCTTAAAGCAGGGGCGAGCCCAACAGTCCTCCATCGTTAAGTGGAAGTGGTACATTCAAGATCGAGCTACCAAGGGACCTGACGGAGTGAGTCGCATACACGAGCTGGTAGCCGAGCAGCCGTTGGAGCCGAAACCAGTCGCTGAGAAGATCGATGTATTACCTACCTCACCCGTGAAGTGGGGGCGGCCCTTTGAAGAGCTAACCGACGAAGAAAAGAAACATGCTTGGTTCACCGATGGATCAAGTAAATGGGTGTCCGGCGTGCCGCGGTGGCGGGCTGCCGCTTATCATCCTAGTTCTGGGACCGAGCTTACTGAAGAGGGTATGGCCGGCTCCAGTCAGCTCGCTGAGTTGGTGGCAGTCACTTTGCCCCTGGATCACAGTAATGTAGAATCTGATGCTATGGGTCCTAGTGCTGTGGACACTGCTGTGTATTTATATACAGATTCGTGGGCCGTAGCAAATGGACTGACCGTGTGGATGCCTGATTGGGAACGGAACGGCTGGACAGTGCACGGTAAGCCCATATGGGGACAGGAGTTATGGAAGAAGTTGTGGGCAGCTGCGCTGACACGGACCATAACAGTATGGCATGTGGATGCCCATGATAAGCGGCCCACTGAAACGGCAACTCATAATGAGCATGTAGACCTGTTAGCCGCGATCCGAAAGATGGACGTGCTGGCTCTGGGTCGCTGGGCCCATGAACAGAGTGGACATAGGGGAGAAAAGGGTACTCGGGAGTGGGCTCAGCGGCATGGGATTGCTCTAACAGGTGACACGGTAAAGGAGCTGGTGCATACTTGTCCTACCTGCCAGGAGGTAAAACCCCGTCGGGTGATGCAAGGCCCTCCCGCTGCAATAAAACGTGGGAAAGCCCCCGCCCGGGTATGGCAAGTGGACTATATTGGCCCCATGCCTGAATGTCGGGGGAAGAAGTATTGTTTGGTCATGGTAGACACATATTCAGGGGTGGTGTTGGCCCGCCCCAGTGCCAGAGCGGATCAAGACTCCACCGTGGCCGGACTTGACTACTTGATATCCCACTACGGTATCCCGGAAGAAATACAATCAGATAATGGGTCCCATTTCACCGGAGGACAAGTAGCCGACTGGGCAGTAGCCCATGGGGTATACTGGGTGTTTCACATACCTTATTATCCCCAAGCCTCAGGACTAGTGGAGAGGATGAACGGACTGCTAAAGGAGCAGATCCGGTTGTTGACTCCCAGCCATACACTTAAGGGCTGGTGTATTGTGCTGCAACAAGCAGTAGACCGGTTAAACCAACGAGTGGGGAAGGGGGGCACCCCGTTAGAGCGCCTGTTTCCCCCTGATGGTAACCAGGCCGGCATTGACATTGAGGAAGACGAGGAAGAAAAAATGGTGTCTGTTGTAGGACAACAGGTATGGGTCCGTTATCCTACAGGTGAACGCCTCCCGGGGGAGATAATTGCTGTGGCCCAGGGGAACACCCGTTGGGTGGCTGTGGAAGGGCACGATCGGGTGGAATGTTTAAATACAGAACGCCTGACTAACCGCGAATGACTGTTTGTTTTCAGGACTTTGATGATGCTCTTGTACGGCCTGCTGACCCTCCTTCTTCTCGGATCCAGTACCAGTTCTCGTATCTGGTTTTGTGACGATGGCACCGACCAGCTACACTTATCCGTCGGTGACAGCTGCATGTGTCATGCGAGTGGATGGAGGGTTGACCGGTTAACTTGTAATTGGTATCGAGTTATTGTTAAAGACGGTGGGGAAGTAATTAATCACCATATCCCAGACGGTGTTCCTGGATTTGCCCTATCATGTCCCCATGGCCGGAACCAGTCCGCCGTCTGTAAGCTGGCGGGCGGGTGTGCCCCGTTATATGGTAAGCGGATGGGAATCTATCTGTCCCGTCGACGGCGAGATTCCCCTCCCCTTCTTCCCTCCGTCTTCCGAAATAATATGTTTTTGCGAATGAGTCATGAATACGCCCGTCGATTGAACCTAACTAAGTGTTGGGTATGCAGCACGGGCCCCCTGGATAGCGATGCGGGGGTGCCTATGATACAACTCCCTTTTCGTAGGGAGGAATATTGGGCGTGGGTACGGTTTAATAACAACACGGGGGAAGTAGATCCGCCCTCAGATAATGTTACCAATTTACCGATGTACCAGCACCTGTTTACGGGGTGGTACATTCCCGCTTATGATAAAGGGAGTGCCCCGCCGACCTTCCCGGTCGCGGCCGGGATAGTAGGTCGGGATTGTGTGTGCAGGCGTACGCGTAGGGGGATTAGGGTTGGTAACAGTTACTGTAACGGAACCACGACCCATACCACAGGTAGGGTACGTGGGGGAAAAGGGGCTTTGAATGGTACGTATTGGATCTGTGGTGATACGGCCTACCCCTGGTTACCCTATCTGTGGAACGGTTGCTGCTATTTGGCTTACGCAGTCCCCTACTTACACCATGTGACCAGACTGCGAGATCATCAGTCTGCCCGGGTCCGTAGGGGGCTGAGTGCTGCTGAGCTATTTTTCGGGGCTATTATTCCCGGGTATGGGGTAGTTAAAGTTTCGCGAGAAGTAGACAAATTATATGATTTAGTAGAGTCTATTGCTAATGAAACGGCCAAGGGATTGGTGGAAACAACTGGTGCGGTTGATGCCTTGACGTCCGAGGTGGTTGCCATCAGAACAGTAGCCTTGCAAAACAGGATAGCTTTAGATTTTCTGCTAGCTAAGGAGGGCGGTACCTGCGCTGTGATCGGCGCTGAGTGCTGCACCTACATACCGGACGTCACGGAAAATGTCACTAACTTAGTACATCATGTACGCGAGGCTGTGGCCAATCTGCATAAAGTAAGCGCGGATATTGAGCGGGATAAGCAACCGCACGAGGGTGGGCCTTTCTCTTGGTTTGCAGATTTATTTGGTGATTGGGGACATACTATTGTACAATGGTTTGTGTTTGTTATTCTGTTCATAATTTTTGTGGCTTTATGTGTTTTTGTGATTAAGCAGGTTATTCAACGCTGTGTAACCCCTCGCCGCCGTTGACGAGTTGGTACCGAGGGGTGGAGTGTATTGTAGGAAAAGACTGTGGGACTTGAGAGGTTAATGGGTTGCTATAAGCTCCCACTGAGCAGGTGGTATTTGGTGGGGTAGTGGGTTGTCAATGTAGCAGGATGGATGGCGTTGGGACAGGAAATGTAACAATGCAATCGGTCCCAGCTCGTCAACCGTAACGCGTCCTAGATTGTCCTGTGGTAACTGTACCGTGTAGGCATGTAGGGGCACTGTACAGGACGTCAGTATGTTAAGATATTAATTGCTCTCGTTGTTCAGGGGCATTGTACAGGACGTTATTATGTCATTGTTTTAAGAAGATATTAATTGCTCCCATTGTTCTAAGGGGATATAGAAAGGGGCCAGGGGCTGTGAGGTGAGAAGCAGGAGAGAGAGAGAGAAGAGAAGCAGAGGAGAGAGAGAAGACAAGCAGGTAGACAGAGAGAGGACGACATGCAGTCCGTGGAGAAGGACAACAACTAGCAAGACCAGAAGGAACCCCAGGTGGGGACGAAACATCCCAGGTGAAGACCGCGTTCGCTGGCGTGGGTGCTTCATCACACCTGTTCCTGGCCCCGTATGAGTCGTGTGGGAGTGGGATTAACCACACGTTGATAAGTATTGCTTGTATCGGGAAAAGGGCAGTTGCACAGCGTACGCATTGATAAGTGTTGCTTGTATTGGGAAAAGGGCAGTTGCACAGCGTGGGTAGTTAAGCTAAGCCGCTTTTCGCAATGAAGTGTCATTTATGCTAATATTTTACCTTACCAATAAACAAGTGTAATCCTGTGATCCGTGGCAAACCCCCACCCTGCATCTTGCTACAAACTTAATGTCACTCATTTCTATTTTATATGAAATGTCATTGGTCTGAATCTTCAACCTTGTTTCTCTCCATGCATGTTACTTGACCTGCTAAATGTTTTCAACAGATTTGTTTTAATTTTTTAGTTCAAGGGGGTCATTTTAGTACAAACTCTGGAATATGTGTTGTACTTCCAAAAATCATGAAATCCACATTTGGAAAATCACGGTATTGGTTTTGAAAAACCTTTCAGTATTTCAGTAGGTTTTCAAAGTTAATCTTTAAAAGTGAGCAAATCTTATTCTGATTCACCAAATGTATCTAGATGGCTTTGAAATGTTGCTAATGTGTCCTCATTTCTGGCAGCTCATTCCAAACGTACCCAGTACAAAGGAGCTTCTCCTAAAGACATAGCTGGGCTACATTCATAATTTTATTGGTAAATGGACATATGGAGTTTGGGAAATAGTATTATGCAATATAAAAGAATTTGGGCTCCTTTTGTTTATGCATTTAAGAAGTAAATTAATCCCTAAAGGAACTGCGAGACCAGTTATGAACAACAATGAGAATCTTTCTGCAAACACTAAGGATATGAATTCTGTGCAAATATTGAGGGCAAGAATAGACATTTCAGAAGGATATAAACAGGGTTTATAAGCGATACATGGCAAGTGAAGTCGGATTTGGATAAATGTGAAACTTTATGTTAGAGGAAACATCTAGGAAAACGCAAAAAAATCTGAATGTATGTATGGAAAGTATTGAAGATAATGAACACTAGTGATTTTAAAAAAATAGAAGAAATAGGATTTCCACCATCTCAAATGGCAGAGGCCTGTTTGACCCAATATTACATGACATGTTATATGCTAAAGATCAAAGGACAATTCTATATTTGCAATGTATCTACAATGCTTCCTTCAAATTACATATAACCTGCACACTTCCTTCTTCACACTCACACTCCAGACATCTAAAATGAACGTTAATCAGCATCGTGTGATTTTTCAATTAACTGCTGTTCACAGCTCTAGTAACCTATTGGCCAGGGCTGAATTTCAAATTTAATCTACAGTCCTCATTCAGGTTTAAAGATTGGTTGCTGAATTTAATATTTTGCTATATAACCTGACTCCAGAATATGCCCCAACAGTGTGCAATTCCGAATACATGAGTAATTCTCTACCATGGAGGACAAGTTGTTCAATTTATTTATGAAGGAATAAATAGATTTGTTGGCATGAAAGGCATTTAGGAGTATGAGATTAGAGCAAGGATATTGTAATGTGACAGTGGATAGACGGCTGTATTAAATAACAGAGCAGGCTTGATGGGTCAAATGTCCCACTCGTGCCCCTATTTTTTATGTTTCCATGTAGTTATGAATGGAATGAAAGATATGCGGGAGGTATGCCAATTTATTCCAGAAACAAGAGAATCTCCAATTATTCCTTCTTTCTCATTTCCTTTCACATTGTTGCTTTGCTTCAGTAACAGCGAAAAGCAATTGAACAAAACCATGGAGTATTTGCCTGTGTTATTGCATTATTAATAATTTTATTGTTTTAGAGAAAAGCAAATTGGTCTTCCTCTCCAGTGGGCATAAAATGTCCAAAGAGGAGCAGAGGAGTTCCTGTGATGTCCTGTTAATAGTTACACCTTAACCAAAATCTGAAGCACTTTGCAACAAGTCAAGACGAATTCATTTCACCGTCTGTACCTCTATCCCGGTGCATGCTGATGAGGGCTGGAGTTGGAAGGCTTCTATCACTGACCCTCTGCACTCAAAGGATGGTGAAATTTTGAGTCCTCTCAAATCTGATTATGTCTCTGAAGCATAAAAAGCAATGAAAATAAAATCAGTAACTTTTTTTCCACCTAATTTCCAGGCTTGGAAGCCCATTCAAATTAATGGGGATGCCCAGTATAGCTGGTATAGGTTGAACAAGACTGATTCTCCTGTGTAGGGATTCCAGCAAGACTGTGTTCTGTTGATGGAATCGTGGACAGGTGTGCTAGCATCTACTTCTTGGTTGATCCTGGCCTGGCAGCCAGTCTAATTCTGAGATTCATTTAGCTGGAATGCCAGCAGTACCTCATTAACTCTTATCTGCAGCCTGCTTGATTTGGGTCATGATCTGTGAGGCCATCGATTGGCCTGTGGATATTGTGTCCTAGCTGTCTATGTGACTTACACGCCAGGGCGGTATGATATGAAGAGCAAGCTTTGCAGCCTTGCAGCAGGCTCCCCTCTTCGTGCGGCTGATGAATACAAAAGGGTGGCAGAGATTGTACAGTTCGGCACCGGCAGTGTTGCAGGAGTTGCCAGTCAGCGTTGAACTCAACATTGGACTGCCTTAGCTACGGATTCTTCCTCGGGGTTTATTCCTGAAGCCTTCCCCATGAGTGTATTGGCGTGTGGCCTAGTGGATAAGGTATCGGTCTAGTGATCTTAAGGTCACTGGTTCGAGCCTCAGCTGAGGCAACGTGTTGTATCCTTGAGCAAGGCACTTAACAACACATTGCTCTGCGACGACACCGATACCAAGCTGCTTGGGTCCTAATGCCCTTCCCTTGGACAACATCAGTGGCGTGGAGAGGGAAAGGCTTGCAGCATGGGCAACTGCCGGTCTCCCATACAACCCTGGCCAGGTCTGAGCCCTGGAAACCTTCCAAGGCACAAACCCAGGTTCTCACGGGACTAACGGATGCCTATTTGTTTCTATTTATTCCCCATGAGTGGGTGTAGCCGCAAGGCAGTTTGAGATCAGAGTTTTCCTTCTAGCAGCCAACCGTGGCTGATGAGCCTCATCTACACAAAGCAACTGATTTTAAGGCGCCAGAAACCCGATTTGCCCATTCTCCTGTCAGTAGAAATGGTCCTGCCAAGCTTAGTAGTTAAACCACACATGACGGCTAGGAGCTGGACTTGGTTGTCAGAGGCTGTTTGAGAGACATGCCATTGGGAGCATTTCATAGGTAATGGGAGCTTCTCCCCACTACCTCTCCCAGCCACGACAACCTTAATGAACCAGGCCATGCTCTACGTAGTTAATTAACTGCTGTCTTAAGAACATTCTTGCCAGTATGCTGTTCATCAAAACACATGAGAACTAACAGTATCTACACTTCAACAATATTGTGCTGAGACTTTGAAAGGTGTTATAGAGGTCAAGGATTTTTAAAGGTTAGTACTTTGATAAACAGAGAACTAAAATGCTAGAGACTGAGGTTATTTCTTTCCTCACTGCACAATATTGGAAATAAACATAAAAGTAAAGACATGTTTTGTTCATCCATTTGAAGATATTTCTTTGTCTCTTGACCTTTTTGAACAGTACTTGAGAGAGTAACTGAACGTAAATGCCAAGAAAGAGCAGGGCTGCTCTTTAATAGCATACAAACTTGTGCTGCCTATCACAACAGTAAAATAAATTATTTAAAGCAAATCAAAACTGCAGGTGCTGGAAATCTGAAACAGGAACAGTGAATGTCAGAAACACTTCATAGAGTCAGGCAAGAGTTATAGAGAGAGAAACAAAGTCAAGATCTTGAGATCAACTTCCCAGTGTTGTCAAAGGGTCATTGATTTCAATTGCTGTTTTTGTTTTTCACCTGACAGATGCTTCCTGACCTGCTGAGTATTTCTGACTCTTTCTGTTTTCCAGATAAAACACACTAATTATATTTTACGGGTATGTCTTAAGGAATTTGAGAAGACTATAGCAACTGTGTAGTGCTTGCCTTATCTTGTTTGACTGGTTGCCACACTCATTATGAGAAAATCAAATTACATAGTACTATACTACATGATCATAAGCTCCAGGCATCGGAAGGAGGCAGTGAATAGAAAACACACACTTCTGGAGGTAAGTTTTGCTTATAAAAGATAGTGATATATACAAAATATTTACATGAAAAACAATTCAAAATTCCAACATTCTGTATTAGGTTCCAAATTTCAGATATCAAACGAAAACCAAATTCCTGTTTAGTTAGAATCAGTGAGATTCATTAGAAGAACCGTTATTACTCCAATTTCTCCAACTAATTAGATGTAGTGTTATTCCCTATTTAATGGTTTACAGACTAACATTTTCCTTTCTATTTATTCCTAGTTAGTTAGGAAACTAATTGAATTCCTATTTTAGGTATTATGGTTAACTTCAGTTTCAGTTCCAGGTCAGCATGTCTACAATTTCAAATTCAACACTAAAATATGTACATAGAGATTAACTCCTTTCATGACGAATTCTCCAACAAAGTAAATCTCATTCAGTAAATTAACAAAGTCTTTACAAAAATAATCAGTTCTTCCAGAAATCAAATTCAGATCTTTCGAGTGAAAAATGCACTTGTACATCCAACCCTATTAAATCCTTTACATCATGAAACGTTTTGTTCCCATGCTGGTTCTTCAATCTTGGGTGGCTCACCATCTTCTTTCTTGGTTCGTTGGATGAAGTAGTGGGTCATCCACAGACAGTCAATTCACAAAACTTACACAAAAAACCTGACCAAATCCCTTGGTATAATTTAACAGATCTAATTCCTAGTTACATGGTAGAGATCTTGGACACTTGTCTCTACTGGTATTGTCTCATTGTAGCTTTGTTGTAGGCACAGCTTCAAGAAATCTTTTAGCGATATTGTCTTTACTCCAAAGGTTTTTCAAGTAGGGTAGAGATACTCACTACTAATTCAAATTTTAACAGTTTATATCTTTAGTTTCTAATAGTATGCTGCGTTTCTGTCACTTGTCTGTGCCTGTGTCAGCTATGCTTTTTTTTCCCCAGGTTTCCTTTTATTTAAATCAGTCAACCTCATTTTCATCCCTTCCCAGGTGGAGCTTGGGTTTAATTAACCTGAGTTACACCCTTCCCCTTTGAATTTATGCAAGTCCTTTTGCATATGGCTACATATGTGTATTCTTGTTGAATCTCAGACCCATCTGGGATTGACAAAATTCCATGGGGTGGGATACACTGATTATGCATTTCCTCATTTGTCGTTTCTTCCACAGGGTTTTCTTCAGTCTGAGAGGTGAGTTTCTTTCTACAGTGGGTTCCTCTACATCCAGTAAGTAACTTGCATTCCTTTGGGGCTCCTGCAGCTGGAGTGGTTGTAAATGGTTGGTTTGGACTTGGGTTGGAGCCCACAATTATGTATCTGTTCACAGGTTTCTTAACTCTTTATAGGTTCATCTACCATGTCAAGTTTTGGTCTGAGATAATAAACCTCCTCCTCATCAAAGTCAATTTGATTTTCTTCTTCTTCGACTGACTGTTCATTCTTAGTACTGTTGTGTACTTGCGAGAAGGGACTGGAGATTGTTTTCCATTCTCTTCAGAAGGAAGAAATCCACAAGGGAGCAATAAATCCCAATGTAATGTTCATATGGGCCCAGACTGGTTCTCAGGATGTACCTTGTAGAACGGCTTGGCTCACCACTGCATAAACTATTTCTTCCCATTTATCTGTTTTTACCTCGTAGGTGCACGTTCTTTACTCACACTTGGTCTCCTTCTTTCAAATCTGAAGCTGTTATGTTTATCATATCTGTATTTGTTTCAGTGTGCCATTTTCCATGAGTTCCCCATTCCTACTTTGAAACTTTCCTCAAGATGAGATTTAGAATTGTGTACATAGTGAATGTATGATGTACCATGTTTGTGTTTCAAGAGTAGTCCAAAAGCTAAGTCAACTAGGAGTCTGGGTTGTGGTCCGAACATCAGTTCATACGGACTAAAGCCAGTCGTCTCATTCCTAGCATGGACTAGGGGTTTCACGAATTCTCACCAGCGACTTTGGTCTTTCATCTCCAGGGCTCCTGACATATTTAAGAGGATCCTGCCAAGCCTCTCAACAGGTTTCCTCTGGGATGATATGGTGTAGCTCTGACTTTTTGAATTATAACTATCTCACACAATCCTTTAATCAAGTGGGATTCAAAGTCAGGCCTCTAATCACTGTGTAGGTGCTCGGGATAACCATAATGTGAGATGAAATGCTCCCATAGGCACTTTGCAACCATCTTTGCTTTTTGGCTGGGTGTAGGGATAGCCAAAGCATATTTAGTGAAATGTTCAGTTATTACTAACACATCTTTTGTGTTACTTTGATCAGGTTCTAATGTAAGAAAGTCCATGCAGACCACCTGCAAGAGTTGAGTACTCACAATATTCACTAACAGAGCAGCTTTCTCAGGCAAGGTCTTCCTTCTTACACATTGACCACATGTTTTAACCTTGTGTTCTACATCAGCAGCCATCTTGGGAGAATAGAATCAGCTTCTGACTAAAGCCATGGTACAATCAGTTACCAAATGACCAATGTCATCATGAAGACTCTCAAGTACATCAGATTGAAACTTTTAAGGTAAAACAAGCTGGTATGTTGTTTTATCACTGGTTAATTTTTTCCTGTAGAGAGTTCCATCTTTTAGCTCCAGACAATCCCATTCTCTGAGAAGGTAGGGGAGTCTGGGGATTTCATTTCTCACTGAAGGGAATGGTTTTTCTCCCATTTCCATCTGCCTGATGACTTCCCTAATACAAGAATCTGCTAACTGAGAGTCTGTAATCTCAGCATCAGAGAGATGAGAAATGATTGGTAATCCCCCACACTGATCTTGTGTGTAACTGTCACAAACAGCACTTGAATGCATCATTGTGTGACACAAGCAAGCTGGTGGACAAACCCAAGTGCAGGACACGGGCACAGAGGCGGAGTCAGGAGGCATTCTTGACATAGCGAGTGTGAAATCGATATCCAGGACTAGACTTAGAACTGGCAGTCCTAAGAACCATGAAACAAGGCTCCTCACACCAGAGTTGGCCAATGAACTGGCAGCTCCTTGTTGTAATCACAGGGATTTTATACTGCATTTCTGATGGAAAGCAGGTGTGTGTAGTTAGGGAATGATTGGAAACTAAATGAGGGGATTGAGGCCCAATTCCTGAGGTAAATAGCCAGGTGGGGGATTGCCAGAAGGGACCGTGACAAATTAAGGATTGAGCATATGCAATGGCAGCATCTGCAGCAGGTTCTGTTTGTTGGACAAGACGACTTTCACATATATAGCTTACACAATGTCAGCGGTAAATTCACCTGCTTCACCCGAGTTCACCAGGTGACTTTCAGTAAACTTTCAAAATGTGTTCCTGCTCTTTCTGGGATGTGAGATCATCAGATAGTCCTCCATGTGGTCATCGGGACAGCCCATCAGCATCATTGTTTAGCTTCCCGGGCCTATATTGCAGCTTGACAGAGCAGCTAGCCATCCCTAACTGGTTGAATCGATTTTGGCAATGGAAAGGACACAAATCTGAAAGTTACTGTCTGTACTGCAGTAAGTAACCTACCATAAAGTTGATCATGAAATTTTTCATTGACTGCCCATTTTAGGGCTAGGAACTTTAATTTAGGCAGGGTACCTTAATTTGCTTTGAGACAGTCCCCTACTAGCATAGATGATGACCCTAAGGTGCCAGTCCTGTTCTTGGTAGAGGGTGGCACCTAAACCAGTAGTGCTGGCATCTGTATGTAAAATGTATGCCAGCTGAGGGTTAGCAAACGCCAACACTGGAGCAGATGTAAGTTCCTTTATGATTCAGTTGAATGCTTCTCAATATGAGGCAGTCCACCTGCCTCCAAATGGGTCCTTTGGAGTGTCATGCTGGCTATCATTCCTCACCCTGTAGTTCTTTCTGCTAAGTGGGTACCGCGATGTCAAATCACTGAGTGACTCAACTTTTGGAGAAAAATCCTTGATAATATCCAATAAATCCAAAGAAGGACTTCCAACTCCTTCAGATGTCTGGGGATTGGTCAGGTTTTGACTGCAGCTATCTCGTCAGAGTCAGTTTCAACTCCTTGATGAGTCACCACACGTGCAAGATATGTGACTGAGGTCTGTGCAAAAGCACACTTTTCTGGAGACTGCTTAAGTCTGTACTCTCTGGATCAAGTCAGTACTCTCATAAGCCTTTCCTCATGCTCATCCAAGTCTTTAGAGAACACAGTGATGTTGCTGATGAATACAATGAATTTGCTCAGGTTTATATCAGTCAAGCATTTCCCCATGAATCGCTGAAACATCCTTGCTGCGTTTGTCATTCCCTGTGGCATCCTGTTGAATTCATGGAATCCAAGAGGACACACAAAGGTGGTTTTAGGTTTGTTGGCTTCTTCAACCTCTACTAACCAGACTTTAGGTCGAGGACCGAAAACCATTTGGAACTGGGCAAAGCCATAGAAGTATCTTTGAGTTCTGGGGGAGCACAGGCATCTTTAATTGTCTGTTGGTTTAACTTCCAATAATCCACACACAAACAGACATCCCCATTCTTTTTTCTCACCTCAACAAATGGAGAAGAAAAAGGAGATTCAGACTCCCTGATTCCTCCTGTTTTTAGCAGTTCTTGGAGATGCTTTTGAACAGCTTCTCTGTCTTTTAGGTGTATAGGTCGAGGTCAGTGTTTGAACAGTGATTTATCAATAAGGTTGATTCGATGTTTCACTTTGTTGGTACATTGGAAATCTAAGTGACGATGTGAGAAAACCTCAGGGATGCTTTGTAATTTCTGGGTAAGTCTTGTCTTCCACTCAGTGGGGATAGGAGAATCACCAAAGTTAAACTCTGGGCTTGACGCTAGCGGGGACTCCGACTCACTGGGAGTTTCAGTTGGTGGTTCTTTCGGAAGTCTAGCTTGTACTGAATTTAGTTCAGCTATAATGCATATGGGAGGAATTGTGACATCATGTGCTGTTATATTGGAGATCAGTACAGGTAAGTGACACTGTTGCTTGTTTTCCAAAGAAACCAGGCAAGTCTTTACCATAAGTCCTCCAGGCAAGGGAGAAGAAAGTGGATGCTCCATGGTAGTCCGTTTGTCAGGATGCAGCATTCTGAAAGTGACTGATCCACACAAGACTAGAGACTGCCCAGCTGGCATTTTTCTAAGGCCCTTGCTGGGTACTCTCACCAACCCAACATTTCCCTCTGTAGTCTGTCTTTGTTGCATTTGGAGGACTTCCAGGACTTGCTTGTAGCCAAACTTGGGAGAGAATTTCTGGCTACTTTGCAGATTGGAGTAGTCTATATACAGCTCAAGTCCTTGGAGTGCTTCCACATAAGCTGCCTTCAGTGCATCCTGGAAATTACCTGGTGTGAGGCCATGATCACCCTGTGTCAGGTGCAGTGGCTGGGGCACGTGATAAAGATGCCCCCGTGTCAGCTACCCCGCAGAGTGATATACGGCCAGCTACATCATGGTCCACGCTCAGCTGGAGGGCCGAAGAAGCGCTATAAGGATCAGATGAAGAATGCTTTAAGGAAATGCAAGATCAGACCCGAGGACCTGGAGGATGTTGCTGCTGACCATAACACTTGGCGACAGCTGTGTAGGGACAGGGTTCATATTCTGGAGATGGAAAGAGCAACCAGAAGAGAGCCAGGAGAAATGTAGCCATGGTTGCCATCACTACCACCATTCCCACATATACATGTCCCACCTGCAATAGAACTTGTGGGTGCAGGATAGGACTGTATAGTCATCAAAGATCTCACCACTAAAGGAGTGGATGTCGTCATCGGATTCCAATGGACAACCGAAGAAGAAGAAGAGAAGATATACAGCTCATCAAGTGTGCTCAATAAACACCACAGGCTGTGAAAGTAATGAGACATCTGGAACAACCAATGCCAGGGTGGGCACTTCCACATCCACTCTGATAAAGTATTTTCGAAAAGGAATATTGATTTCTACATGTCCCCCGTATGGGATAGCTTGTCCGTTAGCACCCTCAACTTCCAAAAAGTTGGTGAGAGAATGAACCGGTAGGTCTGACAAGTTGTGAAAGAACTGGTAAATCTGACAGGTTGTGAATGAACTGGTAGGTCTGACAAATTGTGATCATAGAAGGATTTAGAGGTGGTAGTGAACTGTGACCCGGTATCTAGTAAACAATTGCATTTTCTTCTTGCTAGTCCTGATGAAGGGTCTTGGCCCGAAATGTCGACAGTGCTTCTCCCTATCAATGCTGCCTGGCCTGCTGTGTTCCACCAGCATTTTGTGTGTGTTGTTGTTTGAATTTCCAGCATCTGCAGATTTCCTCGTGTTTGTTCTTCTTGCTAGGCATATTTGAGCAGAGCACTTTGTGCCAACTAATCCCTTAGGTAGGTGAACAGTCTGTCTTCCAGACTTTGTTTCACCAAGCAAGATCTTGGAGCTTTAGGTACACGTATTGCCAACATTCATCCCTGTTTGTCCTACAACAGGATCCACTTCTAATCTGATGAGGCTTAGGAGTACCATAATGTGACGCCCATTCACTCTGTCTCTCTTCAAGCTGACTTCTCTGATCTGCTACTAATACAGGGTTGGGTTTATAACTGCAAGTGCTGGCTATGTACCCATCTTCACCACATTTAAAATAGTGCCAAGGTTTTGGTTCTAAACTTGGCTGTTTGTCAGTGGTTGTGGACTGTCGTTTATCTTCGTGTCAGCCTTTCCTTTTGGTGGTGTATCACTGTTGCCTCAGAGCTCACTTTTACTTTCTGCTGTTTCGTAGTTTGTAGAGCAGCTAATTGACTTTGAAGCTCAGCAATTTGTTTAATCAGTTGAGAAGTAACTGAAATTAGCTGTGCTACATCGTCTTCTCTACAGGGGCCTGCGCTCTGAGACTGCCTGACGGCATGTTGCTCGACTGTTCCTGAATGCTGTTACATGTGTGCAGTTTTGGAATCATGTCCGTCTTCCTCTGTGCGTAGAAATGTCAATAGCTCAGTAAACGATGGCGGGTTTTGATTTTTCTATTCCAGTTGCAGTTCTAAGATTGGAGACTGGTCCCAACACCCCCTACAAAACTATTTTGAGATATGCTTGTTAGCCTCAGTCTCAGGTGGAACTCCACCTCGCTTTACAGTTAGTGTCAATGCTGCTTGTAGCCGCTGTAGGTAGGCGGGTAGTTTTTCACCCATGTTCTATACCGCGTTCATGAATTTGGCAAATAATTCATCACCGTCAAATAATTCATCAGCTGAATCTAGCAGCTGGTCGTAAGCAGTGGGTGAAGCTCCAGGGCTTATTGACTTGACAATGTCAGAAGCTGGTGGAAAAATACTTTCACATATTTTCTGTGGTCTATGAAGATCAGACACATTTGGGTCTTGCAAGAGCAGCTCAACACTAGCACACCAAGTCTGATAATCCACTCACTGGGTGGACGAGGGGTTCTACTCGAGAAAGTTTGGAGCCTTACTGGTGGATTGCCATGAGCCATCATTAGTACTGCATGCAATGTGCTCAATCACGACTCTTTGAATATCTGGAAGGTTTAGATCATTGGGAGAGATGGGTGAGTACACTGAAACTCCATTAGTTTGTAATACAGGGACCAAGTTATACTGCATAGCAGCTACAGCCGCTTTTGGCTGGTTAGTATCAGGGGAGTCTGCTCTGAAACGAACAGTTGTGGTCTTGTTACATACATCTCCAGCAGGTCCAACAGTGACTGTTTCCCTACTCTCGATGGTAAGGGTTTCACTGATCTGGGTAAACTTCTCTCAAGATTTCTTCATAATCTTTCCCACTGCACTTTGCTAAGATTTGCAACTCACCAAGGTAAACTTGTGTTGTGTCTTTTCCAATTTTCTGAGTGTAAACCCTGGCTAAAGTAACGACATGGTAGGAAACTTTTGGTCACCCCTTGTCTGTTGAGTGCACAGTTGCAAGGGCTGGTGATCTTGCAAAGCAGAGCCAAAATTGTACTCTAATTGAGGGGTTTAGAGGCTCAGCACTGGGGTCAGTTGGAGGAATAACTCTGGCAAATGAACCATTTTCTTTTACAAACGTAGAAAGTCTGGTATTTCCTCATCTTGTTCTGTTCCTGTTATGCCACTGACTAAAACAGCATTTGGGATTTTGACTCCCTTCCCCTCTATGACTTCCATTTTTTTCACTGTTGGTCTTAATTAAAAAAGTGAGTTTGAACAATAAGATTCTTTAGTGCTTTGTATAGTAATCAGTGTGTTAGTGTTTATCTAATAAACTGGCTCACCAAACACCTGTGTAGTGCTCGTCTTATCTCATGTGACTGGTCGCCACACTCTTTATGAGAAAATCAAATTACATTGTACTACACTAGGTGCTAGTAGGCCATTAGGAACTCTAGAGATTGGAAGGAGGCAGTGAATATAAAACACACACTTCTGGAGATAAGTTTTGTTTATAATATACAAATGGCCTCCTACGAATGACCAGGTGCTGTGTCTCACCGTGGCTGACATGAGGAGAACCCTGTGCAGGGTCAACCCACGGAAGACTGCTGGACCAGGCAACATCCCTGGTAGAGTGCTCAGAGGATGTGCAGACCAGCTATCAGATATTCTTACTGACATCTTCAACATCTCCCTGAGCAGTGCCACCGTTCCAACGTGCTTCAAGGTCGCCACCATCGTCCCCGTGCCGAAAAAGTGTTCAGTGTCCTGCCTAAATGACTACCGTCCCATTGCACTCACATCCATCATTATGAAGTGTTTTGAGAGGCTCATCATGAGGCATATCAAGACCCTGCTGCCCCCCTCACTGGACCCCTGTAGTTGGCGTACTGTCCCAACTGTTCAACAGATGATGCCATTGCCACCACCCTCCACCTGGCCCTAACCCACCCGGTCAAAAAAGACACATACGTTCGGATGCTGTTCATAGACTTCACTTCAGCATTCAACACAATCATCCCTCAGAAACTGATTGGAAAGCTGAGCCTACTGGGCCTGAACACCTCCCTCTGCAACTGGATCCTAGACTTCCTGACTGGGAGATCTCAGTCAGTCCGGATCGGGAGCAGCATCTCCAACACCATCACACTGAGCACAGGGGCTCCCCAGGGTTGCGCGCTCAGTCCACTGCTGTTCACTCTGCTGACCCACGACTGTGCTGCAACACACAGCTCAAACCACATCACCAAGTTCGCCGATGACACGACCGTGGTGGGTCTCATCAGCAAGCATGACAAGTCAGCTTACAGAGAGGAGGTGCAGCGGTTAACGGACTGGTGCAGAGCCAACAACCTGTCTCTGAATGTGAACAAAACAAAAGAGATGGTTGTTGACTTCAGGAGGGCATGGAGCGACCACTCCCCATTGAACATCGATGGCTCCTCGGTAGAGATCGTTAAGGGCACCAAATTTCTTGATGTTCACCTGATGGAGAATCTCACCTGGTCCCTCAACACCAGCTCAATAGCAAAGAAAGCCCAGCAGCGTCTCTACTTTCTGCAAAGGCTGAGGAAAGTCCATCTCCCCCCCCCCCACCCCCCATCCTCATCACATTCTACAGGGGTTGTATTGAGAGCATCCTGAGCAACTGCATCACTGCCTGGTTTGGAAATTGTACCATCTCGGATCGGAAGACCCTGCAGCGGATAGTGAGGTCAGCTGAGAAGATCATCAGGGTCTTTCTTCCTGCCATCACGGATATTTACACTACATGCTGCATCCGCAAAGGAAACAGCATTATGAAGGACCCCATACACCCCTCATAAAATCTCTTCTCCCTAAAGTCTCCAAAGCATTCGGGCTCTCACGACCAGACTATGTTACAGTTTCTTCCCCCAAGCTATCAGACTCCTCAATACACAAAGCCTGGACTGACACCTTGCCCTATTGTCCTGTTTATTATCTATTGTAATGCCTGCACTGTTTTTGTGCACTTTATGCAGTCCTATGTAGGTCTGTAGACTAGTGTAGCTTTCTCGGTGTTGTTTTATTTTACGTAGTTCAGTCTAGTTTTTGTACTGTGTCGTGTAACACCATGGTCCTGAAAAAGTCATCTCATTTTTACTATGTACTGTACCTGCAGTT
This sequence comes from Hemitrygon akajei, assembly GCF_048418815.1. Lineage (NCBI taxonomy): Eukaryota > Metazoa > Chordata > Chondrichthyes > Myliobatiformes > Dasyatidae > Hemitrygon > Hemitrygon akajei. The sequence continues at coordinate 92,668,947 of NC_133127.1, read as the reverse complement.
ATGGTCGAAATGACAATAAAAGTGACTTGACTTGACTTGACTTGACTTGAAATTATTTACATAAGTAAGGACAATTCAAAATTCCAGTGTTCTGTTTTAGGTTCCAAGTTTCAGATATCAAATGAAAACCAAATTTCTTTTTAGTTAGAATAAGTGAGATTCATTAGAATAACATTAATATTCCAATTTCTCTAACTAATTAGATCAAGTGATATTTCCTATTTAAAGGTTTACAGACCAACAATTGCCTTCCTGTTTATCCCTAGTTAGTTAGGAAACTAATTGAATTCCTATTTTTAAGAATTATGGTTAACTGTGGTTTCAGTTCCAGGTCAGTATGTCTACAAATTCAAATTCAACACCAAATATATAATTATATGCAGCTTAACTCCTTTCATGACAAATTCTCCAACATCACAACTTTAAACAAGTAAATCTCATTCAGTAATTTATCAAAGATAATCAGTTTTTCCAGAAAATCAAATTCAGTTCATTCAAATGAAAAATAAATTTTATTCATTCAACTGTATTAAATCTTCTACATCATGAAACATTTTGTTCCCATGCTGGTTCTTCGATCTTGGTGGTTCGTCATCTTGTTTCTTGGTTCTTTGAATGAAATGGTAGGTGATCCATAGAAAGTCGATTCACAAAAAAGCCTGACCAAGTCCTTTGGTATGATTTAACAGAACTAATTCTTGGTTACACTGTAGAGATCTTGGACCTCTGTCTCTGCCGATATCATCTCAACAAGCTGCTGCTTGTCATAGACACAGCTTCAATAAATCCTTTATCGTTATCGTCTCTCTTCCAGGGGTTTCACCCTGAGGTTTTCAAGTAAGTAGGCTAGAGATACTCTCTACTAATTCCACTTTTAACAGTTTGTATCTTTCGTTTCTAATAGTTAGCTCATTTCTCTCACTTGTCCACACCTGTGTCGGCCACACCTCGTTTTCCAAGTTCTCTTTTTTTTAAAATTGGTAAGCCTCGTTTATATCCCTCCTAACATTACACCTTTGGGTTTAATTAACCTGGGTTACAAGATACTGAGCAGAAATTGAAGGACATTCAATGGAAATGGCTGAAGAGTGGAGTGGTGTTGCCCTGAGTGTCAGGGGTGTAACAGTAATCAATGGGAAGACAAATGTGGAGCTGAGTTGCTAATGAAGCAAAAACAGCGTTTTTGACAAAGATTGCAAATAGCAGTTTTGAAGAGGAATGGCTCTGAAGAAAAGAAGCTGCTGACATACTCAGATAGCAGTAGGAGTAGGAACAGCATTTGTGAAGTTTTCAGATGTGCAAGTTACAATCTAATTCCTTTCTGCTCCCTTCCCTGCTTATGAATTATAGATAACATGCATTATTCTCCCCACTTCTGATGCCTTTATAAAGGATGTCTTCACCAACGTTTGTAGATAACATTTTGTTAATGCACCAAGAATGATGAAAACAATGCAAATAATTACTTTCAGCTCATGGAAGTATGCTATTAAATATCAACCTGGTTCATTAGAAGCTCTGTCACCTTTGAGTCAGAAGGTTGGGATTTTTACCTATGCTCTAGGACTTGAGCATATTGCAAATTAAGAAATGGGAGAAGGAAAAAGCCTGTTGCCTCTCAAGCCTGCCCTGCTTTCCACAAGAGGATGACTGACTTTCTATATCAGCCTCACTTCCCACAGTATTTCTTGGCTCCTTTAATGTCTAAAAATCTATTGAATTAACAGAACATCTATAACCATTGAGGGCAGAGAATTCTAAAGCTTCACAATGCTTGGAGTGAAGAAATTTTACCTCACTTTAGTGATAATTAGACTGTTGTTAACCAGAGATTGTGACCCTAGTTCTATACGTTCCAGGTAATAAATTCATTCTGTTGGCATCTACGCTTTTAAAGCTCCCAAAATAATGTTTGTTGCAATGATGTAAGTATCTCTTGAGGTGAATTTTATTGTAGGCTTAGCTTTTTCAATCCTATAAATTATTCTGCTCTATCATGAGAATCAGTCTAGTTAAGCTTTGTCAAAGGTAAGCACGCCTCCCCACCCCAAGGTTAGGAAATCAAAACCAAAGAAAAGCATCTGGCCCAAACAGGGTAACTGGCCAAGTACTAGAGAAAGACCTGTGCTGATCAGCTGGCTGGAGTGTTCACTGAGATCTTTAACCTCTCACTTTGGCAGTCTGAGGTACCCACCTGCTTCAAGCAGAATTCAATTACACAGCTGCTTAAGAAGAAAGTGGTGACCTGCCTCGAGGACTATTGTCCATTTGCATTTACATCCAAAATGATGAAGTATTTTGAAAAGCTGTTGATGAACCATATCAACTCCTGCCTGAAAATTGACTTGGATCCGCTCCACTTTGCCTACCAGAGCAATACATCCACAGCAGATGCCATCTCATCGGTTCTTCACTCAACCCTGGAACATCTGGACAGAAAAGGTGCATACATCAAGATGCTCTTTATTGACTATGATTTGGCATTCAATACTATTATCCCCTCAAAACTAATCAATAAGCTGCAAGATCTTGGCCTCAGTACCTCCTTGTGCAATTGAATCCTCAATTTCCTCACTTGCAGACCCCAGTCAGATCGGATTGGTAATAACATCTCCTTCATGATCTCCGTCAGCACAGGTGCACCACAGTGCTGCGTGCTCAGCCCCTGCTCTACTCGCTTTACACTTATGACTACAGCTCAGCACAGCTCCAATGCCGCCATATTTAAATTTGCTGACAACAGCACTGTCATTGACCAAGCCAAATGTGGTGACGAATTGAATTGAATTGAACTGACTTTATTACTTACATCCCTCATATACACCAGGAGTAAAAATCTTTACGTTACGTCTCCATCTAAGTATGCAATGTGTAATAGTATGTACAACAGGACATTCAATATAACATAGAAATACAGTTATGTCAGCATGAATTAATTAATCAGTCTGATGGCCCGATGGAAGTAGCTGTCTTGGAGCCTGTTGGTCCTGGCTTTAATGCCGCAGTACTGTTTCCCAGTTGGTAGCAGCTGGAGAAGTTTGTGGTTGGGGTGACTCAGGTCCCCAATGATCCTTTGGGTCCTTTTTACACACCTGTCTTTGTAAATGTCCTGAATAGTGGGAAGTTCACATCTACAGATGCACTGGGCTGTCCGCACCAATCTCCGCAGAGTCCTGCGATTGAGGGAAGTACTGTTCCCATACCAGGCAGTGATGCAGCCAGTAAAGATGCTCTCAACTGTGCCCCTGTAGAAAGTTCTTAGGCTCTGGGGGCCCATACCTAACTTCTTCAACCATCTGAGTTGAAAGAGGCGCTGTTGAGCCTTTTTCACCACACATGTACAGACCACGTGAGATCCTCAGTGATGTTTATGCCAAAGAACTTAAAGATGTTCACCCTCTCAATCCCAGATCCATTGATGTCTATAGGGGTTAGCCTGTTTCCATTCCTCCTGTAGTTCACAACCAGCTCCTTTGTCTTTGCGATATTGAAGGAGAGGTTGTTTTCTTGTCATCATTGTGTCAGAGAGATGACTTTTTCCCTGTAGGCTGCCTCATTATTATTTGCGATTAGGCCAATCAGTGTAGTATTGTCAGCAAATTTAATTAGCAGATTGGAGCTGTGGGTGGCAACACCATCATGTGTATACAGATAGAAAAGGAGGGGCACCTGTCTAGAGGGTCAGAGGATCAGCCTATAAGAGGGTGATTGAAAATCTGGCTGAGTGGTGCCACATCAACAACCTCTCACTCAATGTTAGCAAGACCAAGGAGCTGATTATTGATTTCAGGAGGAGGAAACCAGAGGTCCACGAGACAGTTCTCGTCGGAGGATCAGAGGTAGAGAGGGTCAGCAACATTAAAATCCTCAGTATTGTTATTAGGGGATCAACCTTCGGCCCCACCATATAAGTGCAATTATGAAGAAAGCAAGGCAGCATTCTTACTTCCTAGGGAGCTTGTGTAGATTCGTCATGACATTTGAATCTCTGACAAACTTCTATTGATGTGTAGAGGAGAGTATATTGACTGGTTATAATACAGCATTGGTATGGAACCATCAATGCCCTTGAATGAAAAATCCTACAAAGAAGAACTGGATATGGCTCAGTCCATCACAGGTAAATACCTCCCCACCACAGAGCACACCTATATGAAAGACATTGACAAGAAAGCAGCATCCATCATCAGGGAACCCCGCCACCCAGGACATGCTCTCTTCTCGCTGTTGCCATCAGGAAGAAGGTACAGGAGCCTCAGAACTCCCATCACCAGGTTGAGGAACAGTTATTATCCCTCATCCATCAGGCTCTTGAACCAAAGAGGATAATTTCACTCAACTTCATTTGCTCCATCATTGAAATGTTCCCACAACCTATGGACTCACTCTTCATCTCATGTTCTCAATAGCTATTGCTTATTTACTTATTATTATCTTTTCTTTCCTTTGGTATTGCGGTTTGTTATCCTTTGCACGCAGGTTGAGCGCCCAAGTTTGTGCAGTCTTTCCTCGATTCTGTTATGGTTATTCTATAGATTTATTAAGTATTCTTGCAAGACAATGAATCTCAGGGTTATGTATGGTGATGTATATGTACTTTGATAATAAATTTACTTTGAACTTTGAACTCAAGTGTGGCCGCATCTAATTCATGTGAAATTTCTGCACTCTAATATTCCAATCCTTTAGTACTAAAGGCTCTTTTCCCATTGTTTGAATACTTGTCAACCTACAATTTAGCTTTCTGTGAAGTTCATAATTCTGGTCCCTCTTCAATTTGAGAGGAAGAAACTAATGCCAGGTGTATTAGTATTTCATTGGAGTAAAGGGAATTATACAGGCATGAGAGAGGAGCTGGGCAAAGTTGATTGGAAGGGGACATGAGCAGATATGACAATGACAGAACAGCAATAGCTTGTGTTTCTGGGAGCAATTCTGAAGGTACAGGATAGATACATCCCAAAGATGAAGAGGTATCTTAAAGGGTGGATGTTGCAACTGTAGCTGGCAAGGGAAGTCAAAGACAGCATAAAAGCAAAGGAGGAAATATAGCAAAAATTAATGAGAAGTTAGAGAATTGGAAAGCTTTTCAAAACCAATAGAAGACAACAAAAAAGCCATAAGGAGAAAACATTTTAAATATGAAGGTAAGCTATTCAATAATATAAAAGAAGATATCAAAAGATTTATTAAATATATAAAGAGTAAAAAAAGAACCGGACCACTAAAAAAGTCATACTACACAGGTAGTAACGGGGGACAAAAACAAATGGTGAATGAACTTAAAAATTATTTTGAATCAGTTTTCGCTGTGGAAACATTAGCAGTGTGCCGGAAATTTGTGACAGTCAGGGGGCCTAAGTGAATTCAGTTGAAGAAGATGCTTATAATAATTAGAAGAAGGTGCTTTCGTGCTAAAAGATCTGAAGGTAGATAAGTTACCTGGACCAGATGGACTACACCTAAAGGTTCTGAAAGAGGTAGAAGAGATTACGGAGGCATTATTAATGGTCACTAGATTTAGGAATGGTTCTGGAGAACTGGAAAATTGCAAATGTCACTCTTTCAGAAGGAAAGGAGGCTGAAGAAAGGGAATTATAGGTCACTTAGCCTGACTTCAGTGATTGGGCAGATGTTGGAAATCATTATTAAGGAAGAGGTTTCACGGTAATTGGAGGCGCATGATAAAGTAGGCTAAAGTCAGCCTGGTACCCTTAAGAGGGAATCTTGTCTGACAAATCTGTTGGAATTCCTTGAGGAAATAACAAGCAGGATCGACAAAGGAGAGTCAGTGGATGTGGTGCATTTAGATTTTCAGAAGTCCTTTCACAAGGTGCCACATATGGGCTGGTAAACAAGATATGTGTGACTGGTATTACAGAACCGATATGAAGACTGGCTGATGGCAGAATGCAAAGAGTGAGAATAAAAGGGCCTTTTCGATTGAGGCACGACTGCGCTGGCACGTGGACGTCCGGGAGTTAGACCAGCAGGAAGAATTTTAAAAAAGAAGATGGCTTTATAGAGTGGGCATCAAAGGAGCAGGCAATGGAGTAGAGGGAGTCAGAGTAGGAGGGGTTTGGCTCAACAGATCGAGGCGAGCTAAGTTACTTGTGAAGGATAGGAACAGGAAGTATGTCTGTGAGGCCGGTGTTCTGTACTGGGTGTGAGATGTGGGATGTCCATGAGACTCCCAGCCTCCCAGACGGCCACATCTTCACCAGGTGCGTCGAGCTGCAGCTCCTTAGGGACCGGGTTAGGGAGCTGGAGATGCAGCTCGATGACCTTTGTCTGGTCAGGGAAAGTGAGGAGGTGATAGAGAGGAGCTATAGGCAGGTAGTTACACCGGGACCTGAGAGACAGACAAGTTGGTAACAGTCAGGAAAGGGAAGGGCAAGAGGCAGATACTAGAGAGTACCCCTGTGGCTGTCCCTCTTAACAATAAGTACTCCTGTGTGAGTACCGTTGGGGGGGGGGGGAATGGCCTACCTGAGGAAAGCAGCAGTGGTCGTGCCTCTGGCACAGAGTCTGTCCCTGTGGCTCAGAAGGGTAGGGAAAGGAAGAGGAAGGCAGTAGTGATAGGGGACTCAATAGTTAGAGGGTCAGACAGGCGATTCTGTGGACTCAAGAAAGAAACACGGATGGTAGTTTGCCTCCCAGGTGCCAGGGTCCGGGATGTTTCTGATCGCATCCACGATGGTGAACAGCCAGAGGTCGTGGGACATATTGGTACCAACGACATACTTAGGAACAGGGAGGAGGTCCTGTAAACAGACTACAGGGAGTTAGGAAGCAAGTTGAGAAGCAGGACCTCAAAAGCAGTAATCTCGGGATTACTGTCTGTGCCACATGACAGTGAGTATAGGAATAGAATGAGGTGGAGGATAAATGCGTGGCTGAGGAATTGAGCAGGGGGCAGGGATTTAGATTTCTGCATCATTGGGACCTCTTTTTGGGCAGGTGTGACCTGTACAAAAAGGACGGGTTGCACTTGAATCTGAGGGGGACCAATATCCTGGTGGGAAGTTTGCAAAGGCTATTGGGGAGAGTTTAAACTAGAATTTCTGGGGGGTGGGGACTGAACTGAAGAGGTGGAGGAAGGGGTGGTTGGCTCACAAAGCAAGAAGGCTTGTAGACAGTGTGAGAGGGAGGATAGGCAGGTGATAGAGAAGAGATATGCTTAGACTGATAGTTTGAGATGTGTCTATTTTAATGCATGGAGTATCATGAACAAAGCGGATGAGCTTAGAGCGTGGATCAGTACTTGGAGCTATGATGTTGTGGCCATTACAGAGACTTGGATGGCTCAGGGGCAGGAATGGCTGCTTAGAGTGCTGGGCTTTAGATGTTTTAGAAAGGACAGGGAGGGAGGCAAAAGAGGTGGGGGTGTGGCACTGCTGATCAGAGTTAATGTCAGGGCTGCAGAAAAGGAAGGTGTCATGGAGGGATTGTCTACTGACTCTCTGTGGTTGGAAGTTTGGAACAGGAAGGTGTCAATAACTCTACTTGGTGTTTTTTATAGATCACCCAATAGTAACAGGGACATCGAGGAGCAGATAGGGAGACAGATTCTGGAAAGGTGTAATAATAACAGGGTTGTCATGATCGGAGATTTTAATTTCCCAAATATTGATTGGCATCTCCCTAGAGCAAGGGGTTTAGATGGGGTGGAGTTTGTTAGGTGTGTTCAGCAAGGTTTCCTGACATAATATGTAGATAAGCCTACAAAAGGAGAGGCTGTACTTGATCTGGTATTGGGAAATTAACCTGGTCAGGTGTCAGATCTCTCAGTGGGAGAGCATTTTGGAGATAGTGATCACAATTCTATCTCCTTTACCATAGCATCGGAGAGGGATAGGAACAGATAAGTTAGGAAAACGTTTAATTGGAGTAAGGGGAAATATGAAGCTATCAGGCAGGAACTTGGAAGCATAAATTGGGAACAGATGTTCTCAGGGAAATGTACAGAAGAAATGTGGCAAACATACAGGGGATATTTGCATGACACATTTCATAGGTATGTTCCAATGAGACAGGGAAAGGATGGTAGGGTACAGGAACCATGGTGTACAAAGATTGTTGAAAATCTAGTCAAGAAGAAAAGAAAAGCTTACGAAAGGTTAAAAAAACTAGGTAATGATAGAGATCTAGAGGATTATAAATCTAGCAGGAAGGAGTTTAAGAATGAATTTAGGAGAGCCAGAAGAGGACATGAGAAGGCCTTGGCAAGAGGATTAAGGAAAGCCCCAGGGCATTCTACAAGTATGTGAAGAGCAAGAGGATGAGATGTGAGAGAATAGGACCAATCAAGTGTGACAGCGGAAAAGCGAGTGTGCAACTGAAGGTACTTAATGAATACTTTGCTTCAGTATTCTCTATGGAAAAGGACCTTGGCGATTGTAGGGATGACTTAACAGTGGACTGAAAAGCTTAAGCATATAGACGTTAAGAAAGAGGATGTGCTGGAGCTTTTGGAAAGTATCTAGTTGGATAAGTCTCCGGGACTGGATGAGATGTACCCCAGGCTACTGTGGGAGGTGAGGGAGGAGATTACTGAGCCACTGGCGATGATCTTTGCATCTTCAATGGAGACAGGAGAGTTTCCAGAGAATTAGACGGTTGCAGATGTTGTTACATTATTCAAGAGAGGGAGTAGAGATAGCCCAGGAAATTATAGACCAGTGAGTCGTACTTCTGTTGTTGGTAAGCTGAGGGAGAAGATCCTGAGAGGCAGGATTTATGAACATTTGGAAAGGCATAATATGATTAGGAATAGTCAGCATGGCTTTGTCAAAGGCAGGTCGTGCCTTACGAGTCTGATTGAAATTTTTGAGGATGTAACTAAACACATTGATGAAGGTAGAGCAGTAGATGTAGTGTACATGGATTTTAGCAAGGCATTTGATAAGGTACCCCATGCAAGGCTTATTGAGAAAGTAAAGAGGCATGGGATCTAAGGGGACATTGCTTTGTGGATCCAGAACTGGCTTGCCCACTGAAAGCAAAGAGTGGTTGTAGACGGGTCATATTGAATGGAGGTCGGTGACCAGTGGTGTGCCTCAGGGATCTGTTCTGGGCCCCCTTCTCTTAGTGATTTTTATAAATGACCTGAATGAGGAAGTGGAGGGATGGGTTAGTAAATTTACTGATGACACAAAGGTTGGAGGTGTTGTGGATAGTGTGGAGGGTTGTCAGAGGTTACAGTGGGATATCGATAAGATGCAAAACTGGGCTGAGAAGTGGCAGATAGAGTTCAACCCAGATAAGTGTGAGATGGTTCACTTTGGTAGGACAAATACCAAATATAGTAGAAGAGGCAGAATATAGTATTAATGGTAAGGCTCTTGGCAGTGTGGAGGATCAGAGAGATCTTGGGGTCTGAGTTCATAGGACACTCAAAGCTACTGCGTATTTTGACTCTGTAGTTAAGAAGCGTACGGTGCATTGGCCTTCATCAAATGTGGGATTGAGTTCAAGAGCCGAGAGGTAATGTTGCAGCTATATAGGACCCTGGTCAGACCCCAGTTGGAGTACTGTGGCTAGTTCTGGTCGCCTCACTACAGGAAGGATGTGGAAGCCATAGAAAAGGTGCAGAGGAGATTTACAAGTACGTTGCCTGGATTGGGGAGCATGCCTCATGAGAATAGGTTGAGTGAACTTGGCCTTTTCTCCTTGGAGCGACAGAGGATGAGAGGTGACCTGATAGAGGTGTATAAGATGATGAGATGTATTGATCATGTGGATAGTCAGATGCTTTCTCCCAGGGCTAAAATGGCTAGCACGAGAGGGCCCAGTTTTAAGGTGCTTGTTAGTAGGTATAGAGGAGATATCAGGGGTAAGTTTTTTAAGCAGAGAGTGGTGAGTGCATGGAATGGGCTGCCGGCGACAGTGTTGGAGGTGGATACGATAGAGTCTTTTAAGAGACTGCTGGATAGGTACATGGAGCTTCAAAAAATAGAGGGCTATGGGTAACCCTAGGTAATTTCTGAAATAAGTACATGTTTGGCACAGCTTTGTGGGCTGAAGGGCTTGAATTGTGCTGTAGGTTTTCTATGTTTCCATGTTTCTGGTTGGCTGCCAGTGACATGGTATTCTGCAGAGGTCAGTGTTGAGAATATTTCCTTTCATGCTATATGTCAATGATTTGGATGATGGAATTGATGGTTTTGTTATCAAGTTTGCGGATGATACAAATACAGGTCGAGGCACATGTTGTGTTGAGGAAGCAGGGAGTTTGCAGAAGGACTTGGACAGATTGTGAGAATAGAGTCATAGAGAGGTACAGCACAGAAATAGGCCCTTTGGCCCATGCAATCCATGATGAAACCATTTAAACTGCCTACTCCCATTTATCTGTACCAGGACCATTGCCCTCCAAACTTCTCTTAAACGTTGACATCGAGCTTGCATACACCACTTGTGCTGGCAGCTCATTCCACACTCTCACCACCCTTTGGTGAATAAGTTTCATCTCCTGTTCCCCTTAAACCTTACACCTTTTACCCCTGAACCACAACCTCTGGTTGTAACCTCATTGGAAAAAGTATTTACCCTCTCTATACCCATCATAATTTTATGTACTTCTATCAAATCTCCTCTCAATCTTCTACGTTCTAAAGAATGCAGTCCTGATACATTCAATCATTCCTTTTAACTCAGTTCTCCAGACCTGGCAACATCTTGTAAATTTTCTCTCTACTTTTTCCTGTAGGTAGGTGACCAAAACTGCACAAAATACTCCAAATTAGGTCTTATACAAATTCAGCATAACATCCCATTTCCTTTACTCAGTACATTGATTTATGAAGACCAACGTGCTAAAACCTTTCTTTCTGACCCTTTCTACATGTGGCATCACTTTCAATGAATTATGGACCTGTATTCCCAGATCCCTCTGTTCTACCACACTCCTAATGTCCTACCAATCACTGTTAAGACTTACCATGGTTGGTCCTACCAAAATGCAAAACATTGCACTTGCTTGCATTAAATTCCATCTGCCATTTTTCAGCCCATTTTCCCACCTGATGCAGATCCCTCTGCAAGACATGATAGCTTTCCTTGGTCTCAACTACACTCAACTCTTGGTGACATCCACAAGTTTGCTGATCCAGTTAATCACATTAACCACCAGATCATTGAAATACTGTAGATGACAACCAGCAAAGGGCTCAGCGCCAATCCCAGCCTCACACCGCTAGTTACAGGTCATCTACAATCTCTCTCAGTCTTCTCTCATAAAGCCAATGTCTAATCCAATTTACTACCTCACCTTGAATGCCGGGTGACTGAACATCATTGACCTACCTCCCATGTGGGACCTTGTCAAGTGCCTTGCTAAAATCCATGTAGACAACATATACTGCCTTCCCTTCATCCACTTTCCTGGTAACTCTCTCGAAAAACTCTACAAGGTTGTTTAGACAAGATCTACCATTAATGAAGTCATGCTGACTAACTCTAAAAAGTCTGTCTAAAAAAATACTTGTATATCCGATCCCTTAGAATACCTTCCAATAACTTTCCCACAACTGATGTCAGACTCACCGGCCTATAATTTCCCGGTTTCTGTTTGGAGCCTTTTTTAAACAGCGGAACAACATTGGCTATCTTCTAAGCCTCTGGTACCTTTCTTGTTGTTAGGATGATTTAAATATCTCTGCTGGGGCTCCAGCAATTTCTACACTTGCCTCCCATAGGGTCTGAGGAACACCTTGTTGGACCCTGGGGATTTGCATCGTGATAGTGAACACTTCGTCCTCTGTAATCTGCACAGGGTCCAAGAAGTTGATGCCACTTTCCCCAACTTCTATAGACTCTGTGTCCACATCCTGAGTAAATGCAGATGCAAAAAAATTATATCCCCCACTTGTTTTGGCTTCACACATGAATTACCATTCTAGTCTTCCAGAGGACCAATTTTGTTCCTTGCAATCCTTTTGTAGATCCCTTAGGATTCTCCTTCATCTTGTCTGCTAGGGTAACCTCATGCCTTCTTTGAGCCCTCCTGATTTCTTTCTTCAGTGTTCCCTTGCATTTCTTATACTCCATAAGCACCTCATTTGTTCCTACCTGCCTGTACTTCCTGTTTTTCTTAAGCAGTGCCTCAATCTCTTGGAAACCAAGGTTCCCTACACTTTTATCTTTATCTTTTATTCTAACAGGCATATATAAGCTTTGTACTCTCAAAAGTTTGCTTTTGAAGGCCACCCACTTGCCAAGTACACCTTTGCCTGAAAACAGCCTGTCCCAATCCACACTTGCCAGAACCTTTCTGACAGCATCAAAATTGGTCTTTCTCCAATTTAGAATCTCAACCTGTGGACCAGACTGATCTTTTTGCATATTTGCTTTGAAAGTAGCGGCATTGTGATCACTAGATGCAAAGTGTTCCCCTACACAAACTTCTGTCACCCACCCTGTCTCATTCCCTCATAGCAGATCCAGTATTTCACACTCTCTCATTGGGACTTCTACACACTGACAAAAGAAACTTTCCTGAACACATTTGAAAAACTTTATCCCATCCAGACCTTTTACAGTATGGGATTCCCAGTCAATATGTGGAAAGTTAAAATCACCTACTATTACAACCTTATGTTCTTTGCAACAGTCTGCAATGTCTTTACAAATTTATTCCTCTAAATCTCTCGGACTGTTGGGTAGTCTGTAATATAACCCCATTAACGTGGCCATACCTGTTTTATTCTCAGCTCCACCCATAATGCCACACTAGAGGAGTTTTCCAGTCTGCCCTGACGAAGCACAACCATGACATTTTCCCTGACTTGTAATGCCACCCTTCCTCCTTTAATCCCTCCCACTCTGCCATGTCTAAAACAACAGAAATCCCAAATATTGAGCTGCCAGTCCTGCCCCTCCTGCAACCAAGTCTCACTAATGGTCACAATGTCATAATTCCAGGTGTTGATCCATGCCCTGAGCTCATCCACCTTTCCTACAATACTCCTTTTATTGAAATATATGCAGATCAGGTCACCAGATGCACCATGCTCAACCTTTTGATTCCTGTCTTTGTCTGAGGTATCACCAACATCTGTCTCACAACCTCTCCACTAGCTGTTCTGGCACTCTGGTTCCAATACCCCTGCAACTAGTTTAAACCCCACTGTGTAGCATTAGCAAACCTTCCCACTAGGACAGTAGCCCCTTTCCCCTCAGGTGCAAACCATCTCTTCTGTACAGATTCCAACTTCCCTGGAGGAGAGCCCAATGATCCAAAAATCTTATGCCCTCCCTCCTACACCAGCTCCTTAGCCATGAGTTAAACAGTATAATCTTCCTAGTTCTGGCCTAACTAGCACATAGCAATCTTGAGATCACAACCCTGGATGTCCTACCCTTTACTTAGCACCTAACTCCCTGAACTCCCTATGCAGAACCTTGTCACTAGTCCTACCCATGTCATTGGTACCTACATGGACCACAGCCTCCAGCTGTTCACCCTCCCACTTGAGAATGCTGAGGACTCAATCTGAGATGTCCCAGGCCCTGGCACCCAGGAGGCAACATCCCATCTGGAAATCTCATTCTCACCCAAAGAACCTTTTCTCTGATCCTCTAACTAATGATTCCCCTATCACCGCAGCATGCTGCTTCTCCCAACCGTTTTGAGTCACAGAGCCAGGCTTAGTACCAGAGACCTGACTATTGTGACTTTCCTCTGCTAGATCATCCTAACTAAGAGTATCCAAGTGGTACACCTGTTGTTGAGGGGGTTGGCCACAGGGGTCCTCTGCACTGGCCCTTTCCCTTCACGATTGTCACCTGTGTCCTGCACCTTAGTGTAACTACCTCTCTATGCATCCTACCTATCACCCCCTCAGCCTCCCGAATGACCCGGAGTTCATCCAGTTCCAGCTCCAACTCCTTAGTGGGGATTGTTCGAACTTTCTGTCAGTTGTAGTCATCAGGGACACTGGAGGTCTCCCTGCCTTCCCACATCCTGCAAGAGGAGCATTCAACTATCCTGCCTGGTACGTCCACTGTACTAACTGAACAAATGTAAAGAAGCGGGGGGTGGAATCTCTTCCTAGAATGGGTAAAGTAGTGGTAGATGGAATACTGTGTAGGGAAGTGTATAGTCATGCAGTTTGATAGAAGAAATAAAGGCACAAACTATTTTCTAAAATGGGAGAAAATTAAAAATCTGAGGTGCAAGGAGACTTGGGAATCCTCATGCAGCATTCCCTGAAAGTTAACTTGTAGTATGAGTCAGTGATAAGCAAGGCAAATGCAATGTTAGCTTTGATTTTGAGAAGACTAAAATACAAAAGCAAGGACCTAATGCTGAGGCTTTATAAGGCACTGGTCAGAACACATTCAGGGTATGGTGGGCCCCTTATCTAAGAAAAGATGTGCTGGCATTGGAGAGGGTCTAGAGGAGGTTCAGGAGAATGATTCCGGGAACAAAAGTGTTAACGTATTAGGAGTGCTTGATGGCTCTGCTCCTGTAGATGCAGGAGTTTAGAGAAAAGAGTGTGATATCATTGAAACCTATCCAATATTGAAAGGCCTTGAGAGACTGGATGTGAGAAGATGTTCTTTCCCTCCTTGTCGGGGAGTCTAGAACCAGGGGACACAGCCTCAGAATAGACGGCATCCATTTAGAATAGAGATGAGCATGAATTTCTTTAGCCAGACCTTAATGAATCTGTGAAATTCATTGCCACAGACGGCTGTGGAGGCCAAGTCATTGGGCACATTTAAAGCGGAGGTTGATAGCTTCTTGATTAGGTATGATGTCAAGTGTTATGAGAAGAATTCAGGAGGATGGAGTTGAGAAGGATAATCACCCATGTTTGAATGGAGGAGCAGACTCGATGGGCTGAATGGTATAATTCTGCTCCTCTGTCTTATAGTCTTATGGAGTTTAGAAGAATGATGGGGGGGGGGGGGGGAATCTCATTGAAACTTATCGAATATCAAAATGCCTTGATAGAGTGGATGTGGAGAGGATGTTTCCTTTAGTGGGGGAAGGATCAGAAGGCAGAGCCTCAGAATAGAAGGACATCCCTGTATAACAGAGATGAGGAGGAATTTCGTTAGCCAGAGGGTGGCGAAGCTGTGGAATTTATTACCACAGACAACTAGATAGATAGATAGATAGATAGATAGATACTTTATTCATCCCCATGGGGAAATTCAACTTTTTTTTCCAATGTCCCATACACTTGTTGTAGCAAAACTAATAACATACAATACTTAACTCAGTAAAAAAATATGATATGCATCTAAATCACTATCTCAAAAAGCATTAATAATAGCTTTTAAAAAGTTCTTAAGTCCTGGCGGTTGAATTGTAAAGCCTAATGGCATTGGGGAGTATTGACCTCTTCATCCTGTGGATCTTCATCAACTATGGAGGCCAAGTCATTGGGTATGTATAAGGTGGAAGTTGATAGGTTCTTGATTAGTCTGGGAGTCAAAGGTTACAGGGAGAATGCAGGTGAATGGGGCTGAGAAGGATAATAAGTTTGCTATTATGCAGAGCAGACTTTATGGGCCAAATAGCCTAATTCTACCCCTATGCCTTATGATCTTAATACCAATATCTTGTAGCCTCACATCTATCAACAATAAGCAGATTTTCTCATATTCCCTATTAAAGAACATTCTAGCATTCACTAGCATTCATTTGAGATCTTAACCTTTGTAATGAGGCAACTAAAAATAAAAATAGAATTGAAAAACATTAATGCATTTACATGGAGAATATCACAACCTCAGAATGGCCTATATGCTAGGTGAATCTAATTTATATTCATATCAAATTATATAAAAAATTTTCAGTCAATTTTCCACACAACAAGCTTCTGGACAGTGCAATGTGGTAATGACCAGCCAGTCCCTTTTGTTTCGTGACGTAGGCTGAGAGAGAAAGGGCAGCAGGATGTCCTTGAAACTGTGCCACATGATATTTTATGTTCACCTGAAAAATTCAGCTGCTGCAAGAATAGCTGACATTGTTATAAGGACATCTGAGTGAATAGGGCAAGAATTCGAGTATCTTCTTACAAGGTTAGAATTGTAAAATAAATAAAGGAACCGGAAAGGAAGAATTAATTAGTGTGAGTCATGTACAGCATGAGATATAATCTTGAAACCTGATCATACAGCCTCTCATGGTCCCAGAGCACATCCTACAAAATCATGAAAGCTCATTAAGGCTTCTATTTTCTGAGGAGACTGAAGAGTGCTGGACTTAGCACATCAATACTCATGATCTTCTATAGACGCGCAGTAGAGAGCATCCTAACAAGCTGCATCACCACATGGTACGGAAACTGCAGTGTGGTGAACTGCACGGCTCTGCAGCGCGTAGTTGAAACTGCCCAGCACATCACCAGTACCAGCCTGTCCATCATCAACGAGAAAGGTGCTGGCAAAAGGCCAGTAATGTCATGAAGGATCCCACCCCCATCAGGGAGGAGGCACCATGACCACCAGACGCAAAAACAGTTACTTTCCCCAAGCAGGAACCCTCCCCACCACCACTACTTTATGAGTTCCTGTCACCGTCACCGTACGTACAGATATCCTCCCCTCACACCCCTTTACGTACATACAATAAACCAATGTATTTCAGTCTTTTTATGTATGTATATTTTAATTGTTTTTATTATTGTGTTAGAAACATAGAAAACCTTCTGCACAATGCAGGCCCTTTGGCCCAGAATGCTGTGGCAAACATGTACCTACTTTAGAAATTACCCATAGCCCTCTATTTTTCTAAGCTCCATCTACCTTTACTTTTCTTTATTGTGTTTTCTTGTGCTGCATTGGACCTGAAGTAACAATTACTTATTTTTCCTTTACACTTGGGATTTGAATCTTGAATATATCTCTGCTTTTCTCATTCCTACCCATCCAAAAATATATTTTCTGGAGCTGAATGAGATTGGAAGCATTTCTGCATCAAGTCTCACCTCTCTGGAATTTCAAGCAATCATTGTCAGTCCTGATTGAACATTGTGTACTTTGAGCAATCTTTGAAACAGTGTATCAAGCAGCAGTAAGTCAAGGCAACTGGACTTGCTGTTGTCTAGAAGATGTTTCGCTACTCATCGGAGAGGCTTCTTCAGTTCTGATCCACAGTGGGTAGTCTTCTGGTTTATAAACTCTGCAAGTCGCTTAAAGGTATAGCAAACACATGATAGTTATTAAGAGTCGCAGAGGTAATGAGAGGGTCATTAGTCTTAACTTTGCATGAATGGAGGTGAGATGCCACAACACAAAACAGCCACTTCGCAAACAGATGGCCCAACATAGGAGGGGTAACACCTCAGATCGAGACTGTATATCTACACCTAAAGGACAAGGGACACTCCTTTGATAATAGCAATGTGCACATTTTGGATAGACAGGTGGTTTCAAAGAAGGGTTAAAGAAGCCATCCTTGTCAGATTGGAACCAAGGGGCTGGGGTACGACACCACCTAGCAGCTACTTACAATGCAGTCCTAACATCTCCACCCCGGTGTCTCCACAACAGTTCACAGCGTCCCATTTGTCTGTGGTATACAACCCAGGGAAGTACGTAATGGAGAGCAAGCTGTTGCCCATGTAGCACGCTCCCCCTCTCCATGCACCTGATGAGTCCAATGGGACGGCAGAGACTGATTGGCACCGGCAGCTTTGCAGGAGTCACCAGTCAGCATGGAACCCAACGCTGGACTGCACTAGGGTCTCTAGCACTGGATCTTTCATCGATATTTTCTCCCAAATCCTCCCCATGTGTAGGCATAGCTACAAGGCAGCAGGGGTTTGAGATCCAAGTTCCCCTTCTAGATGAGCTGCCAACCATGGCTGATGAACCCTTCTGACTGGTTTTAAGGTGCCAGTAACCTGCCTTTGCCCTTTCTCCTGGCCATAGAAATGGTTCTGCTGGGCTTAGTAGCTAAGCCACACGTGAAGGTCAGGAGCTGGACTTGGTTGTCAGACTATTAGTGATACACACCATTGGGAACATTTAAAAAGTAATGGGAGCTTATCCCCATTACCGCCCCCAGTATAACAACGTTAAGGAACCTTAGTAGGACCATGAGCAAAGTGTTCAAGGTAAAACTCAGTATAAAAGTAAACATATGTTATCATATTCCATTTTTAGAGTAATTTTCTTGCAGGCATTTGCAGGAAAATAAAGAAATACAAATGGAATTTGCAAAAAAACTATACATAAACAAAGACTGACAAACAACCAAAGTCATAAAAAGGATAGAGCAGTATACTTCCAAGGAATGCAATGCTAGGAGAAGTGGAATGTAACGAGACTCAGGAGTCCATATTACCAGGGAATTCGCTGCCAGAGAGAGCGAAGGAGATTACAAAGGAGTTAGATAGAATTGATGGAGAGAAACAGTGGCGTTCTCCAGTAACCAGCCATACAGACTAAAGGAGACTGATAAAATCAGAGAGCAAGGAATTAGTTCTAAAAATTTGATTTATATTCACCTTGAAGGTGAAGCATGAAAGTGCAGAAAGTATATTCAAAGGGTTGTGGGTTAAATACTCAGAGAGGAATAAATTGCAATAATAAGGAGGAAGAGCAGAGTGGGAGTAGATGGATTTGGCACGGGCATGATGGAGTTGCTGCCTGTTTATGCGCATGCATTGTATGTACCGAGGAAAACTATCTCACTGGCCGTGGAGTGACCTTGGCTCAAAATTAGAACCAGAGCTTCAGAAGGCAAGTTTATGAACATTTCATTGCCACACCCCCCACCCCCTGCCCCGGAATGGTGGAAATTTGGAGCTTCCTTCTACAGATTGTGTCTGGTCTTGCCTTTGGTTGTTAATGCTAAACATGAGACCTACTCATTTTGATTAACTAGGCGGACCTTAGGAGGATGATGGTGGTGCCTAACAATGATTCCTTTGTTTGTATCTTCAGAAACAGCTCTGTTTCTATCTTTAATATCTCTTTTTTTTCCTTTTCCGGGTTCTCTTGAAGACTCTGAGCGGAGTTACATGCTGACTTCAGCTCTTTGCGGAAATGGGACCCGCTCTCGAGGTCTCACGACTGGCCGTTTCTCGATTTGCCAAGGACGCGGCCTAAAAGATTAGCGTCCTTCAGGATGCCGGAGTTTCGTGGCTCTGTAGGTGGGCGGATTCGAGGTCAGTTCCGCTACAGAAAACTGGTGCGTCACGGGAGACGGAAGATCGAAAGCAGCGAGCTGGCTACTGGCTGTGTGCCCAGAGACCCGAGTTCTTCAGGCACAGAGCTCGGAAAAAGCAACACAACAGACTTTTAACATCATAAATCAGTGAGTTGTTTTGTTACGTCTCCCCTCTCACTGTGAAACGGAGACACCTCTTTTTCCCTGTGGAATGTCGAATTACCGGGTGAACGAGTAGTCTCTGGGGTACTGCAAGTCTGTGTCTTTATTGATGCTTTGCTGCACATTTGAGTGCTCGGTGGGGGGGCGCCGATGCTTTTTTGTTGGGGGGGGTGGGTCATCACTTTGCTGCTGCTTGTGCATGGGAGGGGTGAGTTGGGGGGGCTTTAGGGTTCTAACATTTGACTGTCGTTCATTCTTTGGGGCACTCCTCTGGTTTTGTGGATGTTTGTGAAGGAAAAGAATTTCAGGATATATATTGTGTACATTTCTCTGACATTAAGTGTACCGATTGAAACCCGTTAATCGGGTACGGGCTGCAGTGTGGCAGTGGGGTCCAGGTCCAGAGCGTATCGATGCGACGTGGCCCAGGTCCTAGTGCAAGGAACGCCCTGATGTTTGAACAATTTCAATGTCAGGCCAGATGGATTGAAGAAGGCAGGATGACAGGATCAGAGGCGAGGATTGGTGTGGTTCTACTCGCTGCTCTGGGTTTCCTATCTATGGACTCATTTTTGTCAGGATGCTTGTTGCTCACGTTTACTGTTTCTACGATTTGTTCTTTTGCCTCCCTCTTTCTCTGCACATTGGGTGCTTCACAGGCTTGTTGTTTTATGGCTTCTTTTGGGTTTCTTTGTTTTGTAGCCGCCTACGCGGAGACAAATCTTTGTACGTACTTTATTAATAAAGAACTTCGAACGTTATTAAGATACATGGGGCAAAGGAAAGTAAACGCAGGTAAAGTGATCACATTGAATGTTGGTACACATTAAAGGGGGTATATTACCTACTCTTCTTCCTTGGTTCATATGATTAGCAGCAATGAACCATTACCATGGTGCTCAACTTCATGTCATTAACCACTTTCAATGATGAACAGAAGTGAGTTGATGCATATTCTGAGAAACAATTCTAAAATACTTGATGTTAACTGCATATCTGACTTCTGCTTGAAGTTCTTGCAACAACTATGCAGAAATTCAGCCCCTGCCTGGTATTTTGATATGGTATCTAAGATACCAAAGAGAAGCAAGAAGATAAACCTGCAATCAAAAGCAAAATAAATCTGGGATATTGTGAGGCTTTGTTAATTGGAGTGGAGGGAACTACTGAACAGCTTGGAGGAGTTCCTGAGGGGAGCAATGCAGCTTAATGATGTTTTGTATTCTTAACACAGAGCATCAGCACCTGAGATTGATTGCTGGGAATCTGCACGCTTGCCTCCCCATGATTTTTCGTCTAAAATCCTGAGAAGTCTGTCCAACATCTTGATTGATGAAAGACACTGTACCAAGTCAGTGAGTTAATAGTACCTGGCAGCGTCATGGGAGAGTAAATGACAAAGCTCCCCACAATAGCTAAAGGTTCACTTACCAGACAGACACCAGTACAAACTCTAAATCGTGGATTGCTCTTGAGCTTCAGTCTAGGTTACTTCATACATGAAATAAATGGAAATTCTGAGGTAAAGCTGAGCTGTGGGGAATCATTTTTGATTTATAATCCCAGAAGGAGAAGTTCTATGCTATAATTCCAAATTTATAAAATAATTCCTCAGATACTCTGTATATTTACCAAGCTTCCTGTGTATTGTGTGAGTGAAGCCTCACGCAGAAGTGGGGGTTTCACATTAAAATGCTTCGAAACATTAACAATGGATTGATTATTTGTAACAACAATCATCTTTGATGTCATTTTCTACAAAAGCTCATTTTCCATTGCTTTCTGTTTCGTAGCCATAGAGAGACAGAGCATGAATACAAACCCTTGATTCCACCATCCATTCTGACCATCAGCCACACAAATACCCAACTCTTACAGTAATCCCGTTGTATTCTCCATGCATTCTCATCATCTTCCCCAGATCTGAGCAGTTAGCGTCCACTCTACGTGTAATCAGCCTACCAACCCACACGTCTTCAGGATGTGGGAGGAAGCCCGCAGCAATTTGCTTAGAGATGGCACATGAAGTCGGTATGGAACCCAGGTCTCTGCCCTGCTGTGTCTTTCTAAATTTCAATGTGTTTCATATTAATCCATCTAAGGAACCAAGCAATATATCCCACACATATTTTAATAGTAAATGTAACTCTGAACTAATCTGGTAAAGAACAGAAGAGGGGTGGGAGATGTCAGCTCACATACTAACTGATTCTTCTAGTTTTGATCAACAAAGTGCAAAAGACTCGAAAAGAAGATTAGTAGATAAATTGATTCCTAAGATGTGGCTACATTTGCTGCTAGTTTATTACCATCACTAGTGAAGATGATTTCACTCCAAGTCCTAAGAACCACAGTGCACATCCAGAAGGGCAGCTCTGGGCTAATGCACAGCCATAACCAATTGCTTTCCTTCAACTTGCCTGTTTGGTCGGTCTCCTTAACGACTAAGAATGTATTGTGCATCATCAGAATGCTTGATCGTGGTAAATGGGTGGAATACCAAAAGGATAATTATAAATGCAGCATGCTTGCACAAATGAAACACAGATTTTATTTGTGGAATAGCCCTCAGGGGAACCACAATAACCCTTGCGAATTGAGTGGTGAGGTTGCTTCTTGAAACTCCTAGTGAATGAATTCACACACAAAGCTGTGGCTTGGAAGTTCCAGGATATAGACCCAGTGATGAGAAGCTTGAACTTCCAGCAATTCTTTTTTTAAAATTAAGAATTTAAAGATTTCTTTTTGGGTCTCTAAGTGTTGAATGCAAAACAAGTCCTTGACATTTTCCATATGTAAAGGGGGTTTCTTCTTTTTCTTTGTTACTGCGTATGTTAATCAAAATGGCTTCTTTGTTTTGTTAAAAGTAGGAATGCTTCTTTGTTGCGAGAGAGTGCTGGAAGCTTGTTTGGGTTAAAATTTACTGATAACGTGAATTGTATTCCTTTGTAAACCAATTGGGATTAATGTTGTTCTTTCTTCTGAGTCTGTAAACTATTGTTGGCGGGCTTTTGGGAAGATCGGCGCGAGGGGGTGAGAGAGAGAGGACATGATTCTGTAAACTGGGCGAGGAACGGACCCCAAGCCGGGGTCCAAGGCCAGGAGGTACCCCGAGGAGAGGAGACGAAGATAGATGTGCTTGGTTGACCACTTCGGGTGGTCCTGAGCTGCGAGTCGAGGAGTTTGGAGGGGATCGAATGGTGGCCAGAAGACTTCAGTAATTGAGCTCCAACGGTTGTGCACGAAGTGGTTTGGACTTTGATAAGTTTGACGCCTTTTCTTTATTTTCTTTTCCTCCATGTATACTGTATCATTATTAATTACTTAGTTATAGTAATCTTTATAAACTGTAATCATTTAATCGCATACGGTGTACTGTCTGTTATTTGTTGAGGCGGGGACATCACACAGCATCCACACAAGCTGATTACCCAGTCTGGCGGGGCCGAAGGCTGCTCCCCCTAGACGAGAACGAGCTGAGCGAGCCTGAGGCGACCCAGGGGGTTACAGATAAAGAACATAAAATCAGATTTTGGACTATTGCAAAGCTTAAGGTGGAAATTTCTTCTCTGCAACAGACCCTGGATGTTCTCCTGTCAAGTGAGAGATATATGTTGCTCACATGCTGACAGGGATCTGAAATTGGAAACTTTAACTTGTGACTACAGATCCATTTGACTCATAGGCACCTTCTAAAGTGGCCAACAAAAGATTCAGTTCTATTGCAACCTATACTTTGAAGCATAATAAAAATGAAAGTAGACTGACCACCTAGCAGACCCTCGGTACCAAATGTAAGTGCAGCAAAGTCGATTTCAGTTTATAAGATTGACAAGTTTTAAATTTTTTCTTATGTGTTATTACAAGTGGTAGATGGTCAACTGCTTGGTGCCGATCATCAGCAGCTGTAGATCCATAAGCAAAATACCTGTTGTTCAACAACCTAAAAAGGGGGAATAGAGAATAATTTCATTTTATTTTGTCAGGTTTGCATGTAGCAGTTCTTATTTTACTCATGCTGTGTTTCCAGTCATGCAACTTCTGTATCAGATCCTTGTATATATGCAGAGATTGTTGACACTGGAATGTAACTTTCTCAGAACAGAAACCGATTATTTGGCCTACCTTCCTCACGGCATTACAGAGTCAGAACCAAGTTTATTATCACTGGTATCAGTTGAGCAATTTGCTGTTTTGCAGTTGCAGTTGAGTGCACAACATAAAAATGACAAGCAATAAGTAGTAAGTAGTTCACCAAGGTAGTGTTTGTGGGATCACGAAGCACCCAGAAATCCGATAATGGAGGGGAAGAAGCTGTTTCTAAAACACTGAGTGAGGGTCTTCAGGCTTCTGTACCTTTCCCCAACGTTAGTAATGAGAAGAGGGCATGGCATAGATGCTAAGGGTCCTCAATGATGGATGTCACCCTCCCTCGATGGTGGGAGGGTTGAGCTCGTGATGGAGTCTGTAGCACTCTGCGGCCGCAGAGTTTCATTCTGTGAATGCATAAGGTGGAGTGAAGAAGCTAATATCCAAATCAGACCCTGCAAATGAAAAATGGAGGCCTATGTGGGAGAGAAGGGATAGATTGATCTTGGCCACACATTTTAATTCCAAGTCCCATTCCCATTCTGATATGTCTATCCATGGCCTCCTCTACTGTCAAAATGAATCCAAACTCAGGTTGGAGGAACAACACCTTATATACTGGCTGGGTAGCCTCCAACCTGATGGCATGAACATTGACTTCTCTAACTTCTGTTAATGCCCCTCCTCCCCGTCTTACCCCATTCCTGGCATATTTAGTTGTTTGTTTTTTTCTCTCTCTCTGCCCATCACTCTGCCTGTTCTCCATCTCCCTCTGGTGCTCCCCCCCCCCCCTTTCTTACTCCCGAGGCCTCCTGTCCCATGATCCTTTCCCTTCTCCAGCTCTGTATCACTTTCGCCAATCACCTTTCCAGCTCTTAGCTTCATCCCACCCCCTCCGGTCTTCTCCTATTATTTTGCATTTCCCCCTCCCCCCAATACTTTCAAATCTCAATATCTCTCCTTTCAGTTAGTCCTGATGAAGGGTCTCGGCCTGAAACATCAACAGTGCTTCTCCTTATAGATGCTGCCTGGCCTGCTGTGTTCCACCAGCAATTTGTGTGTGTAGATTGATCTTGGAGTAGGTTAAAGGATTGACACATTAATGGCCCAAGGGCCTGAGCTTTACTGTACTGTTCTATATTCTATGTTCTGTGTTCTAATCATCGCTTGACATTCAGTGGCATCACCATCACTGAATCCCCTACTATCAACATCCTGGGAGTTACCATTGACAGGAAACTGAACTGGTTTAGCCATATAAACACTGTGGCTACCAGAGCAGGACAAAGGCTAGGAATCCTGTGGCCTGTAACTCACCTCCTGACTCCCCAAAGCCTGTCCACCATTCTACAAGGCTCAGGTCAGGAGTGTAACTCACCTGGATGAGTGCAGCTCCATCAGGTTCAAGAAGCCTGACACCATCCAGTACAAGGCAGACCCCTTGATTGGTCCCCTTCCACAAGCATCTAATCCCTCCACCATCGACAAACAGCTGCAGCAGTGTGTACTATCTACAAGATGCACTGCATCAACACACCAAAGTTCCTAATGCAGCACCTTCCAGATCCACGACCACTACCGTCTCGAAGGACGAGAACAGCAGATACCTGGGAACACCACCACTTGGAAATCCCCCTCAAGTCACTCACCATCCTGACTTGGAAACATGTCGCCATTCCTTCCTGTCACATGGAATTCCCTCCCTAACAGCACTGTGGGTGTACCTACACCTCAGGGACTGCAGCGGTCCAAGAAGGCAGTTCAGCACCATCTTCTCAAGGGCAACTAGGAATGGGCAATAAATGCTGGCTTAGCTGGCGACGCCCACATCCTGTAAATGAATAAATAAAAAATGTTCTATAGGAGGAAATATGATCTTGGAGAACAAATAAATGAGATCATGGGGAACAGAAATTGTTTGAAAGTATAATCCAGGAGCCAAGTACACTCACAATCAAGATGGTGCCAGGCCAGAGTAAACCAGTGATGCACAAGATTTTAAAAATAAAGATCCTTAAAACCTGATGAGCTCCCTTTTGCTCTTTCTAAATTGCCGAATCGAATCGACAACCCAATAGTTAAATATACCTTACGTATATGGTTTCAATTTCGGAAATTTTTCGGGTTGACTCAATTCGTGTTAAATAGTCCTATTGTATCTAATTGTTTTTTCCACCCCTCAATTATAGATCAAGCTTTTTTGGCTTGGAAAACTAAGGGATTATTAAGATTTTCTGACTTATTTTTGGACAACTGTTTTATGTCTTTTGAGCAATTAGTAAATAAATATAATTTGCCTAGATTTCATTTTTTTAGATACTTACAGGTTAGGCATTTTTTAAGTACGGTACTTCCTTCATTCCCAAATTTTGTGTCTTCAGATATTTTGGAGAGTTTGTTTGAATTAAACCCTTTTCAAAAAGGGCTTATATCAAAACTTTATAATATAATTATGAAGATACGTTCAGTGCCCTTTGATAAGACCAAAAATGATTGGGAAAGAGAGCTTAATCTTATTATTTCTATTGAGAATTGGGATAGAATTCTTCAATTAGTTAATACATCATCTATATGTGCCAAACATTCATTAATACAATTTAAGGTTGTGCATAGGGCCCATATGTCTAAGGATAAATTAGCTCATTTTTATTCTCATATAAACCCTATTTGTGACAGATGTCAATCAGAAATCGCGTCTTTAACTCATATGTTTTGGTCATGTCCGATTTTGGAAAAATATTGGAAATATATTTTTGATATTATTTCAGCGGTACTGAACATTGATTTACAACCCCATCCTATTACCGCAATTTTTGGTTTACCGATGATGGGCTCACTTCATTTATCTTCTTCCGCTTGTCGAATGATTGCTTTTCTCACTTTGATGGCTAGAAGATCTATTTTGTTGAATTGGAAGGAAATTAATCCTCCCACGGTATTTCATTGGCTTTCTCAAACTATGTTATGTCTAAATTTAGAAAAAATTAGAAGTGTTGTATTTGATACTTCTATTAAATTTGAAAAGATATGGAGACCATTTATTCAATATTTTCATATGATGTAATGGCCCTGTGCCAGGCTTATTGGTTTTTTCAGCCTTAATCGTATGTATGTTGAGAGGATCGGAGTTGACGACATTGATGTTTATGTATGCTTGTGAGATACTATGAACAGCCCTTTTTTTTTCTCTTCTCTTTTTTTTTTAGTTTTTTTTTAGTTTTTTCTTCCTTTTTTGTTTTTTTTTCTTAGATATTAGATTAGTAGATTAGTTAACTTTCATATATAGATTTATTTTTTTTCTCTCTTTTTTTATATTATATATTATGGAATATCTAGACTTACCTTGTTCATATATATACTATATGGTTTATGTTTTCGGAAAGCTTACTTATACTGTATTCATTGTTTATGTATTCCTTCATGTGTAATGGGAGTTTATATGTTTGTAATCCATTATTAATATTTTAATTGTATTTTGTTCATAATATTTTTAATACTAATAAAAAGATTAAAAGAGAGAAAACCTGATGAGATAAACAAAAGATCAGCTTTACTTGTTACGCGTGCACTGAAACGTACAGTGAAATGCATCTTTGCATCAGATCGAGTTGGCAAGGGTTGTGCTGGGTAGTCACCATAGCGTACGCACACGGACTAACCCTAACCCGTACATCTTTGCAATGTGAGAGGGAACCCGGGCACCCAGAGGAAGCCTGCGTGGTCACGGGGAAATACACAAACTCCTTCCAGAGAGTGGCTGGAATTGAATGCCGATTGGTGACGGCTGCCATAGTTAGAGTGTTACGCTAAATGCTGACTACCGTGCCACCCCTAGGCATAGTACCAGCAACTAGTCTGGGACAGCCCGTGTCTTATCATTCAAAGGTTTGCTCCTTACCGCAGTCCAGGTGAGCCAGTGTTGGCTGAAACGCCAGTAGCTAATCCTTTACTAACGCAAGAGCCAGGAGACTCCACAGGGACGTTGATCACTGTGAGGGTCCAGCATCATGATCGAGGGCCCTGTGGAACTTTCATGAGACTAAGCAGCAGATACACTTTTGGTGATCTTTGGAAAGAAGCAAAAAGTTAAGAAAGCAACGGCTGGAAGGCAGCCACATCCCTTGCCACACACTCTATTTCAGTAAAACTTTCAAACATCCCAAGGGTGAGATGAGGGAACACACACCAGTCCTCATAGGGGGATCAGAGAGTGTGAACAACTGCAAATTCCTGCTGTCGATATCTCTGAGGGCTTCTCCTGGACCCAACATAGCGATGCAGCTACAAAGAAAGCAAGACAGTGGCTATGTTTCATTAAGTGTTTGAGGAGATTTGGTATGCTACTAGAGGCACTCACAAATTTCCACAGATGTACTGTGGAAAACATTCTAACTAGCTGGTTTGGGGGGTGGGGGAGGCTACTGCACAGGAACAAAATAAGCTACAGAGAGTGATAAAATTAGTCAGCTCTATCTTGGGCACTAGCCTCGCCGGCATCCAGGACATCTTCAAGGAGTGATGCCTCAAAAAGGAAGCGTCCATCATTAAGGACCCCCATCACCCAGGTCATGCCCTATTCTCATTGCTACCTTAAGGTAGGAGGTACAGGAGCTTGAAGGCACACACGCAGTGATTCAGGAACAGCTTCTTCCCCTCTGCCATCCGATTATCTAATTCCTAACTGGACATTGAATCCATGAACATTATCTCACTGTTTTTTATTCCTATTTTTGCACTACTTATTCAATTTAACTACGATGTGTATATGTATACATATATATACTTACTGTAATTTGCAGTTTTTTCTCACTATTATTATGTATTACATTGTACTGCTGCCACAAAGACAATAAATTTCACGACCTATGCCGATGATATTAAACCTGATTCTGATTCTGGTTCAAGGTTTATGTTGACTGATCCTCTTTTCACTTCTCTTCCCCCAGCTCCGTTAGTGTGTGATCCTTTTATTTTTCGTTCTGTCGGGTTTTTATCCAGCTTCTTCGGGTTACTTGTGATTTTTCACTTCCTGTGATAGTGATTGGAAAACATACGACTGCTGGATTTTTGTTAACATTACTGTTGTTGATCATCGTAACGAAGGCCTCTGGAGCCGTATTACCCAAACACAGTTCTGCTGCATTTTGTTTCTTGTAAATACGTTCTGTGACTTTTCAGCGTCTTTTATAACAAAGACAGTGGAATTAACCAAATGGTATTACCTCGATTCCAGACAAATTTATGTGCAGAGAGGAACATCAACAGTGAACAAGTTTAGCACAACCTTTCTCCTCTTCAGTGTTATTACTGCAGAGGTTAAATGCATTGCGCTGCATGTTGGTTTCATGACATTGTTAACTTGACACAACATTTTTAGAGACTCATGCATCTACACCCCTGGATCTCTTATTCCTCTTTCAATTTATGTTATTAATTTCAGGGAATAATTGGCTTCCTTATTTTTACGACTGAAATATATCACCTAACACTTATAAATTGACTGACCCTTCTGCAGCATTATTAATGCCCGTATTTCCTTATCCTCATGTTTGGCATTAATAATCTACTTCAATTTAGATTAATTAAAATCTTTGAAATTCTAATTCTGACTTGTAGGTCAAAATCCTTTAAGCAAATCTTAACCATCACAGTCCCAGCAGTGATCCCTCATGAGCCCCAACCACCTCGAACTACAATGTTACAATTGCCTCATCTCCATACTTATCAGCTCTAAATTTGGAGAATCTAGCCTCCTGATCTAAACATACTTCATTTTGTTTCTTGAGAAAATACTGTATTTTGGTAGCGCAAAGTGAACCTTCCTATCTATCTAATTTGAAAGAAGGACCGGAAATCACTTTTACAAATAGACTCGATCACTAATGGCCTGCTTAGATTGTTTCCTTATATCCCAGGATTGCAGCTTCAACCCATGGAATTCCGAGCCAAAACGAAGCCCTGAATACCTTCACTAGCAACGTATTTTTAATCTTGCATATTCTTCTTCTGCTTCAATTGTATATGAATCAAGATATGAAAAGAATGTTAAAGCACACCCAACTTCCCTAGATTCCTTGCAGCACACAAAAAAAACTTGTTCTGCAACGGCCTAAAGCAAGATTAGGCAATCAGTAATAATGCTAAAATATCACATGATGTGTAAAGTAAAGAAATACGTTGGCATGGCTTTTGACAAAGACATCTGGAAGCAGATTCTGGTTATATAAATTTTCAGCATTGCACTAGTTTTGGCCGGTGCTGATGCATGGTTTTTACATAACCCAGTAAAGCAATAAGTTTTGTTGTGGCCAATAGGCAGATTAACCCAGGAAATGTTGGCGCTCTTAGCAGAACGTGGTGGAGATGCCACTTTGGCACTAGAATGTGTGGCACCACATGTGGTCTGTCGCCAACACACCCTCACGATAACGCAAACCGTACATTTCTCCGTATGTTTCAATGTACCTGTGATAAACAAATAAATTTAAGTCAGACCTGAAATGAATCTAAGGTGAGTCTACTGAAATCAGTGATTAAAGTTAGCCTTGCCATTGCTGTGTTAGGAACTGATCTTCTTTCTCACCTTCTTTTACCTTTTTTTCAACCTCTTCTTCTTCATCCTCTGCAGCATTGCCCCCAGGATTGAAGAGAGCTTGCTTCCGCTGTGGTCTGTGTACCCTGAGTGGATTGACGAGGTCAGTGTGGCTCTCATGGTGTCCAGTACAGGTCTGGTCAGGCAGGAGACAGGGATGGGTGGAGTGAGGGGGAGAGGTGTGGGTGGGGTAGATTGGGAGCCGGTGTTGTCCTTCCACTGTTTGGAAGGCACGGAAGAGTAGCAGTTGGCGCAACGCTTTACAGCGGCCCAGGTTCAATTCCCGCCACTGCCTGTAAGGAGTTTGTCCGTGTTCAGTGTGACCGTGTGGGTTTCCTCCCGGTGCTCCGGTTTCCTCTCACAGTCCAAAGATTGATAGTTTCTTCGGTCATTGTAAATTGTTCTGTGATTAGGCTATGGTTAAGTTGAGGGCCACTGTGAAGCATGTCTGGAAGGGCTGGATGGGCCTATTCTGTGCTGAATCTCAATAAATAAATAAATAGGTTGATAGTGTTATGAAACCAGTAACTGGTTTCACTTACCAGCAAAGATAGATATGTCAGTTGAAGTCCAATGGTACTATTTTCAAAAGTTTTATTAATAAAGGGGCACAAAAATTAAGGTTAATACAAACATTCAGATAACATGCGTCAATACTCAATCTAAAACGCAGGTACTTTAATAATCACTCAGAAATAAGCTCTTTCGTTGTCTAGGGTATAATACTGAGTCCAATTGGAAATATAAAGAGTCACTCTGAAGTCTGCAGGCTTTTCCCTTTTGGTGTCACGTGTTGGAGAGAGAGAGAGATAAACGGAAAAAACTTGCCCAAAACATCCGTGGAATCAGGGGAGCGATCTTCCCCGTTGTTAGTTAAAAGCGATCTTCCGTTGGTTCTAGCCACAAACCCCGCATTCGGAATTTAACGCACGTGGCTTCCTTCAAAATGGCTTCCCGTTCCCACGGGAAGCGGTATCGTGCTTCTTGGTGTCTCCTTGGTGCGTCTGAGGGTCGTCCTCTTTCAGACCCTTCTTTATACTGCCTCACGGGATCTCAGGTGTCAATCAGGTTGCAGGTGATGCAATCTCTCTCAACCAGCCCAATTTTGCCCGAGGGCTTTACAATGTCCCTGCGAGTTGGCACGTCTGCAGTTCCCAGGTGTCTCCTGAGAACAATGCCACAGTCACCAGCTTTTGTCCCAGTGGAATGCGGTATCCAGCACGTCGCTGTCTTTCCATTTCCTGTGTCCATTCGGCCTGTCTCTCTCTCTCTCTCTTGCTCTCTCTCTCGGGTCATTGACCCCCCTTTCACTAGGGCTCTTGCAATTCTCACAAAGGAGGGGGCTGGTATCATAACACCTCCCCTCTTAAAGGTTTTTTACCAGCGGTAAAAAAAACAGAGTGGTACAGAGTCTTACAGAAATTTTGAATCTAACACAATACAGAAGCTTTTCTTTTCACTACAGAGTAATACAGTTATACATTCAAGTCAGCATCTAAACAGTTAACAATTACAGTGTCCCTTTAGTTAATATCTTAACATTGCGTACCGTACTAAAGTCTTGTAACATCAGACTTCAATTCAATAACCACCTATTTATTTATTTATTGTTTTCAGCAACAAAACTGCGGAGGTGTGATCTTAGCTTAGGTGCATCTACAAAAGTTTATGCGAATACTAATCGTTTCGGTCGGTTTACTTCGCCGGCAGGTCTCCAAAGGTCTGTCTTTATTATTCACAGGCTTTGGCGCAACCCGTAAAAACCTGCTTTGCTGTTTAAAAAAAATGGCATCCCCATTAACCGTCACCTCTTTTCTGGCGAGTCCCCCCGTTGGGACTTTGAGTAATTTGGCGTGGTGAACTCCCGCCCGCCTCGTTCATCGGGGCTATTTTTTCAACACCATGCCTCAAACTGTCAAGACCCTTCAGGCTATTTGTTTTTAATTCCAACTCCTCTTTCAGGTAGCATTTCGAATGCAACCTCTTCACACCCCACCCTGGCGTAACAATAGAGTGGGGGGCCCCGCTATTTCCCGACTCACTCTGTGAGCGATCTGCCAGGTTTAAAATTTCTTCCTTCGACTTGGGAACTACAGACTTCCCGTTTCCTTCAATAACAATCCTCATTCCCCCCTTAAATTCGGCATTAACCTTGGCCCCACTCTCGAATACAAACACCGTGGAACTCACACTTCCCACGGTTACCAAGGTTAACCCTTTTCCTACTGAACCAACCCTATCTGATCCACAAAGACGGCCGCCCCGTTCCCCTGAATCAAACACCTCAGACTTCCCCTGAGCTCTGTTACCAGGTTCAGCACCACGTGCGCCCCCATCTTGGACACACTCAAACGGGACATTGGCCCCTTCCAGGCTTTCAATACCCGTACCTTTTTCAAATTCTAACGTCCCCCGATCCTTCCAGTTACTCTCTAGGCAGCCCCCCGTTGGGGAAGGCGCAACCCTGCGAGCTGAAACAACCTCCTCGGCCATTTCAGCTGACTTCTCCACAGCAAGGATACCCTTCCTCTCTAAGACTGCCCTCATTTCACTCTCGGGACCATCGAGAACACCTTTAGAACTCTGAACTTCTTCAAACAATTCTGCCAAACCAGACAGATTAACCATGTCCAACTCTGGACATTTTAACAACTTTATCCGTTTCTCAACTTTAGTTCCTACCTCTAGGACCTTTCTCTTCACTAAGGGCAGGGCTATTTCCTCTCTCTTACCCCCTTTTACTTTACTGCTTTCTGTTTTACCACCCTCGGAACCCTCATGGTACAGGGTCGGTAAAAACATCTTGGCCAGATTACTGCTGGCCCGATTTAAACTGCTCACTGCTTTTCTGGACAGGCTGCGTGTGACCGCGCATGCGCGATAGCTTTGGGACTCTAGGGGCGGGGCCACCGCACTCGCCAGTCTGCGGGTCGGCATCATAGCTGCCACCGTTTCAAAAAACAAGAAATAACTATCAACATCCGTCTCTTCGAACGGAGGTACTACTCTCAGCTCCCGACTAACATTAAACCGCTCTCTCCTTAGCTCCTCCCTCTCTCTTTCTCTCCCCGCTGCCGCTCTCTCGGCTGCTGCTAACTCTCTGATCCGAATTTCATGCTGTCTTTGCCTCTCAGCTTGATCCTGCTCGTTTTCCACCTCTAACCCCTTCGCCAAATTTAACAAGTCTGATTTGGTGCTCACCTCTAGCGCCGCCACAGTCGCGCTTTCCATAAATTCACACACGTCCATCCTTGCTGGTTTTTCTGTCTGGCTACCTGCGTACCAGATCCAAATTATTTTGTTTTGACTTACAATCCCGATTGACTGACCTCCCCCTTTTTGGTGTCAAATCCCGAGACGAGAACCCCACTTGTTATGAAACCAGTAACTGGTTTCACTTACCAGCAAAGATAGATATGTCAGTTGAAGTCCAATGGTACTATTTTCAAAAGTTTTATTAATAAAGGGGCACAAAAATTAAGGTTAATACAAACATTCAGATAACATGCATCAATACTCAATCTAAAACGCAGGTACTTTAATAATCACTCAGAAATAAGCTCTTTCGTTGTCTAGGGTATAATACTGAGTCCAATTGGAAATATAAAGAGTCACTCTGAAGTCTGCAGGCTTTTCCCTTTTGGTGTCACGTGTTGGAGAGAGAGAGAGATAAACGGAAAAACTTGCCCAAAACATCCGTGGAATCAGGGGAGCGATCTTCCCCGTTGTTAGTTAAAAGCGATCTTCCGTTGGTTCTAGCCACAAACCCCGCATTCGGAATTTAACGCACGTGGCTTCCTTCAAAATGGCTTCCCGTTCCCACGGGAAGCGGTATCGTGCTTCTTGGTGTCTCCTTGGTGCGTCTGAGGGTCGTCCTCTTTCAGACCCTTCTTTATACTGCCTCACGGGATCTCAGGTGTCAATCAGGTTGCAGGTGATGCAATCTCTCTCAACCAGCCCAATTTTGCCCGAGGGCTTTACAATGTCCCTGCGAGTTGGCACGTCTGCAGTTCCCAGGTGTCTCCTGAGAACAATGCCACAGTCACCAGCTTTTGTCCCAGTGGAATGCGGTATCCAGCACGTCGCTGTCTTTCCATTTCCTGTGTCCATTCGGCCTGTCTCTCTCTCTCTCTCTTGCTCTCTCTCTCGGGTCATTGACCCCCCTTTCACTAGGGCTCTTGCAATTCTCACAAAGGAGGGGGCTGGTATCATAACAATAGATGCATTTACACTAAGCCCCTCTGTGTACCCAATACTTCCACTCTAGGTTCTCGATGCCTTCTCCAATGCTCCTCTGTCGTTTTGAGCAGTTATGGGCCAGGAATTCCCACGAGTTAGTGAGTGTGTTACAATTTTTCATGAACATCCTTTCAATGCCCTTCCCTGTGCTGGACACAAAATAGGTATTTTTTGTGTGTGTGTGTCTGGTTATGAGCATGTAAATGATGTGGCCTGTCTGTCAGAGCTGAGTGTAATTAGGTCCCAACCGGACTGAATGAAAGGCCTGACATTAATTTATAATTCTGCTTTGAAGGGAGGCACAGGACAGTAGCAGCTAGCGTAATGCTTTACAGCGCTAGAGACTGGGGTTCAATTCCTGACACAGTCTTTAATGAGCTTGTACGTTCTCCTTGTGATCATGTGGGTTTCCAGTTCCTCTCACATGGGCTAGCGTGAGAAAGCTATGGGCCTGCAATGTTAGCAGCAGAAGCGTTGGAACAATTCAGAGCTGTCCTCAGCACATCCTCAGACTGTGCTGGTTATTGATGCGTTTCACCCAATGTTTCAACATCTCCAAGTACGTAGTGACAAATAAAGCTCATCTTAGCTGTGACAGCTTCTCTCCAGTACCAGTGATGGGAAGGCAGCAGGGTCCAGATATCGGATTCTCAGACTCAGATGATAGTAGTTCATTCTCCAACTTCCTGACCGTAAAGTCTGTGCTGGAACTCTGCTGCAGTTATTTGTTGGGTTACATTCCCACTGGGTTAATAATTCAGTTAAAACTCTGAATCCACTTATTGGGGTCATTCTTCCAGCATGGTCCGAGGCACAGCTTCCATTGGAAGACCTGTTGATATTTACCCTTGCATGCTTCTCCCAAACATTTCCATGTTTTAATTTGGATTTAGGTAGATACTCCCTTTTTTCAAAGAACTCTCTCTCTCTCTCTCTCTCTCTCTCTCTCTCTCTCTCTCTCTCTCTCTCTCTCTCTCTCCCCTCTCTCTTGCTCTTTCCTTCCTCTCTCTCCTTCCTCTCTCTCCCCCTCCCTCTCTCCATTCTTGCTCTCTCTCTCCCTCTCTCACTCTGTCTCCCTCTCCCTTTCTCCTTTCTCTCTCTCTCCCTCGCTCTCTAACTCTCTCCCCATCCCTCCCTCCCTCTTGCTCTCTCTCCCTTTCCTCTCTCTCCCTCCCTCTCTCTCTCTCTCCACCTCTCTCCCTCCCTCCCATTGCAGCCT
The DNA here is from genome assembly GCF_048418815.1 of Hemitrygon akajei. Classification (NCBI taxonomy): domain Eukaryota; kingdom Metazoa; phylum Chordata; class Chondrichthyes; order Myliobatiformes; family Dasyatidae; genus Hemitrygon; species Hemitrygon akajei. The sequence continues at coordinate 92,633,508 of NC_133127.1, read as the reverse complement.
TGCTTCACATAGAAATTGCACTCAACAAGGAACTATCTGATCTGCCAGAATTCTAGTATGGTGTTATGAAATAAATGGGATCAATTTTATTGTCAATTTAAGTACATTTTTCTGGATATTTGCAAATTGCATCACTCACTAATGACTAATTTTCAGTACAGAAAACACACATATTTTTCTTGCCAGTCAATGGTCTGTTGTCTGAAAGTAAACACAGTCCTTATTGTAAGGTGTAATTTAGTTAACTGATCCCCAGGAGCAATAATGTGGAGCATGGTCCCAGTTGTGAAGTAAATAAAATTCCATGCCACATGAATTAAATTCAAAGTATGAAATCAGTATTGACACCACCAAACCCTTAGCTGACCTCAACAACACCCTTGTTAGTAGGTAAGGTGGCTGTCATGACTGAGGAGTCCGAGCCCATGCTGTAACACCAGGGAAGCGGTTGTAAAATGCAAGCAAAGGTGTAAACTGACATCCACGTTTTTCTGAAAGCTCGGAGTCTGAAATTCAGGTCAGCTGCAGCCCTTTGTCGATGAGAAAAGATTGGATATTTTCAGCAGCTGGGAAAGAAGTCAAGGAGTGAAGACATTTCAGTATAATCAGAGGATAAAAGTTTAAATTTTCAGGGAAAAAGACAAAAATATTGAATGCCAAAGGAAGGGTAAAATGTCAAATTGAAAAGAAACAGAATCAGAAGATCAACTCCACGGCATGATGACAGATTTTAAATATTAAAACCATGCAGACAGGTTCTTCCAAAAGTTCAATGCCTGGTGCAGGCTGCAATTAAATCACTAGGCACAAGAGATTCTGCAGATGCTTGGAAATCCAGAACAACACACACAAAACTCAACAGGTCAGGCAGCATCTATGGAAAAGAGTAAGAGTCGACACTTTGGGCCGAAACCCTCCTTCAAAGTAGGGATCAGCCTGAAGTGTCATTTCCACAGATGCTGCCTGACCTGCTGAGTTCCTCCCGGAACTTTGTGTGTGTGGAATCACTAGTTGTGCATTAAGTATCGAAACCTGAGGCAGGAATGATACAGCTTGTTGATGCTGTCCTTACAAAAGTAAGAAACACAACCAGCAAATACAAATTGAAGGAAGTGGATAAAGGACTATAGGATCAAGTGATCTTGGACTCAGTGAATTTGATCAGAAAGGAGTGGCTGACTGTAGCATGAACTATAGATTGCTGTGTAAATAAAAGTAAAGGCATGAAGGTGCTGACAAGTTAAACAGCCAAACTACAGCAACGTGTTGGGGAGGGAAACAGGATGCATGCAGCTAGACAACAGAGGCAGTAACATGAAAAGATGACCTAGAGAAAACCATATAGGAGCTATATAGATGACCAGGAGTTCACAGAGAAAACTGCCCCAATATACATTCAGAGGCCACTTTATTAGTTACACCTGCAGACCTGCTCACTCATGCAAATACTAAATCAGCCAATCATGTGGCAGCAACTCAATGCATAAAAGCATGCAGATGTGGCCAAAAGGTTCAGTTGTGTTTCAGACCAAATGTCAGAATGGGATGGAAGTGTGACCTAAGTAACTTTGGCCATGGAATATTTGTTGGTGCTAGACAGGGTGGTTTGAGTTTTTAGTGTTTACAGAGAACAGCGCGAAAACCAGAAAAAAAACATCCAGTGAGTAGCCGTTCTGTGGGTGACAATGCCTCGATAATGAGAGAGTTCGGAGGAGAATGGCCAGACTGGTTCAAGCTGGCAGGAAGGCGACAGTAGCTCAAGTGTTACAACAATGGGGTGCAAAGGGGCATCTAAGAATGCATAGCTTGTTCAACCTTGAAGGGGATGGATGACAGCAACAGAAGACCACAAACATGCATTCTGTGGCCATCCACTGGGCACAAGAGGTACCAAATAAAGTGGCTGCAGTCTGTACAACTGGAAGTGAAAGCGTAGGGAGCAATTGTCCAAGGAAGAGTAAAGGAGCCAGTATTAATCAACACAGAATATCCATACCATGCAAGGTCGCAAGGCTTTGAGGATGTTGTAGATGTTGGAATCATGCATCTGCATAGAATGATTAGGTGTGACAGATCACAGAAAAATCTTTTTGTCCTACCATCCAAATAAAAAAAAAAGCTAGAGAAACATTCTGATAGTAATCAAACTAAGGGAATATCGTACTACTTATATTAAAAAGGAAGATTTCTGTAGGCAGAGGGTGGTGAATCTGTGGAATCTGTTGTTACAGGCAGCCGTGGAGACCACGTCTTTGGGTGTGTTTACAGCAGAGCTTTGTCCTAGTCCATTGTGTTGTCCCATTGTCTCCTCTCCTGCTATGACCAGTCCACCTTCAAGCTGGAGGAGCAACACCTCACATTCTGTCTGGGTAGCCTCTAACCTGAGGCTATGAACATCGATTTCTCAAACTTTGGGTAATCTTTCACCTTCTTCAGTTCCCCACTCCAGCTCCCCTCCTACCTATTCTCTTCTCCTCCTCTGCTTATCACCTCCTCCAGGTGTCCCTCTTGCTTCCATGGTCATCTCTCCTCTCCTATCAGATTTCTTCTTCTTCTATGATGAAGGGTTCCAGTCCGAAATGTCGACTGTTTATTCATTTCCATAGATGCTGCCTGACCTGCTGAGTTCCTCCAGCATTTTGTATGTGTTGCTCTGGATCTCCAGCATCTGCAGAATCTCTAATTTATGGAATGTACTCAGAATATATTGATTAAATGGTTGGATGACTTAAAGATTTTGAATATCGCATCATCACTGATCACCTGGTGAAACCATTGATCAATAACCCCACAAACAGTACCAATCAATTTAAAGAGAAAGCTTGCAAAATAACTCCAAGAGATGGAGTAGGAGAGAGCAGTATCTAAAGTTCTAAAGTAGCTAGAAGGTAGTTTAATCCATTGTGGTGAAAGAGAAAGCTAATGCAAAACTAAGGTTATACCTAGGTGCAAAAAATTTCAACCTGGCAGTCAGAAGGAATCACAAGCTGATCGTAACTGTGGATGAAATTCAGATCTGATTTATTTATCACATGTACATCAGAACGTACAGTGAAATCTGAGTTAATAACCAGCACCCCCAAGGGTATGCTCTGGGCTGCCTCCAAGTGTTGCCACACATTCCGGTGCCATTTACTGGAGCATGCTCAAACTGTTCCACAGAACAACACCAGTGGTAACAAACAAAAGCCCAAAATAACAACAACAGCAAAAACAAGCCCCTTCCCCATCCCACCTCCACACATACTCACACAGAGGGCCTCCAATCCTGAGCAGCCCACTTCTGGCCCTCTAATGCTTGTCCCCGGATTCTCAGACTCACAGACATTCGGCCTCCAACTTCAGATTTCACCCCAGGACTCGCTGATCACGGTTCAATCTTCGGGCCCTAACTTCCAAATGTGTACAGAACTCCAACCACGATGACCCAGGCCCTTGTGGCTTGTTTGGGCCTCTACCTCCAGCCTTCAACTTTCAGGATTCTACCACCAGATTTCCCATGCTCTGGATTTGACCTTCAGGCCTCAACTTCTGGTCTTGCATGGACCTTCACTTCCAGACTCAAACAGACCTCTGACTCTCATGACCTTGCGGGTCACTGGCCCTGATGACTGTTGCTTATATCCCAGGATGCATGAGCTGTATGAAGCTCCAACCCCGGAGGTCCTGGGGAATTGCTGGTCTTCTTAGCACCTGCTGACATGACTTCCAGGATACTGAGGTTTGACTGTGGAGTGCTTAGACCTGGACTTGAACTCTTGATCACATCCTAAACACTTCTGTTCCCCATCTGGAAGGCCTTAAATCTCACAGCTTCTTTATAGACGACAGACCTAACCAATTCCCCTCCACCATCACCACCCTCCTCCATCTGGTGGAACTGGGCCTCACACTCAGCAATTTCTATTTTGGCTCCACCGACTTTCTCCATGGACAGCTGCAAATACCCCAGCCATGCCCGGCTTTTCATTGACCACGTGGAACAGTACGTGCTCCAAGCCTGTACTGCGATTGGTCCCCAACTCTTTCTGCACCACGCAGATGACTTCATTGGTGCTCCATCTTTGAGAGACTGGCTGTCTACTGATACCTTTTATAAACGTACTGACTCTCATAACTATCTTGACTATACCTCTTCCCACCCTGTCACTTGTAAAAGTACCATTCCTTTTTCTCAGTTCCTCTATCTACCGCATCTGTTCTCAGGATGAGGCTTTCCATTCCAGAACATCTGAGATGTCCCCCTTCCTTCAAGAACAGGATTTCCCTTCCTTTATCATCAATACCGCCCTCGCCCATATCTCATCCATTTCCCAGACATCTGCCCTTACCCCATCTTCCTGTCACCATAACAGGGATGGATTCCCCCTTGTCCATACCTACCAGTACACAAGCCTCTGCATCTAGCACATCATTCTCTGCAACTTCTACCATCTTCAATGAGATCCTGTCACGTCTTTCCCTCTGTCCCACACTCAGCTTTCCAGACGAATTGCTCTCTCTGTGACTCTATGACTGTTTTGTCCATGCATTCCCCCCCCCCCCCCACCGATTTTCCATCTAGCACTTCTCCTTGCAAGTGGGACAAATGTTACACATGCCCCTCACCTCCTCCCTCACTGTCATATATGGTCCCAAACAGCTGTACCGTACCTGCTGTAGAGGCCCCAGTTTAAGAATAAGGGGTAGGCCATTTAGAATGGAGATGCGGAAAAACTTTTTCACCCAGAGAGAGGTGGATATGTGGAATGCTCTGCCCCAGAAGGCAGTGGAGGCCAAGTCTCTGGATGCATTCAAGAGAGAGTTAGATAGAGCTCTTATAGATAGCGGGGTCAAGGGATATGGGGAGAGGGCAGGAACGGGGTACTGATTGTGTATGATCAGCCATGATCACAGTGAATGGCGGTGCTAGCTAGAAGGGCCGAATGGCCTACTCCTGCACCTACTGTCTATTGTCTATTGTCAAACAGCTCTTCCAGATGAGGCAAACTATCATCTGGAAGTCTGTCAAGGCCGTCCACTGTATCCAGTACTCCTGATACAACCGTCTCTGCAACAGTGAGATCCAATGTAGACTGGGGGAATACTTCTTTGATCACCTTCGCTCTGTGCACAACTAGCATGATTTCTCAGTGGCCACCCATTTTAATTTTACTCCCATTCCATTTCATCAGGTCGGTCCATGGCCTCCCTTATATAAATATTGGAAAAGAAGTAAGAAAGAATGAAAAGGTAAGTTACCACGAACAGTCCAACGGGGTGGGGGGGGGGGGTGGGGTGTGTGTCATCACTTCCCTGGCTAGAGGCTGACTCATTATAGAGCCTAATGACCGAGTGGAAGAATGACCTCTTTGGAGCAGTGCAGTCGCCTAGTCTATTACCGAAAGTGCTCCTCTGTTCAGCCAAGGTGGCATCTTCCAAATTCTATTTATTACAAATTAAGAAATAATGTTTTTCACTTCAAAGTCTAAATTGGTGATGTAAATCGTGAACAGCACTTGTCCCAGTACTGATCCTTATAATACATTGTTAACTGCCTACTCCCACATTAAATCAGCTCCTCTTTGCCCTACTCTGCGTTCTGTCTGCAAGCCATCGACAGATCTATTCTGTTACATGTATGCTGACTATGCATTCTTTAACTTTGCTAACTGTTGACCTTGGGGTATTTTATTGAATACTTTCTGAAAATCTAGATATGTTGCATGGCCATTGTTGACAAAAGTTGTTCAAGGGAAGTTTAATGGGAATGTAGGGAAATAGAAACAAGAGCCTGGGCACTCAGCCTTCCAAGCCTGTCCCACATTATGGCTGACCTTCTCTAGGTCACATTTTCTCTTCTGCTCCAATTTCCTATCATAAAAAATTAGAACTATTTCCTCTTTTAGTATTGCTAATTATCTAGCTCTTGGGTTGACTATTTCAGGATTATTCCTCTCTGCAAGATGTACCTCATATTAAAATGACTGCCTCTAATCTTGAAACTTTTGAAATCCGTATTGACTTTTCATTATTACACTTGTATTTTCATTTCTTCTTTTTTGTAGTAATTCTTTTATTTTCCTTCAGCTAATGTTAACAACACTGGCAGATAATTCTCTAGACATGTTCTACAAGGGTGATTGATAAGTTCATGGCCTAAGGTAGAAGGAGGTGAGTTATTAACTTCAAACTTTACGCATTTTCACTCAAAGAGTTGAACTGTATGTGCATGTAAAGAGAGCTGTATAACTCATCTCCTTCTGCCCTAGGCCATGAACTTATCAATCACCCATCTGTGGACACTTTCTGGAGATCCAAGATCCGTATGCTCCACGACTGCTGGACTAAGTGTGTAAATGTAGGAGAGGACTATGTTGAAAAATAAATGTGCTTGGTTTTCTAAAATTGACTCCTTCTACCTTAGGCCATGAACTTATCAATCACCCCTCATATTCAATCTTTCTTAATCTAGGTATTAATTTAATCTACACTAAACTTTGATTTGCTAAAATGTTGACTATAAGCAGTGATGTCTCTTTAATAGGATATGCAGCCTAGGGTTTTTATCCTCTTTGAGATTTTTTTCCATTCAAGATCCATTTTTTTCTGTTCTAAATTCACTAATATCTATGTTATTTATCTTATCATCCAATTTCATGTTAACTGTCACTTTAATAATGATATTAAAATAATGATATGATATTTAAGTCGTCTCCAACATGATTATTTTCTCATCCCAATTTTTGTGTTTTTTAAATGATTTTGTTCTAGCACAATGCTTTACAGTAGCAGCGACCCGGGTTCATTTCCCACTGCTGTCTACAAGGAATTTGTACGTTCTCCTCATGACTGTGTGGGTTTTCTCCAGGTGCTTCAGTTTCTTCCCACAGTCCAAAGACGAACCATTTGTTAGGTTAATTGGTCACGGTGCAACTCAAAGGACTGGAAGGGCCTGAACCCACACTATATGTCAATAAATAAGTTATTTTTGTATTACATACCTTAATGAACTGATTTCATCATTTTCCCTGCATTAGCAGGTTTTATTCTACTTCCCTCCTAATTCCTTTATGTTTTCAAATTTCATGCGCTCCTCTTATAGTTTATCTACTTAATGTGCATCTCTTTCCTTCACTACAATCATACCCTTTGATGCACCATCAATAACTCACGCCGAGACTTAGGAAGTGAGATATCGGCTTTTATTGACTGAAGAACAACACTACATCCTGGGGAAAATGAGGGAGAGCAGCAGGCCACAGTCGCCTTTATACAGGGGTCTGTGGGAGGAGCCACAGGGGTAGTCAGCAGGGTCTTGGGAGGAGCCACAGGAGCAGTCAGACAGGTATATCTAGTTCACCACACCCTTAAATCTTTATTCACCCGTGAACCCTCTTGAGTTTGTTCTTTTGGAGGAATGTATTTTGCAAACCGTCTGATGAATCCTCTGTTAAATAGTATCCGTAGTTGTTCCTCGTCATGATATTTAGCATGCAACAGATTAACTGTCACCACAGGAAACATATAGCTGGGGGATATTGCTCTGAAGTTGCAGTGTCTAGTAAACATGACCTCACTGACACTAAGTAGGATCAAGGAATGGACCAAAAAAAATAAAGAAAGTTACTAAATATATTCTCAACACCAGTGGATGAAATGATGATGCAAACACAGCCAGAGACAAATAAGGTGATATTAGTTAGCCAAAGATGGCACCCCACAGGAAGATGGTGCCTGACTGACTGAATACAGAGTCGTCAAGAAGAATTACTGCAGATGATGTGTGAAGGACATGAAATATAGAGTAAAGGCGGACTAAGAGCTAAATCAAGCTAAAACTAAGAGCTAAGAGCTAAGCAAGGATAGCTACAAAACTAAAAAGAAAAGGTGTTAATGCTCAGTCTATGGCCAAAGTCAAGGTGTACTTGACAGTAAGAGAAGAAGCTGGCTATTGAGTTATCACCCGAGCCACTGCATAGTGTGAAAACTGATTTTTTCCCCCACACATAACAAACAACTGAAGCCCAAATAATCAGGAAAACAGAATATGCTTGTGGTGAACTACATATACCTGTCTGGACACGCCCCCCGCTGACTGCTCCTGTGGCTCCTCCCACAGACCCCTGTATAAAGGCGATTGAGGTCTGAGCCCGGCCTCTCTGTCTCCAGGATGTAGTATGGTGGTCAAGCACTGCTTGTTCCTTCTTCCAGTCAATAAAAGCCGATATCTCGCCTTTACGTCTCAGAGTGAGTTATTGATGGTGCATCAATGCTATAAATACTTAGCAGTCACATCACTGGGAAGAGGAACAGAGTTACTTTTTCAGGTCAAAGAGCCTTTACAGTATTTTTGTTATTACTTCAGATTTCCAGCATCTGCAATTATTACAAGAATTGTATCTCATGATTGTAGTTAGTCATTTTAAATTCCCAATCATCAAAATACGAAAGTCACAAATAATTGCCACAGCAGCTCAGATTGCGTTTGCAGAACACGGGAATTCTGAGAAACTGAGGCACTTAAAGGAACCCCCTTCATTTCAGATCTTAGATCAAAATGTAAAATCAGCAGATGGTGGAAATCTGAAACAAGATAAAAAGTTTCAGAGTCCATGTCAGTGATAAGATGTCCAGTCAAAAGAACCCACTTCAAAAGCAAGGGAAAAAAATCAAGATCCAAGTTTTGAGGATTCTTGCCTATGTGGCTGCAAGTGCCACTTGGAGTCTGGACCAAATCTGAAAATTCAATCACCTTTACCGAGTCAAGTTACTTCATATCAATATCTTAAAAGGTTCTGAGGATAAATCCCAGACATCCAAAGCATCTTCCTTTTACCACCGTACTGTGAGGGGTGATTTCCTTCAGCCACCCTAAGTATTGATTGACAGAACAACTGTGACCATGTTCGTGAATGAAGTGGCAGATCTCCATGATCTCACTCCAGGGCTGGAGACTGATTCCCTTTATCTACAGCATTGAATAAGCGCAGCCCTCACTTCTAACGTCTGGTTCTAATGCCTAGAACTTCATCTGTTGCTTCTTACTATAGTGATGAAATCGCTGTGGTGTTGATGGGATCCAAATAACCGGGTATACAAGGATGCCTCATTTCCTTTGTCTCTCTACTTGATAGATACGTTCACGGAGATATCTGCTTAAAGATTAAACATCGTCAGTTTTCAAAGCGTATCTCTTAAGTGGCCTTCTGCCTGGAGTCTACTCCCTTCATAGTTAATGGTGTTTATTTCAGCTGTCCCTGTGATTTCAAAACCAATTATTGCTTGTAAGTTCCATTTGGATTTAGTTTGCTAATTGATTCTTGCTTGTATTAATGGAATCAATTCCTACCATATTATATATCCTCTGACTCCTTAGCACAACTGCCACATAGGAGTGTAAAGTTTAAGATTAACATTATAATATTCAGTGAGTAACTGAATGATGGAAAGTTCAAGACAAATTTGCCAGGCAAACCACATCCTTCCAGAACACAAGGAAATAGTAAGACAATGACTGACTGATGCAGATGTGAAAGGAAGCCAACACTTCCAAATTATGCCAAATTAATTATAATTACTACTACGTCGACTCAGGCCTAGGGGGCCGGTGTCGGGCACGATGACGGACTCTCCACTCCTCCCTCTCCCTCATCAGTGTGTTCAGTTCAACTACATTAGCTGCGCCGCTATCTTCTAGGAGCGTGTTGACCATGGTCTTGGGAGGGCGCCCAGGGTTCATCCTCCCATGCTTGGGCTCCCATGTGATGACTAGGCAGGCAGGGAGCTCAGGGTGGCGTAGACAGTGCCCCGCTAGTTGCAGTCTTCTCGCCTCGATTTTAGTAGTGAGCATCAGTACGTCATCATAGAGCTCGACATTCGTCAAGTGTTGTTGCCAACTCATGTCAGGAGCCATCCGGAGCATTCGTGTATAGCAACCATCTAGTGACTTTCTCATGGTGAGTGTCCACGTCTCGCATCTATACGTGAGAATGGCCTCTATGACTGCTACGAAGATTATGATTAATAATAATAGCTTATTTATACAGCACTTTTCATATAAACAATGTAGTTCAAAGTGCTTTGTAATGGGATAAAGTACAACATGAAAAAAAGACAAGAAGATGTTAGTTCAAAGCAAGATTAAATAAATAGGTTTTGAGCTGGTGTTTGAAGTGTTCACTGAGTCTGTATCTTTATAGTTTCAGGTATTAAGTTCCACAGTTTAGGTGTGTAGTTCATACAAGCTGACCTACCAATTATATTTCGAGGGAGATTGTTTCATTTTCAGACAACGGCAGAAGAAAACCTGAGAGCTCAAGCAAGATTATAAAGCGAAGGCGATTCTGTGATGCACTCAGGCCCAGACCACTGAGAGCTTTAAAACCAATTTCAAAAGATACGGAGTGTCAATGCAGAGTAGATAGTTTGGGAGTGATATGTTCCCTCATCCTGGTTTTGGTTAATAGTCTTACAGCAGTGTTCTGAATGAGCCGGAGTTCGTCAATAAATTGCTTTGTAAGGGGTAAGTCCAGTAAGAAGTGCATTGCTGTATCTGGGAGTGCAGTTAGACGAGAAGCTAGACTGGACTGCCAACACAGATGCCTTGTGCAGGAAGGCACAGAGTCGACTGTACTTCCTTAGAAGGTTGGCGTCATTCAATGTTTGTAGTGAGATGCTGAAGATGTTCTATAGGTCAGTTGTGGAGAGCGCCCTCTTCTTTGTGGTGGCGTGTTGGGGAGGCAGCATTAAGAAGAGGGACGCCTCACGTCTTAATAAGCTGGTAAGGAAGGCGGACTCTGTCGTGGGCACAGAACTGGAGAGTATGACATCGGTAGCAGAGCGAAGGGCACTGAGTAGGCTACGGTCAATCATGGAAAACCCTGAACATCCTCTACATAGCACCATCCAGAGACAGAGAAGCAGTTCCAGCGACAGGTTGCTATTGATGCAATGCTCCTCAGACAGGATGAAGAGATCATTACTCCCCAATGCCATTCGGCTTTACAATTCAACCGCCAGGGGTAAGATATGTTAAAGTGCCGGGGTTAGGACTGAGCTTAAGTTACCATTCAATATATTTTAGTAAACTATTTAAGAACTTTTAAAAAGCTATTTATTAATGCTTTTTGAGAGGGTGATTTTAGATGCATATCATATTTATACTGAGTTAAGTATTGTTTGTAACTAGTTTTGCTACAATATGTGTATGGGACATTGGAAAAAATGTTGAATTTCCCCAAGGGGATGAATAAAGTATCTATCTATGTATCTATCTATCTATCTATCTATTCAATAGAAAGGCATGAATTAGTTTTCAGCATCATTACATGACAGAAATGTCGTAATTTTGCAATATTTCTTAAGTGTGAAAATGCTGCTCAGGTCATATTCTGTATGTGGGATTTAAATTTCAGATCTGAACCAAGGATAATACCTTCTGACTGTACAAGGGGCGCCAAGTTCCCAAGTGTATCCAGAAGTTTATCCCTTTTGGCTTTGGGACCAACCAAAAGTATATAAGTTTTATCTTCATTTAATTTTAGGAAATTACTGCTCATCCGTTTGTTTATTGCGGTGTTGCCAGAAGCCAGAGAAGATCGGGTGTTATCATCATCATTGGATTGTGTGCCATCTGCATAACTATGGAAGTGAAATTTTTGCTCCCTATTCACAAGCAAGAGAGAAAAAAAGAGAAGAGGTTGCTGGAAATCCCAGCAACACACACAAAATGCTGGAGGAATTTAACGGGCCAGGCAGCATCCGTGGAAAAAGTACAGTCGATGTTTCAGGCAGGACTGGAGAATAAAAAGATGAGGAGTAGATATAAAAGGTGGGGAAGGGGAGGGAGAAACACAAGGTGATAGGCGAAACCAGGAGGGAGAGGGGTGAAGTAAAGAGCTGGGAAAGTGATTGGTGAGAGAGATACAGGGCTGGAGAAGGGGGAGTCTGATAGGAGAGGCAGAAGGCCATGGAAGAAAGAAAAGAGGGGGGGAGTACCAGAGGGAGGCAATGGGCAGACAAGGAGATAAGGTGAGAGAGGGGAAAGGGGATGGGATGTGGGGAAGTAGAGGTGGGGGTGGGGGGGTGGCATTACAAGAAGTTCAGGAAATCGATATTCATGCCATCAGGTTGGAGCCGACCCAGACAAAATATATAGTGTTGATCCTCCATCATGGAGGATATATCGTGTGGTCTCATCATGACAATAGAGGAAACCATGGATTGACATATCGGAATGGGAATGGGAAGTGGGATTAAAATGGGTGGCCACTGGGAGATCCCGCTTTTTCTGGTGGACAGAGTGCAGGTGCTCAGCGAAGCGGTCTCCCAATCTACATTGGGTCTCACCAATATACAGGAGGCCACGAACGCAGTACATGATCCCCACAAACTCACAGGTGAGGTGTCGCATCACCTGGAAGGACTGTCTGGGGCCCTGAATGATAGTGAGGGAGGAGGTATAGGGGCAGGTGTGGCACTTGTTCTGCTTGCAAGGATAAGTGCCAGGAGGGAGATCGGGGGGAGGGATGAATGGACAGGGATCTATCCCTGCAGAAGGAAGAAAGCAGGTGGAGGGGGGGAGGGAGATGTGTTTGGTGGTGGGACCCTGTTGGAGATGGAATTCCATGGCCTTCTGTTCTCTCCTATCAGACTCCCCCTTCCACAGCCCTGTATCTCTCTCACCAATCACCTTCCCAACACTTTACTTCATCCCTTCCCCTCCCGGTTTCACCCCCCACCTTTTAAATCTGCTCCTCATCTATGTTTCTCCAGTCCTGCTGAAGGGTCTCGGCCCGAAACATCGACTGTACTTTTTTTCAATCGATGCTGCTTGACCTGCTGAGTTCCTCCAGCATTTTGTGTGCGTTATGCTCCCTAATGACGTCTTCGAAAAGGAGCACGTATAAGGGGAAGGATAGGGGACCAGGACAGCTCCCTTGAGCAAAAGGGACTTTGCATCTCTGAGAAAGACAGACATTTTTTTTTCTAAGATATATGAACAAAAGCAATTAAGGGCACTACCAGAGAAACCTACCCCTTATTACCAAAGCGGCTCAGAACAGGAGCATTACTAGATCCAGCTGAGACGACCTGGAACCGAGCTAAAGCTGACATTCTAAGGTGATACCATACTTTATTGAGACTGAAACAGCCCAGAATCACAGACACAGCAGAAACCACACAAAGCTTGCATCAGAACTGATAGGACAGGAATAAAACCTCAATACCAATAAGCCAGAAAGTGCAGCCTCTCCTTTTAAAAAAAATTCTGCTATGTAGTACCAGAGATGTATCTGAGTGGCTGACTGTAGTTCCTCTAGTGGGGCGATTTCTGTGTCTATGTATCATGGTTCTAGTGAAATAAAGTGTTTACTTCTGTAGAAGAAGGTCCTGCAGTCCCCCAAGCTGGCTGTTTGCTGAATATCTTCCCTTTACACCGGAATGGTTGGTGATCTTCCAGTCCTCACAGGCTAGGCATCGATGATTCCTTACTCAGCAGCCCCTTGCCTTATCCATACAAGGCCCATGGAGACAAGCATTGGACTCTTTTTTCTAGCATGATAGTTTTGTGCAGAGAAAGCTGTGGGGAATGACATAGCTTCATTGTGTAATGAAAGTGAATGGAAAAAATTGAAGATTGGACATGAAAATGCTGAAGTACTGCTTTGATCATTTCTGCGCCACCACGGAGATTGTTAATTACATGCAAAAGCAGTCATGGTAGTCTGGAATACATCATGGATAAGTACTGTGAACTGTAATAGGTAGGGGTGAGCTGAAATAAAATAACATAATGTTGCGAAACTCAGGATTACGTAAATCTCATGGTTTGAGAACATAATGGAAGTGTGAAATGACCGATGGGAAGGCATCATAATCTACAGCTTATTTGCAAAATTGTATCAATAGCAGATACTTAAGTAGGGACATTTCAAAGGTCAAGTTTAAAGTAAATTTATTATCGAAGTACAGACATGTCACCACATACAACCCTGAGATTTATTGTTTTGCAGACATACTCAATAAAACCATAATAGAATAATAACCATAATAGAATCAATGAAAGACCACAACAGCTTGGGTGTTCATTCAGTGTGCAAGAGACAACAACTGTGCAAATACGATAAACTAACAAACAAACAAACAAACAAATAAATAAATAAATATGATAACCAATAAATAATATTGAGAACATGAGATAAAGTGTCCTTGAAAGTGAGTCCATAGGTTGTGGGAACATTTCAATGATGGGGCAAGTGAAGTTGAGTGAAGTTATCCATTTGTTTGAACAGCCCAATAGTTGAAGGGTGGTAAATGTTCTTAAAGCTGCTGGCGTGAGTCCTGAACCTCCTTCCTGATGGCAGCAGTGAGAAGAGAGCACGCCCTGGGCGGTGTTGATGGAAGCTACTTTCCTGTAGATGTGCTCAATGGCAGGGAGGGCTTTACCTGTGACGGATTGGGCTGAAACCATTACCTTTTGTCAGATTTTCCTTTCAAGGGCATTGGTGTTTCCCTACCAGGCTGTTGATGCAGCCAGTTAACATACTCTCCACCACATACCTACAGAAGTCAGTCAAAGTTTTAGATGCCATGCCGAATCTTCGCAAACTTCTAAGGAAGTAGAGGTGCTGCTATGTTTTTTTCGTAATTGCACTTACATGTTGGGCCCAGGGCAGGTTCTTCGAAATAACAAGACCGAGGAATTTAAAGCTGCTGATCCTCTCCGCCTCTGATCCTCTGATGAAGATATTAGATGGATATTAGAAGACATGCTTCCAATGTGGGTGGTTTGCATAGTTCCAGAAGGAGGTTAGATTCTGGTTAGTGTGGAAAGTTTACTTCCGCAATGACACAATTAAGTTCAAGGCAATTATTCATGCAATATCAGGAAGAAGAACATGTCTGACTTGTATTGAGTGAGGAAATGCTTGTGCTATGGAAGTAGAAAGAACAAGTTTATGTGGGGGAAGAAAGATGACAGATGACATGGAAGGGACAAGAAATGAGCACTTTTCATGAAATCAGGACATTCTAAAGGTAATGGTAAAGGTGAAGGTAAAGGCATCCATTTTAATGATGCTGATTGAGAGATATATTGACCAAGATGGTGGAGTAAAGCCTCCAGAATGTTTAATATCATCGTTAAATGTCATGAAAGTTGTTTAGCTCGGGTTAATCCAGTTGCTCACTTGAGTGCCACCCGGAGTGTAACCAGGGTGTGTAATAATCACCTTCCCCATTTGCACATGACTGAGTCAGCTCTCACCCTGCAGTTTCACTCTGTCTGTCATTGTGCAATAAAAATGGCAGTTGAGATAAACGAGCTGTTCCTATCTGTCTTCGGGCTCGAATGCTCCCACATTGGTGTCAGGAGTGGGATCAGAAACTGAAGAGCTGTGACATCAGATGGAGTGCCTTAAGACCGAGTGGTATGACCCCCCTGTACCCAAGGGCTGGGTTCCCGAAGACGGGATGCCGACCAGGAGGGAGAACCTAGGAACCGAGCGTCCTGCATTTCCAAGGAATGCAGATGGGGTGAGCATTCCCAGGGCATGTGACAGATCGCGTCACCCGCCTCCCTCACGGCCCACACTGGGGAACCCAGGATGCCAAAGCCATGGGAGGACAGGCAAAATGGCAGGCGGGAGGACACCACGCAGTCGGAGCGAGAGGAAGACCAACTGGCCTCAGCAATTCACAGCACAAGGTCAACCCTGAAGCTCCCCAGATACGATGGTACCAGTCACCTGGAACCTCGCCTGACGCAAGTCAAACTTACTGCACAGCCCTATGGCTTGAGCCCCACCGAGACGACGGGCACCTTGATCTGGCGCTGGAGGAGAACGTTTGCTGCCTGGGACCTCCAGCAGGATCTCTCTATTGCCACCTCTCTGGGTGGGCCATTCGGGTGAAGAACAGGGCTTATATGTGGACTGCGTGGTGGAGGGCATCAGATGCTGTGCTTTTTTGGACACACGGTTAATTATCACCATCATACATCCCTAACACGGACCAGCCAGCCCCACCTGGGTGGACAACGACTGCAGTCCGGCTGGCTGCGTCACTGGCGACTGACCGGCGTATCGCAGTGGGGAGAAACACAGTAATGCTAGTCAACGTCTGAGACTCCTGCACCCTTGGCCTGGGGGGCTCGCCTGGATGTGCCGGGGGCAGAGCTCTGCCTTGGTGCAGAAACCGTGGCTCTCTGGCTGGGCCGCTCCAGGAATTGGACCAGGCGGGAGCAGCAACAGCCACCACCGGTCTCACAGTGGCCCGCTGCAGTGCAGAGCACCTGGCGGAAACCTGCGACGGGGCAACGCGCACCATCACCGGCCACCCCAGTGCAGCTCATCGTGTCCCTGTCACCAGCAAACCGCATTAGTGCAGCACACGAGATTGGCAGCACTCTCCCGCAAGACTGACCGGGCGGTGTGGCAGCGAGGCCTTGGATCAGGACCAGTGGCGGTGGCTGAAAGACCCCCTGGACCAGCACCTCGACATCTTCACAGTCAGGGATAAGGACTAAACACGCACAGGGCTGGTCCAAAACCACATTAATACTGGGAACGCCCGGCCCATCGCCTAGCCCTCGCCAAATGCCAGGCAGCGGAGCAGAGCATCAAAGAGCTGGCAGCAGCTGGGATCATCGAGCCCTCTGAAGGCCCATCGCAACCCCAGCACCATTAGTCAGGAAGAAAGACGGGTTCTGGCGGTTCTAAAGCTTATATAGCTATGTATATGTATAAAATGTTAAATTAAACAAGTAGTGCAAAAGTAGTGTAGTGAGGTCGTGTTCATGGGTTCAATGTCCACTCAAAAATCGAATGGAAAAGGGGAAGACTCTATTGCTGAATCACTGAGTGTGTGCTTGAGGCTTCTGTACCTTCTTCCTGTTGGTAGCAACGAGAAGAGGGCATGGCGTGGGTGATGGGGTCCTTAATAAATCTTGTCCTTCTTCGGTATAGTTCTTATACCTGCGTGGGAAAGCAGACAGGCTTTCTTTAAAAAGATGAGAACCGATTTGTCTGATAAAATGGGGATGGCAGAGAGCCAAGAGTGAGGGAAGTGAGAACGAGGATATCACTGGCTAGAGACAGTAAAGGAGCAATGCAGCTACTCAGTCGAACAGTTGACCCAGCTCTGCCCTCCGATGGTTGAAATTAGTATTGCCTTGCTCAGAGTCATGGACGTGAATTTGTATAGAGTTGTTGTGTTGTGGGCAACTTGTCACAACAGCATAAGGTGCTTTACGCATTTTCAGCTGCCGTCTTTTCCTCTGTTTGGTTCTTACTGATGAAGGTATAGTCAGCAATCCATTTGGTGATGTAATAGCATCAAAAAGTAAATAATAAAATCATCCAGACAAACCACGCTATCTGAAACTCCTGATGGAGCTGACAGCTTGGTGTTGTACGGAAGAAATGCTGCCATTGTTTTTCAGGCGAGCTGCCATAAGCCAGGCTTCCTCAGCTCACTCTGGATTGTGGACTCCTGTCATTGGAGAAAATACAGGCAGAGTTATAGGTCGACTCCCTGGGAAATGTCAAGTTTGGGCACAATATTGGATTATACTTGTTCATTTCTTTTGCAGTCAATAAGAATAATATTGTTCTCTGACTACTGATGGGCTTCTCCAAACATGTTCTTAAAATTTCCTCAAGTGATTATGCAACCATCTCTCTCAAACAAAAGTTTGAATCACTCAAGGAACTTGTGAGACAGAGCTTCACGCACAATCAGCAAAATTAATACTTCTTGCAACAAAATAAAGGCTTGGCAATAAAAAATGTCCAGTCACACAGAACTGGTATGTATCTTTGGCTGAAAACAGGGATTAAAAGAGATACAGTGTTGAAATTTCCTGAAACAACCAAGATTTGAGAATATGAATTTTCCCATGTGACAAGAAACATGTTGCAAACAGCCAGACCGTCAGTAAAAAGGACCAATATCAGGTGAGAAGTGTGGCTGAGGGCTAATAAAGATTTCCTTAAAACGGAAAAGTGCTTGGTACAATCGGAAAAATATTTTAACAGAAACTTAAGTTGTTCATGGGCACCAAATGCAGTTATTTTGAGATAAATAACCTCTTTGGGGACTTTACTCATATTTTTTATGGCGTGACCTATGTTCAAGGATAAAGATTATAAGCTAAGTGCAGTTAGAATCGCAGGGAGGTAACTGGTGGAAGATCAACTGATCAGGCAGCAGAGCTGGCTGTTGTCATCAATCTTCCCGTGCATCTTTTACAACCATAGTATCCCCGAGTTGTAGAGAGTACAACACAGAAAACAGCCCTAAATCCAGAGTCTGCACCTATTCTCAAGCGTCCACATACAATAGTCTACTCAAATCACATTTGATTCTCCCCACATTTCCATCAACTCCCCCCACCCCTCCCCCGATTCTAACCCTTCATTGAAGTTAGAGGGGCTGGGCAAACTAGATTCCCAGGAAAAATTCAGCTAAGCATAAGTGTTTAAATTTCCCTTTTGGATGAAACCGACAACTGACGGGGTCTGCATTGAGCCAATTTGCACTGAGCATGCAGCAAGAAAAGAAGGTTAGAACTTAGTGTACAGGTGGTAGCTGCATTTCAAAGGGGTGGGGGGTTGTTACAGTATTCCTGGAAAACTGACCTCACAGGATTTTCTGTATTATGAAGTCATGTTATCTATGTATGTGTTAAGAAACACAAGTTTAAAACTAAAGACATCTTGTGCTTTTGCTTTGCACAAATTCCTTAAAAGTAAATTTGATTCCGTATCTCACGTTTTTGAGTAGTGATTTCTGTAAAGGTGAACTTCTGTTGCTCAAACAACCGTAATGTTTGATGTTGGTGATGGTGGTGGGTGGGGATCACCCGTATTCAATCGACTGTTCCTTCCCTTTCAGAGAAATAGCATTGGTATTTCACACGGTGTCAGAGAATGTTAGGAGAGAGTGAGTCTGCCCCTTAGGGGCCAGAAACTGTATTACACCCATGGAATTGTTCTTCCAAGCTGGTGGAAACACAGAAGAATTAATTTATTGAGGTACATCACAAAATGGACCCCTCCAGCCCAGCACACCCCCCCACCCCAATTTAATCCTAGCCCAATCATGGGACAATTTACAATGACCAGTTAACCTAATTCATCCTAGAAACACCGTGTCTACTGCTTCTGAAGCAGGCATCACTTCATCCAGCTACCCTCCTCACTTGTGAAGGTCTCTCTCCTCACATTTCCTGATGCTGGCCTCTTCCCTCAGAGGCCTGAGTAGTGGGTGGCAAGCCCCATTTAGATGCGGAGCTGCATTGTGACCACAGCAAGTAATCTACACCACTCTCTGGCCCGGCAAACAATATAGGATTGGACCATATGGGGGGTGAGGACCTGTTGTACTCATTGCTGTACTGGTGGCCTTGGAGAATGGGGAAAGGAGACAAGCCACATGCCCAGACATTTGCTTCTGTGCATATCACACATAACCTTCAAGAGGACCACAACCTTGTCTTAGGGTTTGCCTCAGTGACCCAGAGAGCTATGTTGACTGGAGTCAGGACTTTTAGCTTTGGCTCTTGGTAGGTCACCCATGCCAGATGGGTCAAAAGAGTAGAGGCCAGACCAAGAGCGGTGCTCCAGGTTCAGGGGTTCAGTTCAGGCTGACTAGTAAAACAAAATTGTAATGGAAACAGCGATGAAGATTCCTTCTATATCCGAGTGTGATGGAAATCCACCAGGATTTACATGACTGACAATAGTGAAAACAGAGAGGAAGCTACTGACACGGTGAAGGAAGCCCTGAACTCCTCCAGAGATGGAGGACTTTCACTGCTGCCCTAAACTCCAGTGACTAACAGGCGGTAAGTAAGTAAATCACACATAAATCAATTATTACCTTAGTCATAATCTCTGGGTGAAAATGCACCGACAGGCAAGTTGGACTGTACGCCTCTGTGCCCTATACACAATATTCTGGTGAGAGTTGGCACCGAAGGGCATGAGTAATCAGATAACTCCCATTTCCACAACTGTTGTCATTTGACCTTCTGGGTGCATTTTGCAGCCAATGAATGGAAAGTAACCAGGGGCATATTGTGCTGCTTTGCTGTTTCTGCATTAGTTAGAGAGGACCCTGCTGACATTGGAAGATTTTGCTGGACACACAATTTGACTGGAGCTGCACAGCACCATCTGAATTCCACACAGTGAGGGGAGACTCAGAGGGAGTGCTTTCTCCACTGTTTAAGACATTCAGTGATGCTGGTGTCGGTACTGCATTACTGGAGGCATGACAGGTCACTCTTGGCAGGTTGGGAAACTTCAAACACAGGCAAAGACATACCTGCCTGGGCGTGGGCTGCTACTACTGAGCCCTCACATCATGCCTAGACTTTAATGGCCAGTAGCTTCACGGGATCGGGTTTTCCAATGTTACCACAAGTGAAATGTTGCAAAAGCAATGATCCCATGAAGCCACTGGTCTTTGCCTGGACCGCTCTCCCCACAGAAGGCAAGGTAACCGGGATGCTCAGCTTTCTTACCACAGGGCTTTTAGAGTGGCCACAGCAGATCTTCACCACGATTGCCAACTTGCTGCTCACCATAGCGTCTGAAAGGTCCTGGAGACATTGCACCTAAATTGGTATTTTGATTTCAGTGAACAGCAGATGGCATGGAAAGCAGTGCGACTGCCAGGGAGTTGGCTTCACAGGAGAGCAGGCAGCCACTAACCACACCTACGTCCCCACGCGTGTTCTCTATAATAATCTGGACTTTTCCAACGACAGCAAAGATTTCCGTCCCTTAGTGGGTTTGCAGCGGAAGTTCATCAGAAGATTTTCCTGACGGTAAATGTTGTGTTTCTGTGAAGCAGAGACAAGGCTTTGATCTTCAGGACACATGTTCCACCAGATGTTTGCTGTGGTCCATGGGAGGGGTGGATCCTAGTGGACAAGGACTGCCACTATATCATGGCTGCTGGAAAGAGGAACCAGCATTATTACACAAAACGCCACTGGTCTTCCGAAAATAAGTTTCAGGAGCCTCATCAGTCAGGGAGTGCCCTGCAGCACACACAATTTATTTGCTGTGTGCTGCACCCACAAGTTGAAAGTTCAAAGTACATACATGTCACCATATACAACCCTGAAATTCATTTTCTTGCAAGCATACTCAATAAATTCAATAATCATGGTAGAATCTGTGAAAGGCTGAACCAACCTGGGCTTTCAACCAGTGTGTAAAAACCAGCAGACTGTACAAGTACAAGAAGAAGAAAACAATAATAATAAATAAATAAGCAGTAAATATAAAGAACATGAGATGAACAGTCCTTTGAAAGTGAGTCCTTACATTGTGGGAACATTTCAATGACGGGGCAAGTGAAGTTGAGTGAGGTTATTCCCTTTGGTTCAAGATCCTGATGGCTGAAGGGTCATAACTGTTCCTGAATATGGTGGTGCAAGTCCTGAGGCCCCTGTACCTTCTTCCTGATGGCAGCAGTGAGAAGGGAGCATGTCCTGGGTGGTGGGGTCCCTGATGATGGATGCAGTTTTCCTGCGACAATGTTTCATGTAGATGTGCGCAGTGGTAAGGAGGAACTTTACCTGTGATGGACTGGTCCGTATCCACTACTTTCTGTAGCTATCTGAAGATAATAGTCCGTGACAGATGAAGACTAGAAAACAGGCCTGAAGTCTAGGGCACAGGATACAGGAGGATAATGTGTGCAAGTGAGTTCTAATGAGTCTGGTACATACATAGAACATAGAACATAGAACAATCATCATGAATGGTAAGGTCTTAGTGAGTATTGAGGGGCAGAAGAACTTCGGGGTACAAAATATTAGATCAATGAAAGTGGAAACACAGGCAGATAAGGAGATTAGGAAGACCTATATGTTTGTGTCCATATATATAAAATAATTATATATATATATGGACAAGTTATTAAAGGTGTTTTTTAGTTGTTTATGTACACAATGGTAAGTATTCAGATGTTTAATGAAACAACAATTATTTCAGCAATTTCTAAACTATGTTTACCTTTTCTTCTCTCTTTCTCTTGGTACTGCCAGATTGAAATGGTTCTTCATGCCAATTGTTCTAATTTGATTTTCTCCTCCAGCACATTAGTCTGTTTTGCCGAGTCCAGAGGTGGAATGGGGTGTAGTGCAGTCTACTCAGTTGGTGTTCTGTGTCTGACCTGCAGTAAACACAACAATGACAGCAGGTAGAGAGTGTGTTCCTCAATGTGACAGACAACAAATTGGGTTTGCTGTGGTTTCATGATCTCAAATTGAGGTGGAAGTGAAAATGAATGCATTACAATGATGTGTGGTTATCTGTATAATGCCAATTTTTAATGCAATATTTAAATACAGTGCAGAGGACACACAGTATTTTCACAGGAAAGTATGAACAAAGGTGCGGACAACAGCATTAATATTTGCATGCAGTCTCTACACTCATACATTCCATAAGCTGTCCTCTTATGCACTGTTGATGGAGCAGGTTTAGTGGGAGCGGCTTACACTGGAACCTTCTCCCGTTGGACATTTGCATTCAGTCTGTCCTTGCTCAGGTGTATCCCACAAGCATGCACTCCTGAGCCTTGGAGTGTGCATGTTGGTAGTGCTTGGTTCGTGCTCGTTCCTTTTGCTGGGACACCAACAGCTTTTTTAGATAAAACAGGACCTTCTTCATCAGGTCTTCCAGTGGCGATTAATTTGGTACATGTTCCAAGGTCCAGCTTGTTGAGCACAGGGCACCATGTATTCAAGACATTGAGGGTGAATGGGAGCAAATAACAACACGTCTCTCTTCACACCTTTCTGCAAGAGTTACTTAAACAAGCTCGAAGAGCTGTATGATCTGGTCTTGCTGCAATTTTCTTATAAAGTGAAACGATCTATTTGGTCACCTTCTACCATCTGGTAGCCATGTGATGCAATGGTAACAGAGTAATTTGCTGATCATAACAAACAAGCTTTGTCAATTAATCTATAACACATTTTCACACATTTGCTATGGTAGAAATCTTTGGCAATCATTGCCAAAATCACTTTCTAGGATGTTTTCATTTGTCA
This sequence comes from Hemitrygon akajei, assembly GCF_048418815.1. Classification (NCBI taxonomy): domain Eukaryota; kingdom Metazoa; phylum Chordata; class Chondrichthyes; order Myliobatiformes; family Dasyatidae; genus Hemitrygon; species Hemitrygon akajei. The sequence continues at coordinate 92,610,449 of NC_133127.1, read as the reverse complement.
AATGGCATGTAAAATTAATAATTTTCTGTATCAGTAGATGTTTTTTTCCCTAAAGGAAAAGACCATCTATTATACTCCAGAACGATTCAATTCAAATCCCTTCTTTCATTTCCACAGGAAGATTGTAGAAATGAATCTTGCCCAATGAAAGACTGTGACTCATGTGCAACATATTTTATTCATTTGCCTCCAATTTTTCCTACTGTCTTTTAGTGCTTCTTCACCTTATCCTCAGCAAAGGATCAGCAGTGCTTGCAGAGCAAATGCTTATTTCCACTGAAGTTAATTTCTCAGTGTCCTTCATGTCAAATGAAGAAATGTCGAAGGAGATGCTGGAAGATAACCTGCAAGGAACTGAGACATATTAGGCAACGACGATCTTTAGAAGATGTGGGGAAGACTAGGCAATGAGAACTCTGTAAATAAAAGAGCCATTCTAGACAAAGGCAAAAGAATAATTTGTGGCTTTCCACTTTTTTCCTAATCTCACTTAATTTGCTGATCTCAAAATATTCTGTAGGTTTTAATACCATTGCCAAAATGACCTCACTTTATGACTGATTGTGTTCAAATGAGGAAAACATGTCTCATCTTAGTTCATCCAGTAAGAAAACGTTTAACATTCTAAGTAAATTTATTATCAAAGTACATATATATCATCATATACAGCTCTGAGATTTGTTTTCTTGACCGCATACTCAGTAAATCCAAGAATTGTAATAATCAATGAAAGACCGTACCCAACAGGGCGGACAAACAACCAATGTGCAAAAGGTAACTAACTGTGCAAATACAAAATAAAATAATAATAATAACAAATAAGCAAAAAATATCGAGAACATGAGACGAAGAGCCCTTGAAAGTGAGTCCATAGGATATGGGAACAGTTGAGTGATGGGTCAAGTGAAGTTGAGTGAGTTCATCCCCATTGGTTCAAAAGCCTGATGGTTGAGCGATAGTTCCTGTTCCTGAACCTGGTGGTATGTGTCCTGAGGCTTCTGGACCTTTTTCCTGATGGCAGCAGTGAGAAGAAAGTGTGAACTGGGAGGTGAGGATCCTTGATGATGAATGCTGCTTTCCTGTAGATGTGCTCAATAGTGCAAAGTGCTTTACCTAGTGATGGACAGGACCATATCCACTATATTTGCAGGATTCTCCATTCAAGGGCATTAGTGTTTCCATACCAGGCCATATTGCAACCACTCACTATACTTTCCACCACACATCTATAGATGTTTGTCAAAGCTTTAGATGTCAAGCCTGAACTTCACAAACTTCAGAGGAAATAGAGGTGCTAATTACACTTACGTGCTGGGCCCAGCACAGGTCCTCTGAAATGATAAATGAAATTAAATTTAAAGTTGCTGACCCTCTCCACCTCTGATCTTCTGATGAGGACTGGCTCTTGGGCCTTCAGTTTCCTTCTCCTGAAGTCAATAATCATCTCCTCGGTCTTGTTGACATTGACTGAGAAGTTGTTGTTGTGGCACCACTCAGTCAGATTTTCATTCTCCCTCCCTCATGCTAATTTTTCACCACCTTTGATTCAGATACTATCATTTGAAAACTTAAATATGGCATTGGAGCTGTGCTTAGCCACACAGTCATAAGTGTAAAACAAGTAGAGTGGGGGCTAAGCATACAGTCTTGTGATGCACCAGTGCTGATGGTGATTGTGAAGGAGATGCTGTTACCAATCGGAGCTGACTGGGGTCTTCAAGTGAGGAAATCAAGGATCCAGTTGCACAAGGAGGTATTGAGGCCAAGGTCTTTAAGCTTATTGATTAATTTTGAGGGGATGAAGGTACTGATTACCAAGCTATAGTCCATAAAGAGCATCCTGATGTATGCACCAGATGTTCCAGGGCTGAGTGAAGAGACAATGAAATGGCATCTGCAGTTTTATAAAGAGCCATAATCCACAAATCAGCATTCAACTGTTTCTTAGTTTTGCTTCACTTGTACTGTTCAATAATGCTGATTACTCATGGGGACAGCCAACATTGATTCACCTTCCAATTATACATCATCACTGAGGTTCAGTTATGTTGAAATAAAAATCCGATCCAAAGTTATTTCTCCTGAGTGTATTTAAGTTATCTACTATTGATACAAAACTGGTATTTTTTTGTATTCTTGCATTTTAATTCAAAGTGATTTTGTGGGCTTCCCTTTGCCATTACATACCTATTTCTTTTCCAAGCTGAAAGCATCACCCTTTTCATGCTTCAGTTGGTCCTCTGACATCGGGTATCAGTTTTTATCTCTTCTTTCCACTTTCTGCACAGCATAACTGTCTCCTTAGATTTTTTTAAAGTGAACACAAATGAGTTCATAGTCGAATTAATTTAGAGCACTATATAATTTCACTATTATTTCCTTTCAGATATTCTGGGGTTTGGATCTGCTATTGTAACATAAATTTTCATTGATTAATGATTGAAGAGGTGAGGATTAATTTTAATATATGTCAGGATGAAAGATGCTGACTGCAGATTTACTTGCCATTTTATACTTTTCCGAATTTTCAATCTTACCAAAATCACTGGAAATGAAAGGCAAGAGGGAAACTGACCTTAAATTACACTGGACAACAAATATTTTGGAGAAGTGTCGTTTATGATAGACTGCTTGAATCACTTTGTATGGATCTTCTCAAAACATATTATTAAGATGAATCTAACATGGAGGTAGGTGAGATGCCAAGCCCTGAGATACATCATGGCTACCTGAGAAGTACCAGTTGCAGCCATCTCTGACAGGACTCCTCCTGAAGAATAGCCCTAGGTCACCTTCTTATTCTTCTTCAGTTTTGCATTTGGATTGCTGCTTCTAGGAGCTTAGTCATAACCTTTTAAGTTGTGAGCTTTAACACGAGTTTTATTTTACTTATACACATGTAGGATATTTGACAGGTAGAATCATCTCCTTTCTAAGCCATATATTATCCTATTGCTTGAGATCACTTTGATTATTTTACTAGGAAACTTTGTAGTATGCTGTCTCACTGCTGTGGGGACAGTTTCTTGTAATGATACGTAACAATCAATGGACTGTGAAAAGGAGTGGGATACTTGAGTTAAAATTTAGTAGTCTGTGTCAAAAAGATATCAAATAACTCAAATGTCAGTTTTATTTTACCTTAATTTAGCTTCCTTTAATTGTTTCTAATGAAATCCAAGACAGTCACATGTTTTCTTTATAGCTTTCCACTAGATGGAGATGCAGAACATCTTTTCCATCATGATATAAATACCCGTTGATAAATTTAGGTTCAAGGTTTTCCATATTAGATGAGTAATATTTTGAAGTTTTTGTTCATAAATCTGCACTTATTCTATCAGCCGAAACTGCTTGCCAGCACAATTCAAACTCAGCACTCCTCTCTCCACTCTCAAATCTCTTTCTTCATACTCCTGGAAACTGATCTGTTACTATCCATTTAAATGATGCTATTACCTCAGCCTCCATATTTCCCTGTGGAAAAACAGCCTAAGTTCTAACCATATTCTATGGAAAATCATTCTCCTTAGTGGCAATGTAAATTGATAGTACTTCTTACAGACCCCTCAAGCAAAGAAACATAATTTTCCAGAAGTATAAACCTTTCAGTAACTCAAACACTCCAAATTAACCTCTTCGGATACCTCCAGCAGAATTATTTTTCCAAGTCCTCCCTCGTAAACACATTTCCTGTTCTGTAACATCCTGCAAACCTACACTTCAGCTCTTGCAAAGATCAATCAACTCAATGGCTTATCTCAGCTAATGGTTTATTATTAGAGATTTGATAGCCCTGGAACACTGGCCACTGCCCGCACTTCTTCACCTTACATCTGAATTGTACTTGGAGCTCCGCGTTTTACATTTAACTCCTACATTTTCCATACCCTTGGGGTTGTTGCTGTGGAGTTACCAATGTTTTGATCATTTCAGAGAGGTACCACAGGCATCACTTTAGGTACACGAGTGGCTTTTTTTGGAAGAGTAAAGATCAAATCTGTCCATAAAACCATAAGACTGAATACAAAGGAGCATTGAGTCTGCTCAACCATTTGATCATGGCTGATTTAATTTTTCCTTCTCAACCCCATTCTCCGAGTTTTCTCCATAACTTTCGTCACCCTGACTAATCAAGGAACTATCAGCCGCCGCTTTAAATATACCCAATGATTTGTCTGTGACAATGAATTCCACAGATTCACCATTCTGTGGCTAAATAAATACCTCCTCATCTCTGTTCTAAGCGGACGTCCTTTTATTCTGACTCTCCTACTACAGGAAACATCCCCTCTACAGTCACTCCACCTAGGCATTTCAATATTCGGTAAGTTTCAGTGAGACCTTCCTCCTCCTTCTAAAATCCAACAAGTACAGGCCCAGAGGTATCAAATACTTCTCACATGTTAAGCCTTTCATCCCCTGCATTATTCTCATAGACTTCATCTGGAATCTCCCCAATGCCAGCAGGTAATTCCTTCGATATGGGGCCCTAAGCTGCTTATGATACTCCAAATGTGTTGGACTAACACCTTATAGAGCCTCAGCATTACATACCTGCTTGAATATCCTAGTCCTCTGGAAATGAATGGTAACGTTGCCTTCCTTGCTACTGACTCAACTTGTAAGTAAACCTCTTGGGAATCTTTTACTTGGACTCTCAAGTCCCTTTGCAACTGTAATGTCTGAAAACAGCCTATGCCTTTATTTCTTCTACTGAAGTACCTGACTATACACTTCCCTACACTGCATTACTTCTTTCACTTCTTTGCCCATTCTCCTAATCTGTGAAAGTGCTTCTGCAGACTCCCTGTTTCCCCAGCACTTCCTGTCCCTCCATTTATCTTTGTATCATCCACAAACTTGGCTACAAAGCCAACATTTCCATAATCCTGATCATAAAAATATAACATGAAAGCTAGCAGACTCAGCACTGACCCCTGCAGCACACCCTTAGTCACCAGCAGCACACCCTTAGTCACCAGCAGCACACCCCTAGTCACCAGCAGCCAACCAGAAAAGGCTCCCTTTATTCCCACTCTTTGTCTTCTGTCAGTCAATCTTCTATCCACGCTAGAACCTCTCCTGAAATATGATGTACTACTATCTTGTTTAGCAGTCAAAGTGATATGTTGTCAAAACCTCCTGAAAATCCAAGTAAACAACATCCACTGCCTCTCCTTTGTCTATCCCATTTTTTAAATCTCCTCACAGAATTCCAACAGACCTGTCAGGCAAGATTTACTTGTAAGGAAGCCATGCTGACTTGGGAAGACTGTCAGATATTTTCTTCCTGTGAATCATTTGTCCCAGGGTAGGCTTGGTTTGATTGGTGATGTCCTTGGACAGAACCTTGTAAACAGTGGTTTAAATGCAAGTTCTCCTCCTGAGGAAACCATTCTGACGAGCCTACTTTATCATGTGCTTTCAATACTCTGAAACTTCATCCTTAAAAATAGACTCTAAAATCTTACTAACTATTGAAATCAGGCCAACTGGCCTATAATTTATTTTCTTTTACCTCTCACCATTCTTAAAGAGTGGAGCGACAGCTGCAATTTTCTAGTCCTCCGGAATCATTCCTAAGCCTAGGGATTCTTGAAAGATCACCACCAATGCCTCCAGCATCTGTTGAACTTCCTCCTTCAGAACCCTGAGGTGTAGTCCTCCCAGTCCAGGCAGCTCATGCATCTTCAGACCTTTCCACTTCCCAAGCAGCCTTCTTGAATTTCTGGCATGTTGCTGGTGTCTTCCACAGTGAAGATTGATGCAAGATACTTATTCAGTTCAGCTGTCATGTTTTTGTTCATTATTATTTTTCCTGCTTTATTTTCCAGTGGTCTGATGCCCATTCTTGCTTCTCTTTTATTTTTAATGTAATAGTTCTGGGCACATGGCAACAGAAATAAATAAACCAGAAGAGCAGGGTTTTAGAAAAGAATCCTACTGCTGAGCTATGTGACTCCATCCATACGTCACTTTGCTAGAGAGCAGGTCATGGTCTCTTCTCACTGTTACCATCAAGAAAAAGGTACAGGAGTCTCAGGACTCACTCCACCAGGCTCAGGAACAGTTATTACCCCTCTTGAACCAAGGGGATAGCTTCTCTCAATTTCATTTTCTCCATCACTGAAATGTTCCCACAAGCTATGGACTCGCTTTCAAGGAATCTTCATCTCATATTCCCGATATTTATTGCTAATTTATTTTATTCTTTTCTTTTTGTATTTGCACAGTTCATTGTCTTTTGCACACTGGTTGCATGCTTAGTTGGTGCAGTCTTTCATTGACTCTATTACGGTTATTGAATTTATTGAGTATGTCCACAAGAAAATCAATCTTGGGGTTGTAAATGGTGACATATATGTACTTTGGTAATAAATTTGCTTTGAATTTTGAACTTTGCAGTCGCAATATCACTTATTTTTTATCATCCAAACCCTTGTGCTAGGTGCATCCCTAAGACAATTAATTAACCTTACCTAAATGGATCAAATAACATACAGATAATGTGTATCGCAGTCCAAATTTTCCATGATTGCATCTAATTTATGGACAATGAAGAATTGGGGGTGGAGATCCATGTAGACCTGTTTATAAAATACAATATCACAGTTCTTGTGAGAAAACAAGATGTAGTTGGTGATTTACAGAATAAAGATACTATTACATATAATAGAGAGTAGAATATGAGTAAAGTAACATGAAATATGAAATAGGATCCTATGCAGCAGGGAATTTAGGCAAATTCATGACTTAGAATTCGACAAGACATGCCGAGACTGGTTTCAATTTACAGCAGTAGCAGGAAATTTCAGGAGTAGCAGGAGAAGGAAATTGTAGCTCTCAGTAATGCTGAGAGCTAAAATGTTCCCGAGCAAAGGAGTTACTTGTAAAATATCAATGAAAATCATTTTATAGAAAAGTCAGTAAGTATGATGGGACTGAGAAATAAAGTGAGATCTATTAAAAAGATATGCTTTTCAGCATTGCTGACATTCAAATTGTACCCTAATGGTTCATTGCTTTTCCAGTACCACATTACCTTCGATGCTCCTGGGACTTGAATCCATAAGACATAGCAACACAAGTACATGCATGATTACCATCAGATGGACGTACCCTTAGTAACCTTTCAGTCCAAACCAATGTAATACATTGGAGATAAGGTGTAGCACTGGTAAAGCAGTGCAAAATGGCGTCTGTTCAGCACAAAAATGGCAAATGGACATTTTAGTTCTGATTCCCATTCCCACTCCCATTCTGAAGTGTCAGTCCATGGCCACTCTCCTGCCAAGATGAGGTTGTCCTCAGGCTGGAGGAGCAGCACCTTGTATTCAGTCTGGGTAACCCTCAACTTGATGGCACCAATATCAGTTTCTCCTTCCGGTGAAAAATTTCCCCGTTACCCCCTTCCCCCATCTTCCTCTATTCCCCGCTCTGGCCTTTTACTTCTTCTCACCTGCCTATTACTTCCCCTGGGTCCCCTCCTCCTTCTCTTTCTCCTATTGTCCAGTCTCCTCTCTTGTCAGATACTTTCTTTTCCAGTCCTTGACCTTTCCCACCCACCTGGCTTCACCCATTATCTTCCTGCTAGCCTCCTTCCCTTCCCCCAACCCATTGATTCTGGCATCTTCCCCCTTTCTTTCAAACCCTGATGAAGGATCTTGGTCTGAAAAGTTGACTGTTCATTCTTTTCCATAGATGCTGCCTGACCTACTGAGTTCCTTCAGCTTTTTGTGTGTGTTACTGCAAGTTGAGTCCATAGCAAACATCACCTTTTTTTAAGAAGTGAAATAATTTGCTCATTGAAATACTGGCATGCTATCACAGAATCTTTGACTGTACTCTAAATCTGTCCGTTCGTTAGAGTGATAAACTAAAGTGCAGCGGATGTTTACTGTTTTAAATATTGCTCTGGTAATACAGGATTAATTAAAATCATATACGGGAAGCTATCATTTCTGTGAACTATTTATGCTATTGCAGATTAATGCAGAAAAAGTCAATAATAATAAAAAAGCAAAAGCTAAATCAAAGTTAAAAATAATAATTTGTAAGTACTACCAGAGTAGCAAATGAGCGATATTAAGAATAGTTTGAGTAAAATATTGTCTTTTCACCTTCAGGTCTCAAGACAAACCCAGCTCTGAGTGATAGATAGGAAACTTCCTTCCTGATGACTTTAAGGGTCAAAATGGACGTTCCTTCTATTGCAGAAACTGCCCATAATTCAGTTGCTAATTGCCAATAAATTAGTCAAAGACCTCAGGGAAGTCACAGCGATGATTTATGTGAGAGCAAGGCAGGCGGAGAGGCTCATCTTGTGAGCTGATGTTAAAGGAGATCACTGAGGCTGTGTGAATACGTGTGACTGAGTGTCTACTTCATGGTCTGTATGATCTAGAAGTGCTTTACTTTGCACCAGAGGTGAAATCTGCAATCTTCCATTCAGAAAAAGTTTAATATGAAAGAAATAGAAGCCTTAAAGAAGTGAATTACCAAGAACTTTTCTAACACCCTGACAAATTAAGGACCAGCAATTCCCTGTATGCTGCACAACATATTGTGAAGGCCACAAACAACAGCTTCCTAGAACATCCTGTCCTCTATCTCAGAGATTTTAGATCCTAGCAAGTAGAGCCTGGACTACCCATTAATACTGGATGACTTGACAAGGCCTATCCTTTCCTTTGAGATGAATAAAATATCTGAAAGCAAAGACTTGAACTATTCTTAGACCTATGGGCTGGATCAGTCCAGACTTGTTGATAACATGTCTAGGTCAACAAGGGAGGGCACCATCTCTTTAATTGAAAGCAGAAGGAAATAAGGAAGAAACCAGAGTTTGGTAATAGCTCAATCACTATTGACGAGGTTCTATCCAAGGCTATCACTGATCAACTCACGTCTTACCTGGGCCAGATGATCCACAGAGATATACCTGGCAAGGAGATATCTGTCAGTCTTGCCAAGTCATTATGGTTTCCTTCAGAGGAAATCTTACCTGACAAATCTGCTGGAATTCTTTGATGAAATAAAAGTCAAGATAGACAAAGAAGAGTCAGTGGATATTGTTTACTTGGATTTTCAGAAAGCCTTTGACAAGGGAACATAAGAGATTGCTTAACAAGAGCCCATGGTATTTCAGGAATGATACCAGCATGGATAGAAGCAGTGTGGGAATAAAGGGAGCCTTTTCTGGTTAGCTGCTGGTGACTATTGGTGTTTCACATGGGTCTGTGTTGGGACCACTTCTTTTCCTGTTATATGTCAATGATTTAGATGATGGAAGTGATGGCTTTGTGGCCAGGTTTGTAAATGACATAAAGATAGGTGGAGGGGTAGGTAGCGTTGTGGAGGCAGGGAGTCTGCAGAAGGACTTGGCTAGGCTGTGAGAATGGGTAAAGAAGAGGTAGATGGGGTGTAGTGTAGGGAAGTGTATGGTTATGCACATTGCTAGAAGGAATAAAGTCACTATTTTCTAAGGGGTTAAAATTCAAAAGTCAGAGGTGCAAAGGGATTTGGGAGTCCTTGTAAAGGATTCTCTAAGGGTCAGCTTTCAGGTTAAATTGGTGATAAAGAGAGCAAATGCAATGTTATCATTCAATTCAAGAGGACTAGAATATAAGAGCAAGGATATGATGCGGAGGCTTTATAAGGCATTGCTCAGACCACACTTGGAGTATTATGAACAGTTTTGGGCCCCTTATCTAGGAGAAGATTCACTAGCATTGGTGAGGGTCCAGAGGAGGTTCACGAGAATGATTCCAGGAATTAAAGGGTTAATGTTTGAGGACCATTTGATGGCTCTGGCCTTGTATTCACTGGAGTTTAGAATGAGGATGGATCTCATTGAAACCTATCAAATATTGAAAAGCCCAGAAAAAATGGATGTGGGGAGGATGTTTCCTATAGTGGATGAGTCTATGACCAGAGGGCCAGACTCAGAACAGAGGAATGTCCATTCAGAACAGATATAAGAAAGAATTTCTTTAGCCAAAGTTCAAAGTACATGTATTATCAAAGTATGTAGAGTATATATTATACAACCTTGAGATTTGTCTTCTAAAAGGCAGCCACGAAACAAAAACCCAAAAGGAAACCATATACATATATGTATAAGAAAGAAGACTGTCTAACACCCAACAGGAGAGAATAGAATCCACATCATGCCCATAAAAAAGACCGTCAAACACCTATTATGTAAATAAAACCACCAGGCAAACAGTAACCGCAAGCAAATAGTGTTTCTGAACTGAAGTCAGCAAAGAGGGTCCCATAGTTCAGCACAGAGCCATGGAGTGATAACCTGAACTGGCCATACCTCTCCTCAGACCTCAACACCCTGACCTTCTCAAGCAGGCCCTCACTTAAATACTCTTCTGAACAAAGGGTTCTGCTGCTTGGATATGCCAAACTTCACCGCCTGGATTTGGCCTTTAAATCTCTGTCTGATCATCATGTTCAGAGGCGTCGATACTCTCTGGGGCCTGGACCACATGGCTTTGACTTGGCCTGTGCTCAAACTTTCATGCTTTCCACGCTCTCGGCAATGGGCCTGCCTCCTCGCCTTGACCCTGTTCTGCCACATCGAATTGCCTCCAAGTCCAAAGGGTAGGGACAGACTATTACTTGCAAGAGTGGTTAGCAAAGTATTTAGTTCTTTTCCTTGTTTCATTAGCCAACAGCCAGAAGTCGCTGAAGTTCACCAGCACCATCCTAAACTCGGTTCAAAGGTTCAAAGGAACAATGTAGTGTCAGAGAAATATAGACAATATACATCCTGAAATGCTTTTTCTTCGCAAAGATCCACGAAAACAGAGAAGTGCCCCACGAAATGAAAGACAGTTAAATGTTAGATCCCCAAAGTACCCCCAGTTCCCCCACCGCACGTAAGTGACAGGGTGCAATAGTCCCCCCTCCCCCCACCAGCAAAAAACAGCAAGCATTGGCACTGCCACTGAGCAAAGCAATAGCAAAGACACAGACTTGCAGTTACCCCAAAGATTTCGCGTTTCACTCAGTATTCGACATACCACACGTTATCTCTCTCCGTAATAAAGGAGAAAAAGATGCCTCCATTTCCCTAGTGAGTGGGGAGACGTAACAAACAACCTGCTGGTTTACGATGTTAAAAATCTGTTACGTTACTTCTCTCGAGCTCTGTGCCTGAAAATCGCAAATATCCCAGTTCTCCAGGCACACAGCTGTAGATATATCAACTCCCTCAATGACACATGGGTCTCCTGTCATGACACCGACCCTCAATCCACCCGTCTCCAGAGCCCCAAGAGCCTAGGCTTCCGAATTCGAGACTGACTCTTAGGCCAAGCCTTTGAGGTGCCAAACAACGGCCAGTTATGGCACCCTGAGAGCGGGTCCCATTCCTGCAATGAACCGTAGTCAGCGTGTAACTCCAGGTCAGGGGCTTCAAAAAAACCCTGGAAGGGAAAAATAGAGACATTAAAGATGGAAATAGAGCTGTTTCCGAAGATGCAAGCAAAGAAGTCACCATTAGAGGCCATTAACCCTCCTAAGTTCTGCCTTCTTATCATTCTGTGGAATTCTTTGCTCTGCACGGAAGTGGAGGCCAAGTCATTGAGTATATTTAAAGAAGAGGTTGATAGGTTCTTGCTTAGTCAGTGCATCAAAGGTTATGGGGGGGGAAGGCAGGGGAATGGGGCTCAGAAGGATAATAAATCAGCCTTGATGGAATCGCAGAACAGAGTCGATGGGCCAAGTGGCCTAATTCTACTCCTATGTCTATGGTCACACAGAGGCATGAAAAACCTCTGTGGACAGTAAGATAGACACTTGTTTAGTTAGGTTGAACTGAGAGAAAGATTTTTACAGAATGTTGCTTACAGACAGGATGAATATACAGGTGTCCCCCGCTTTACGAAAGTTCTCATTATGCCACATCAATTTTACGAAAGACCTACATTAGTACCTGTTTTCGCTAACGGAAAAAGGTGCCCGCTTTAAACCTGTGTTTATCTTGAGCAAGACTACCATGACCATGAAGCCTTGCGTGGGCAGATGTGTGCGCATGTGTGTATGTGCCGATTTTTTTCTACAAATCGGTTTTGGCTAAATCTTCCCGATTCTGTTAAGTGAAACTACACTGTACATACATTATTTCTACTTTATATAGGCTGTGTATTTATCATATCATTCCTGCTTTTACTATGTGTTAGTGTTATTTTAAGTTTTATGTGTTATTTGGTATGATTTGGTAGGTTATTTTTTGAGTCTGGGAACACTCAAAAATTTTTCCCATATAAATTAATGGTAATTGCTTCTTTGCTTTACGACATTTCAGCTTATGAAAGGTTTCACAGGAATGCTCTACTTTTGGATAGTGGGGCAAACCTGGAAAAAATCGGGTTTTCCAAAAATTGGGTTTTTCAACAATTAAGTTTGCAGGAGGAATCCACAAAGGAATCAAACGCTAGAGATTTAAGTTGAGAGGAAAAGAATTTTGAAGAGACATGAAGAGCAACCTCTTCACAGAGAAGTAAGCTGCTGGAAGGAAGTGGTTAAGCTAGATACAATAACAACATTTAAGAGATTTTTGGACAGCTACATGGATAGGAAAGGTTTAGATGGATGCAGGCCAAAGTGGGCAGATTTGACAAGCTTATGTGTGTATCTTGGATGGGATGGAGGAGTTATGCCAAAGGACCTCTTTCTGTGCTGTAATTCTTCATGATCCAATGAGTGTATGAATTGCTTTACACAGACTTCAGTAACACAGTCCAACTTTAAGGTTGGAAAATGGAAAGATTCCTGGTCAAAATTGGAATTTGGCAAGGCTGTCTTGTTTATGAGTTCTGCTGAGCCTTTATTGCATCCATTAAAAAGGACAATGAATTATCATCCCAGAGAGCAGGTCAAAGCCTCCCCATACATGGAACATATCACCAATGTCTACCCCGGCCAACTGTTGATCACAAACTGATCAATATCCAAGGGAAGAATGAACTGAGTACATGGGCAAAGTCAATAACAGAACATACAAATCCAAGTTGTTTGACAAATAGTTGAAACCGTTCTTAGTTTCTTCAATTGTAGGGCATGCAACAATAACTGGTAGGAGAGTCTGGCAAAGTGAAATGGAACATCGGTTTACAGAAGCACACTCCATCTCGAATGAGCCACCTAGGTCACGAAGATCAAGTTGCTGTTGGTGTTGTTACACCTGGCTACATATTCCACTTCCGCAGTCACCTTCTTCTATTTCATTGGGATATTTAAAATGGATCACGAACATAGAGACTTAATAGATCAAATCTCCAAAAAAAGTAGGGAGAAGAGAAAAGTGGGGGGTATCCATTAAGACCCTATCCTGACGCTCCCCTTTGCGTAAGATTGCATCAGGCTTGCATTGACCAAGGGTACAGAAACTCCAAGATTCATCAAGTATTGAGGATCTATCTGTCCTGATGTGTCCAGCTAAATCAGGCCATATTGTCTGTCCCTCTTAAAATGGATCTGCAAAAGTTGTCATTTGACCACTGGTCAATCAACCAATGGAATATTCACGAGGTCCTGCAGGAATGGGTATCTGGTTGGCTGGATTCCTGCCTGCAGAACTCAATTGCCTCTTTAAAGAACTCTCTTTACCAGCACTTAAAAACAGCACCGGATTTGCTTAGCTGGTGATGAAGACAAACTACCACTTAACCCGAGTAACGAATTACGTATTCAAGTGAAATACAGAACAAATTTGAACATGTTCAATACCACTGCAGTACTAAAGAACTGTGAATTCGTTCCTAATAGTTATCGATGAAGGAATTCTGTGTACGCTGCCGTGTTATTTTAATTGATTATAAACGAACAAAATCAGTGCAGGCATCTAGTGTAAATGATGAACTGCACTGCCATCGATGACTACACCCTCCACGTCTTCACTCTCACTCTCACTTTCAAGATGATTGTTGATACCTTCAGATGCTTCATAGTTTCTAACTTGTTGGAAGTTTCATTTTCTAGCATCTCCAAGCCTGAATGCTTGAAACCGCAGTGAGCAAAACAGTCCTGAATTGTCTTCCAGCTTATTTTTCACCAACTATCAGTGACAAAGATCATTCCTTTTCAACACAGGCACATGCTATTTTAAAACAGTTCGCTGTAAACATGGTGCAGTGTCTAATGGCCACACAAGTGCATCCGTCTGACACTAATTAGAAACTGTTCGGCAACAGCCTTCTGCCCCAATTAAGTGGAATAGTGTTCCAAATAAACAAAAGGAATCCTGGCTATTTTCTTGATTAGTTTTTGTTCTTTAAGAATTGTGCCAAATTAGCAACTGTCTTGATTAACCAATGGGCCAGTTAACCAGAATATACGTATAAGTATACAGCCCATTGAACCTATGCTGCCTCTGAGAAACAACCTATTTAATCCCATTTCCCTGAAGCCTATACTGTCTCATATGGCTGTAAAATGCTACCACCAACCTACACTAGGGGCAATGCGCACCAACCAAATTACACATCTTTTGGAATGCAGAATAAAACCAAAGCACTCAAGGGGGAATTTAAGAAAGGAGAAAATATAACGTCTTCACACTCAGAGTTCAGGATCAAACCCAGTTCACTGGAGCCGGGAGATAGTAGTTTTATGTGCTGTCCCTTTTTAGCAACACAACATTCCAGCCAGAAATGGCTGTCAATCCCATGCTCAGCTGCTTTGAGGGTAGTCTACGGTGGTAGTGAAGCTCAGTGACATGGCAATGGTTCTACGGGCAAAGCATCTCCAGCGATCGCCACCTTGCCATGGTGGAGAGGTTTGGGAGTTCCTGAGATCCTGGAAGCGATGCTGTCTAGTGCTGAGCTCCTGGTAGGGCCACCCATGGCAGGAAGGTCAAGGGAGAGATTCCAGGCCAAGACCAATCCAACTAAGACCTCGGTGATGGAGCTGGCAAAAGATGATGACACAGCACAATGGCAGTTGTTGCTTTGTATGGCATGGCCCACAAGGGGCAGGTGAAGGTCTGTCTGTTTGGGAGCGGGAGTTGGATCAATCTTTATCCGGCATCTCGTCCATAACCATTCCAACATGGGTGGCCGGAAGTTGGCATCACCTGATGGAGCCCTTGAAGAACACAAGCCTCCACATGATGTAAAGTGTGATCTGGGCCATGGAGGACAATGACAGTGAAGGCAGAGGAAGGCTGCAGCAGTGGAGGGTTCCCAAGCGTCTTGCATTTCATGCCCTGGACCCTGACCTTGACCCCACATTTTTCATTAAGGGAATAACTCCTTTGGAGAATATTGCACTCAACACAAGTGATTACACTGTGAACAAAGAGTAAAGTTTAAGGCCATTGCACATCAAGAGGCTGGAAGCTGTGTAAAAACCCTTCAAACACACCTTTTTGTGAGGACAAAATATTGATGTCATGTAGATAAAATGTAAATGGAATAATATTCTTGTACTCTGAATGTTGACATATATCTTGTACACAATATACATATACTTTTAAGAATCATGTATACCTTTAAGGATAAAACACACCTGAATGGAGAAGAAAATCCAAAGAAATTAGTAGTTCAGTTCCCACCTCTTTACATCTTGAAAATCCAGTTTTAGAAAATTGTGCGATGTATTTTTCAAACAATGGTGTATTGAAAAGAGGTGACTGACAGAGAAAATAAAGAATGCTCTGGAATGACATTCCTCAGCAAATTCAATACAAGTACATGAAATTAAGCATGTAATTTGTAGAAGGTGCAGTATTTAAAATGTTTTGTGGGCAAATAAAATCCAGAATAGAAACCGCATAACAAAACCAACCTTCAAAAATTCAATCCAGAATCGTTTCAAAATGGCAGAGTAGTTATGCCACCTTCTGTAAAACAACACAAAGCATCTACTATCCAGCTACCTCATCTTTGAAGTTCATTTCATGATTGCAGACACAGTCTCTTATTCCTCGTGTTGCTACTGTATG
Organism: Hemitrygon akajei; assembly: GCF_048418815.1. Classification (NCBI taxonomy): domain Eukaryota; kingdom Metazoa; phylum Chordata; class Chondrichthyes; order Myliobatiformes; family Dasyatidae; genus Hemitrygon; species Hemitrygon akajei. The sequence continues at coordinate 92,594,485 of NC_133127.1, read as the reverse complement.
AGATTCAGTGTAATGCTCATCTCACTGGAGCTGCTCTTATATTTGTGCCAGAAGGTGCAGATTGTCGTTTGCCTCCTGAAGTTGAGCCTATCAGCTGTATTAAGTATGGTACCCAGTAACAGCAATATCATCAGTTGTGCTGACTTTCAGAGTAGCTACAAAACACAGGTACCGCTTACCATTTCCAAACTATGTCAAAAAAGAATTGAAACACCAGTGAGTAGCATCCTACGCCAAATTGAAGGAGATCTCATGACTCAAGAGTCAAGGTTCAAGGTACATTTATTATCAAAGTAGGTATGCAGTATACAACTCTGAGATTCATCTTCCGCAGATAGCCACGGAACAAAGAAATCCATGGAAGCTATCAGCTCTCCCACGCATAAAAACGACAAATCATGCAGCCAGCAACAAGAAAGAATGGGTGAAAACACAGAATATTAAAACATAAAACTGAAAAAGTCCAACCCATAAACTGCAGAGCTAGAACTTTGGTATTGTTCTCCAACAGCATTGATGAGAGAGAGAGCATTCGAATGCAGGGTCCTCCCCCAGGAGCAGTGAGCGAGAGGGTGGTAGATGGTGTTGAACACTCACTCGCCTTCTGCACTTGCCTCGATAGTTCAATCTTCTTTGGCGCTTTAATCAGCGAGATCAGGGGGTGATGCTGTAACAACCATGGCATAACATAAGGCAGAGAGCTGTGTTTGCTTAAATCAGGGATAACATCTGTTGCATGTCGGAGCAGTGAAATAAAACCAAGGCCATAACCTTTCCTCTGCTATCTCCTGGCTCAGTTCCAAATGTGAACCAAGGTGCTGGATGTAAGGCAAGGGCCTCATGCACCGCGAACATCCAATAGAACAGAACTAATCAAAGTGGATACTATAGAGAGAGTGCAGAGGAGATTTACAGGGATGCTGCCTGGATTGGAGGGCACTATGAGAGTAGGTTGAGTGAACTTGGCCTTTTCTCCTTGGAGTGGTCAAGGATGAGAGGTGACCTGATAGAGGTGTATAAGATGAAGAGAGGCATTGATACTGTGGATAGCCAGAAGCTTTTTCCCAGGGCTGAATTGGCTAACGTGAGAGGGTACAGGTGCTTGGAAACAGATACCGAGGGGATGTCAGGGGTAAGTTTTTCACACAGAGAGTTGTGGGTGCATGGAATGCACTGCCAGTGGCAGTGGTGGAAGCGGATACAATAGGGTCTTTTAAGAGCCTCTTAGATAGGTACATGGAGCTTAGAAAAATAGAGGGCTATGTGTTAGGAAAATTCTAGGCAATTAGGTTACATGGTCGGCACAACATTGTGGGCCGAAGGGCCTGTAATGTGCTGTAGATTTCCATGTTCCATCTACTATGTTCTAATCAGAGATGGGTACCATGGATGTGAGTGATCAGAGCATCCCACGATCTCAGGACAAAAGAAGAAAACATGAACCAGCTGATGCATGATTGAACCATTCTGATGGGTATCTTCACTGCTGCATTCTCAGTCAGTGTCCAGTAAGAACCTTCCAAACAAGACTGACTTCTGCAGTCAAACCCTGCATCATTCACACGTGCTGTATCTTAACCGTGGGAGATAGCAGCAGCCTGACAGAACATCCAGAGCGTCAAAGGGCAGAACTGAGTGTCGTCGCTATTACTAAGGGGAATGTGCTTGGGAAGCTGAAATGTCTGAAGGTCACCTGGACCAGATGGACTACGCCCCAGGGATCTGAAGAATGCAGCTGAAGGGATTGTGGAGGCACTAGCAGTGATCTTTCAAGAATCATTAGATTCCAGATTGGTCCTGGAGGACTGGATAATCACAAATATCACTCCGCTTTTTAAGAAAGGAGTGAGGCAAAAAGCAGGAAATTAGAACACAGTTAGTCTGACTTCTGTGGCTGGGAAATTGCTGGAGTTCGTTACTAATGATGATGTTTCAGGGTACTTGGAGGCACGGGGTAAAGTAGGCCAAAGTCTCCATGATTTCCTTAAGGGAAAGTCTTGCCTGACAGATCTGTTGGAATTCTTTGAGGAAATAACAGACAGGATAGACAAAGGAGAAGTGGTGGATGCTGTTCACTTAGATCTTCAGAAGGCCCATTTAAAGGAGTCTTTTCTGGATGGCTGCCAGTGACTGATTTACTGGTGTTCTGCTGTTGGGTCCCTTTCTACTCACATTATATGCAAATGATCTAGATGATGGAACCAGCTGTTTTGTAGATGATACAAAGGTAGCTGGAGATGCAGGTAGTATTATTACCAGAAAGACTTGGACAGATTAGGAGAATGGGCAAAGAAGTGGCAGATGGAATACAGTGTAGGGACGTGTATTGGCATGTACTTTGGTCGAAGAAGTGAAGGCATAGATTATTTTTTCAAAACAGGGAGAAAACTCAGAAACTGGAGGCACAAAGTGCCTTGGGAGTCCCTGTGCAGGATTCCCTAAAGGTTAACTTACAGGTTGAGTCAGTAGTAAGGAAGGCAAATGTAATGTTAGCATTCATTTTGAGACGAGTAGAATATAAAAACAAGGATATACTGTTGAGGCTTCATAATGCAATTGGTCAGACAACATTTGGAGTATTGTGAACAATTTGTGACCAATATCTGGGATAGGATATGCTGGCATTGGAGAAATTCCAGAGAAACTTTATGAGAATGATCCTGAGAACGAAAGGGTTAATGTATGAAGAGCATTTGATGGCTCTGGGCATGCACTCTCTAGAGCTTTAAAGAATAAGTGATAATCTCATGGAAGCCTACCAAATACTGAAAGGCCTAGATAAGGTGAACATGAAGAGAATGTTTTCAATAGTAGGAGAGTCTAGGACCAGAGGGCACTGCCTTAAAATGGAAGGACATCCCTTTAGAACAGAGATGAGAAAGCATCTCTGAATCTGTGGAATCCATAGTCACAGATGACTTGGGGGTGAAGTCATTGGGTATAGGGAGGTTGATAGGTTCTTGAGAAGGTAGAAGAATGAGATCAAAGACATTCTCCTACCTTTTCTCTCCTGGCTGCAGCAGTGAGAAGACAGCACGGCCTGTGTGGTGGAGGTCTTTGATGATAGATCCTGCTTTCCTCCATGATGCAACCAGTCAATATACACTCCAACATACATCTAAAGAAGTTTGTCAACGTTTTAGATGTCATGCTATATCTTTGCAAACTAAGGAAAATAGAGATCTTGCTGTGTTTTCTTCATAACTGCACTTACATTTTGAGCCCAGGACAGGAACTTAAAGTTTCTGACCCTCTCCACCTCTGATCCCTAATGAGGAATGGCATGTGGAACTTGGGTTTCCCTCTCCTGAGGTCAATAAACAGTTCTTTGGTTCTGCTGACATTGGGTGAGAGGTTGTTGAAGCACCACTCTCCCTCCTATGTGATCATAAGACCATAAAAATAGGAGCAGCATTAGGCTATTTGGTCCATTGAGTCTGCTCCTCCATTTCATCATGGCTGATCCATTTCCCTTTCTGTCTCTATGCCCTGCCTTCTCCCCATATCCTTTCATATACTGACTAATTAAGAATCTATCAACCTCTGCCTTAAATATACCCAATGACTTGGTATCACCACCTAAAGAATTCCAACAGCTTGTCAGGCAAGGTTTCCCCTTGAGGAAATCATGCTGAATTTGCCCCATTTTATCCTATGCCTCCAAGAACCCTAAAAGCTCTTCCTTAACAATTGACTTCAGCATCTTCCCAACCACTGAGGTCAGGCTGGCCTATAATTTCCTTTCTTCTGCTTCCTCACTTTTTGAAGATCAGAGTGACTTTTGCAATTTTCCAGTCCTCCAGAACCATGCCAGAGTCTATTGACCCTTCAAATATCTTTACTAATGCTTCCACAATCTCTTTAGCCACCTCTTTCTGAACCATGGAGTGTATAATATCTGATCCAGGTGACTTATCTACCTTCAGACTTTTCACTTTCCTGAGAACCTTCTCCCTACACGTCTGCTTTCTGACACTATTGAACTTCCAGCATGCTGCTAGTGTCTTCCACAGTGAAGACTGATGCAAAATACTTGTTCATTTCATCTGCCATTTCATTGTCCCTCATTACTACCCCTCCAGCATCATTTTCCAGCAATTCAAAATACAATCTCCCCTCTTTTTTACTCATTATATTTCTGGAGAAACTTTTGGTTCCCTCTTCATATTCCTTCCTTTCCTTCTTTATGACTTTTTAATTGTCTTCTGTTAGTTTTTAAGAGCTTTCCAATTCTCTAACTTCCCACCAATCTTTTCCCTATTATTTGCCCTCTCTTTGGCTTTTATGTTGGCTTTGACTTCTCTTGTGAGCCACAGATATGTCATCCTGCCTTTAGAATACTTCTCCTTCTTTGGGATGTATCTGTCTGTGCCTTCTGAATCGGTCCCAGAAATTCCAGCCATTGCAGCTCTGTCATCATCTCTCCTGGTATCCCCTTTCAATCAACTTTGGCCAGCTCCTTTCTCATGCTTGTGTAATTCCCTTTACTCCATTGTAATACTGATACATCTGACTTTAGGATCTCCCTCTGAAATTGCAGGGTTAATTCTGTCATATTGTGATCACTGACTCCTATGAGTTCTTTTGCTTTAAGCTCTCTAATTAATTCTGGTTCATTGCACAACACCCAATCTAAAATAGCTGATCCCCTATTGTGCTCAACCACAAGCTGCTCTCAAAAGCAATTTTGAAGGTATTCTACAAATTCCACCTCCTGAAATCCAGCATCAGCCTGATTTTCCCAACCTACCTGCATTTGGAATTCCCCCCATGGCTATCGTAATGTTGTCCTTCTGACATGCCTTTTCTATCTTCTGTTGTTATTTGTAGACCACATCTTTGCTACTGTTTGGAGGCCAGTATATAACTTCCATCAGGGTTTTCTTACCCTTGCAGATTCTACACCTTCTGATCCTATGTCATCTCTTCCTAAGTAATTGATTTCATTTTTTTTACCAACAGAGCCACACCTCCCTCTCTGCCAACCTGCTTGTCCTCAGATGTTGATCTCCCAGCAATAATCTTCTTTCAGCCATGACTCAGTGATGCCCACAACATCATACCTGTCAATCCCTAACTGTGCTACAAGTAAATCTACCTTTTTCCATATATTCTATGAATTCAAATATAATACCTTCAGCCCTGTATTCATTACCCTTTTTTCATTTTGTCCCCCTTTTACATTGTAACTCATTCCATTGAATTCAATTTTGCCCTTTCATCAGCCTGTCCTTGCTAGGAGTTTCACTACATACTGCCTCAGATTGTAAATCAATACCCCATCCTCAGCTGTATTACTCCAGTTCCTATCCCACCACCAAATTGGTTCAAACCCCACCTCCCTGAACAGCTCCAGCAACCTGCCCACAAAGATACTGGTTCCCTTTGGGTTCAGGTGTAACTCATCCCTTCTGCACGGGTCATACCTTGCCCAGAAGAGATCCGAATGATCCATAAATCTGAACCCCTACCCACTGCAGCAGTTCCTCAGCCATGCATTAATCTGCAAGTGCTCCACCGGACTGCCTAAAATCTCTGTTCGGGACCTTCTCACCTTGTCTGCCTATGTCATTGGTAAAAATATGTATCACGACCTCTGGCTACTCACCGTCTCCCTTTAGAATGCAGTTTACCCGATCTGAAACAACCCTGACCCTGGTACTTAGGAGGCAATATACCATGCAGGGTCTATTACGTTCACAGAATCTCATCTCTATTTCTGACTGTTGAATCTCCTATCACCACTGCAGTCATCTTCTCCTCTCTTCTGAGCTACAGCGCCATACTCAGTGCTGGAGGCCCAGTGGCTGCAGCTCCCCCAGTAGGCCATCCCCCTCAACAGTATCCGAAGCGATATGCTTATTGAAGGGAACGGCCACGGGAGCGCTCTGTTCTGGCTGCCCATTTTCTTCCCTTCTCCTGACAGTCACCCAGTCTCCTGACTCCTGCAGCCTAGGAGTGACTACCTCCCTGTAGCCCCTATCTATCATTTCCTCAGTCTCCCCTGTGAGCTGAATGTCATTGAGCTCTTGTTCTTCCAGAATTCCCATATCTTACACAAAGAACATAATGCTGCCCGTGGATCCATTCTCACTACTCTAAATATTCCCTAACAGGTGAAGAATGAAGAATAAAGAAGAGGCTTACCTAATATTTACATCACTCAAGACTAATCTCATCTTAACCTGATGGACCAAAGCCAAAGCCTCCCCTCTCTAGCACTGGCCCACTCACACAATGGCCACTCCACTTGCCACTGCCTTATTTTTATTCACCCTTGCTAATGAATCCTATTCACTGATTGGTCACAGTTCAAAATCCAAAAACTGACGCTAAGCGCTGTTTTTTTAATCTTCAATCGTGGACCTGTGTGAAATCGCCTCTTCTCCTCGTGCTCCCATTTACTGACTGGCCGCAATTCAAAATATGCTGATTGGTCACTACCTTTGATTGGGCCAGTGACAGTGATGTCACCAGCGAACTTAAATATGGCATTGGAGCTGCCCTTAGCCTCACAGTCGACTTGAGTGAGTTGAGCAGGGGGCTAAGCACACAGTCTTGTGGTGCACCTGTGCTGATAGAGATTGTGGGGGAGATGTTTTTACCAATTCAAACTGACTGGGGTTTAAGTAAATAGAGTTCTGTCTATGCAAAGAAATGAGCCAAATTTCAAAAGTGTTGAATCCCACATATATATGACTATAAACTTAGCAACAGGATGAATTTTACCTCATATAGTTTCTGTAAATTTTCAAAGAACCATTCTAGAAATGCTGAAAAATTCAAGTTGACTGTCTGATGGGTGTTTTTTATAATGTTCATGGAAAATGTTTTAAGGTATTCTCAATTCACTCCCGCTTTACCTGTCATATCGGTTTTGATTTCTTGGTGCAAATTCTGAGCGTCTGCAGAGGATTTAGTATTTATAACGATTTGCAGATTGCTCAGCTGTCAAATTAATCTGCTTTACTTCAGCTTTCAGCTTTCTCATTCAACTTGCTTTCTCTCCCTTCCCAAGTATTTATTGCCCTGATGTATAAATCTTTTAGTTTGCCATCTAATTCTGCAGGCCAAACTTCTGGTCATATCCTTTAACTACAGTTTGATTTATAGATCATCCTGCTAAATATTTGTAGTATCTCCATCTGGCAGTGCAATCTGGAGAATGTTTTAAAGAATATTTAAGTGCCAGACTTGCTGTTTGGCAGTGGATCTGAATTGATTCACGTGCTCCTTGACAACTTGTTAAAGTGTTCTAGGATTACACTTCTGCTGTGGCATATTAATTCACAATACCGTATTTTTTAAAAGGCATCACATATCCTGTATAAAATATTTTAAATACATTTCAACACTGGCTCGCCTCAGGGGTGTGTGCTTAGCCCACTGCTCAACTCTCTATATACGCATGACTGTGTGGCTAGGCATAGCTCAAATACCATCTATAAATTTGCTAATGATACAACCATTGTTGGTAGAATCTTAGGTGGTGACAGGAGGGTGTACAGGAGTGAGATATACCAACTAGTGGAGTGGTGCCGCAGCAACAACCTGGCACTCAACATCAGTAAGACGAAAGAGCTAATTGTGGATTTCAGGAAGGGTAAGTCGAAGGAACACATACCAATCCTCAGAGAGGGATCAGAAGTGGAGAGAGTGAGCAGCTTCAAGTTCCTGGGTGTCAAGATTTCTGAGGATCTAACCTGGTCCCAACATATCGATGTAGTCATAAAGAAGGCAAGACAGCAGCTATTCTTTATTAGGAGTTTGAAGTGATTTGGCATGTCAACAAATACACTCAAAAACTTCTATAGTTGTACCATGGAGAGCATTTTGACAGACTGCATCACTGTCTGGTATGGAGGGGCTACTGCACAGGACCAAAAGAAGCTGCAGAAAGTTGTAAATCTAGTCAGCTCCATCTTGGGCACTAGCCTACAAAGTACCCAGGACATCTTCAGGGAGCGTGTTTCAGAAAGGCAGTGTCCATTATTAAGGATCTCCAGCACCCAGGGCATACCCTTTTCTCAGTGCTACCATCAGATAGGAGGTACAGAAGCCTGAAGGCACACACTCAGTGATTCAAGAACAGCTTCTTTTCCTCTGCCATCCGATTCCTGAATGGACTTTGAAGCTTTAGACACTACCTCACTTTTTAAATATACAGTATTTCTGTTTTTGCACATTTTTAAATGATCTATTCAATATATGTAATTGACTTACTTGTTTATTTATTATTATGTTTTATTCTATTTATTATTATTATTATTTTTTCTCTCTCTGCTAGATTATGCATTGCATGGAACTGCTGCTGCTAAGTTAACAAATTTCATGTCACATGCCGGTGATAATAAACCTGATTCTGATTCTGTATTTTAGAACTGTATATCTTGTACAGTTACTCAGATACAAAATTGAAGTAACTTCAATATTAAAAATAGATCTAGCAGGTGAATATTCCATTGGTACGCAGTGCCAAAAGCAGTCCTGGAACTTCCTTAGTTGATTTTCATAATGCACCATGTAGTCCACAGGCCCAACCAAATACAGCTGAAAGCAAGTGGCATAACTTAATTCCCATTTTTCCTCAGTTTATTAGCCCATTTCTGACTCAGAGAAAGCATGATATTGTTTAAAAATAGACAGTGGTCAATGTATTAGGTACTTATTGTGTATGTGCATGTTCATGGTCTTCTGCTGCTGTAGCCTATGCACTTAAAGGTTCGATGTGTTGTGCTTTTCTGCTCTCCACTGTTGCAACACTTGGTTAGTTGAGTTACTGTCGCTTTCCTGGTCAGCTTGAACCAATCTGGACATACTCCACCGACCTTTCCCATTAACAAGATGTTTTCACCCATAAAATTGGCTTTTTTTTGTTGTTTATTGCACAATTTTCTGTAAACTCTAGAGACAGTTAAGTGTGAAAATCCTAGGAGTTCAGCAGTTTTTGAGGTACTCAAACTGCCCTCTCTGGTACCAACAATCATCCTATGATATAGGTCACATAGATCACATTCCAAAGTAAATTTATTATCAAAATACATATACATCACCATATACAACCCTGAGATTCATTTTCTTGTGGGCATACTCAATGAATCCATAATAGAATAATAACCATAATAGAATCAATGAACAACCTTAGCAACTTGGGCGTTCAACCAGTGTGCAAAAGACAATAAATTTGCAAATACAAAAAGAAAGGAATAATAATAAATCAATCAATCAATTAATCAATATCGAGAACTTAAGATGAAAGTGAGTCCATAGGTTTTGCGACTATTTCAACATGAGGCAAATGAAGTTGAGTGAAGTTATCACCTATGGTTCAAGAGCCTGATGGTTGAGAGGTAATAACTGTTCCTGAATCTGGTAGTGTATGCCCTGCCATTTCTCTATCTTCTTCCTGATGGCAAGAGTGAGAAGAGAGGATGTCCTGGGTGGCGAGGGTCCTGATGATGGATGCTGTTTCCTGTAACAATGCTTGGTGTCGATGTGCTCAATGGCAGGGAGAGCTTTACCCATGATGGACTGGACCGTATTCACTAGTTATTGTTGGAATTTCTATTCAAGGGTATTTGTGTTTCCATACCATGCTGAGATACAACCAGTCAATGTGCTCTCCACAATACATGTATAGAAGGTTGTCAAAGTTTTAGATATCACACCGAATCTTTGTGAGCTTAAGGGACTAGAGGCCCTGACGTGATTTCGTCATTATTACCCTTATGTGCTGGGCCCAGGACAGGTCTTCTGAAATAATAATACCGAGGAGTGTAAAGTTGGTGACCCTCTCCAGATCTGAATGCCTAATGTGGACTGGCTCACAGACCCCTGGTTTCTTCTTCCTGAAGTTTATAATCAGCTCCTCGGTCTTGCTGATATTAAATAAGAGGTTGTTGTTATAACAACAATCAGCCAGATTTTCAGTCTCCCTCCTATATGCTGATTCATCACCGCCTTTGATTCTGTCTATGATGATGGTGTCTGCGAGTGAGGAAATCCAGGATCGAATTGCACAAGAAGGGATTGAGGCCAAGATTTTGGAACCTGTTGACTAGTTTTGTGAGGATGATGGTATTGAATACATAACTGTGGTCAATAAACAGTATCCTGATGTTTCCTGTCTTGATGTTCCAGGATTGAGTGAAGAGCCAATGAAATGGCATCTGCTGTGGACTTGTTGCTCCAGCAGGCAAACTGGAGTGGATGTAAGTCACTTCTTAGGCAGGAGTTGATATATTTCATCGCCAACCTCTCAAAACACTTGATCACAGTGGATGTAAGTGTGACTGTGCAATAATAATTGAGGTATTCTTCTTATACACCAATATAATTGATGCCTGCTTGAAGCAGGTGGGGACCTCAGACTGCTGAAGCCAGTGGTTAAAGATCTCAGTGAACACTCCAGCCAGATGGTCAGCATGGGTCTTTAGTACTTGGCCAGGTACCCAGTCTGGGCTGGATGCTTTTCTTGGGTTCACCCTCCTGAAGGCTGCTCGTATGCCAGCCTCATTTCATCCCCATTCAGATGTCTGATCTGAACAACAGCAGAACCGCTTGACCATGTCTGCATGTTCTAATGCATTGAGTTGCTGCCACATGATTGGCTGATTAGATATATGCATTAAGAAGCAGGTGTACAGGTTTAAGTGACTACTGTGTATATATTAGTATTAGCCCTATCTCGTAAGTCAATGTAAACCAAAAGTCAATGTTGATTCAGGTCTGTAAGGGTTGTTGCCCTCCCCACCCCATTACTTTTTAAATCTACTCCTCAAGGCATGTTTTGTTTTATTACAAATTTTATACACTTCATTCCAGAGCACGAGCTCTTGAGAGTTATTGAAAATTGTGTCTCTTTAAAAAGAATTTCAGGTTTAAAGACTGTTACGTTCCCCGTAACTGGGTGACTTACCAGCAAAGATAGAGAGGTCCGCTGAAGTCGGATGGTACTATTTTCAAACGTTTTTATTTATAAAGGGGCACAAACGCATGGTTAATACAAAACATTCAGATCATATACGTCATCAATACTCAATCTAAAGCACAGGTATAGTAATAATCAATCAGAAATAAGCTCTATCGTTGTCTAGGGGATAATACTGAGTCCACTGGAAATATAAAAGTCACTCAGAAATCTGCAGGCTTTTCCGTTTGGGAACCGCTGGCATTTCACGTGTTGGAGAGAGAGATTGGTGAGAGAAAAGGAACACTTGCCCGCTGTCTTTGCGAAGCAAATCCCTGTTGTTAGTTAAAAACGGTTTTTCCTTTGGTTTCAGCCACAGACTCCCGATCCGGAATCTAACACACGTGGCTTCCTTCAAAATGGCTTCCCGCTCCGATGGGAAGCACTATCGTGTCTTCTTAGCGTGTCTCCTTGGTGCGTCTGAGGGGCCACCTCGGCAGCCCACCTTTTATCGGGACTTGCAGGGTTGTAGCTGTCAATCAGGGTGGGGTGAGGCAATCTCTCCTCATCTCCCAGCCCACGTTGCCCTGAGGGTTTGCACGTAACCCAGTCCCCATTCCACAAAGGTGTCTCCAAGAGACAATGGCCATGTCCGTGGCTTTTGTCTGGCTGGGAGGCCAGACCACATTCCAAACCTTAAGGCTTCTCTCTTATTTTCCTGAGTCCAATTCAGCACGTCACTCTCTCTCTCTCTTGCAATTCTCACAAAGGAGGGGGCTGGGGTCATAACAAGACATTCTGCCAAGACCTGACCCAATATCCTGGCTTATGATAGCAGGCTGGTTCAAGCACGTGGTGTAGTCCATCCTTGTATTTATCAGAGTGGCTTTGACTTACCGGTGTTTGACCAGTGGAGACCACTGACACAGCACCAACTTCAGTATAGACCCCCAGCTCTCAGGCTGGGAATTTTACTTTGTAAGCCAATGTCATATTAAAACCTAGAGCAAGTAGAATGGGTCATTCAAACGTTCTGAGAGAAAATAGTTGCCATAAGAGTGGTGGATGGAGGTTTTTATTTGATTTCTTTAAGGTTGTTCAAATATTTTGAATCATTTTAAGTTTATGTGTCTTTTTTAGCATATTTTTAAAAATAGTCCATAACAAACTTAATATTTTAATTGTTGTTTTACAAATGCTTTAAATCTTTACAAGTGTTAAAGAGATCCATATGCAAGCATAGAATGTCAGCATCAGCTTGGCAGGATGTGAGCCTTGGGCTAGGGGCCTTATTCATTGTTAAAGCCATTTTATGAGTGCATCTGGTCAATAACCCTATCAAAGACCTAATGGTGGGAGTTGTGGGTTCAGAGAATATGGTACCACTTCTTGTCATTTTACTGTAAGTATCCAACCCTGGCAACTTCTTCATCCCAGTGGTGCTCACAACTTTCCTGCATGTCATACTCTAGCTGTAGTTTAAATATCGTTTCTTTCAGTCTAGGCTTGATTTTGCTGTTCTCATATTGTTTGTACATCTGATAAAAGCAGCTACCCATACATCTGTATTTCCCTGTTCCCCCTTCCATCCCACAGATGCTACCCTCATGCACTGAGGTCATATCTTTTTCCCACTGCCGTCCTTGCTATCCCACCTTTTATTGTTGTGCTGACCACAAAGTTTTAAGCTCAAACAGAGACTTTAAACCCCAATGGATTTAAATAGCCATGAGCACATTCACTAAAGGGAGATTATACTGTAATCTTCAAAGAGTAGTTCTCTACTCATTATTCACGCGGTGGGTCCCATCTCCCTCCCAAGAAGAAGGTACTTCCAGCTCACAAAAATATTTAAAACACAGTTCATTTTTTACAGTGATACACACTTAAAACTACACAACACATTTAAAACAAATTCAAAACTCAGAGGATGTCTACCTTAAACATTTCCCAATTACAGACAATTTCTAAAACACAAACCATTTCCAATTTCCAAAGCACAAGGTGTTTCTCAGACATAAAGGATGAATGAATTCTAGAGCACAGGTACTCTTCCCATAAACTAAAAGGACATATGTACCAAAGATGCAGACAAGCAAGCTTTCCGTTGCAGAAACCAAAGCACAGGGACTGGATTCTCGTTATTCCATGTTTCCTTCATAGCTTCTTGATGTTCTTGTATCCAATTCCAATTAAGCCTAAACTGCTCTCTACATTTATACACAGATCAGCCACTTGAGTGACTTCACAAGCATAGAACATAGAACATAAAAAATCTACAGCACAAGATAGGCCCTTTGGCCCACAATGCTGTGCCGAACATGTCCTTACCTTAGAAATTAGCTAGGCTTACCCATAGCCCTCTATTTTTCTGAGCTCCATGTACCCACCCAGGGGTCTCTTAAAAGACCCTATTGCATCCACCTCCACTGTCATCACCGGCAGCCCATTCCACCACTCACCACTCTCTGCATAAAAAACTTACCCCTTACATCTCCTCTGTAGCTACTTCCAAGCACCTTAAAAATATGCTCTCTCGTGCTAGCCATTTAAGCCCTAGGAAAAAACCGCTGACTATCCACACGATCAATGTCTCTTATCATCTTATACACCTCTATCAGGTCACCTCTCATCCTCCATCACTCCAAGCAGAAAAGGCCCAGTTCACTCAACCTATTCTCATAAGGCATGCTCCCCAATCCAGGCAACATCCTTGTAAATCTCCTCTGCACCCTTTCTCTGGTTTCCATATCCTTCCTGTAGTAAGGCCACCAAAAATGAGCACAGTACTCCAAATGGATTCTGACCAGGATTCTATACAGCTGCAATGTTACCTCTTGGCTCCTAAACTCAATCCCATGACTGAGGAAGGCCAATGCACCGAATGCCTTCTTAAACACAGAGTCAACCTGCGCAGCAGATTTGAGTGTCCTATGGACTCGGACTCCAAGATCCCTCTGATCCTTCACACCGCCAAGAGTCTTACATTAATGCTATATTCTGCCATCATATTTGACCTACCAAAATGAACCACCTCACACTTATCTGGGTTGAACTCCATCTGCCATTTCTCAGCCCAGTCTGGCATCCTATCAATGTAACCTCTGACAGCCCTCCACACTACCCACAACACCCCCAACCTTTGTGTCATCAGAAAATTTACTAACCCATCTCTCCACTTCCTCATCCAGGTCCTTTATAAAAAGCATGAAGAGTAGGGGTCCCAGAACAGATCCCTGAGGCACCTCACTGGTGACCAACCTCCATGCAGAATATGATCCATCTATAACCACTCTTTGCTTTCAATGGGCAAGCCAGTTCTGGATCCACAAAGCAATGTCCCCTTGGATCCCATGCCTCTTTACTTTCTCAATAAGCCTTGCATGGGGTACCTTATCAAATGCCTTGCTCAAATCCACATAGACTACATCTACGGCTCTACCTTCATCAATGTGTTTAGTCACATCCTCAAAAAATTCCATCAAGCTCGTAGGGCACGACCTGCCTTTGACAAAGCCATGCTGACTATTCCTAATCATATTATGCCTCTCCAAATGTTCATAAATCCTGCCTCTCAGGATCTTCTCCATCAACTTAACAACCACTGAAATAAGACTCACTGGTCTATAATTTCCTGGGATATCTTTACTCCCTTTCTCGAATAATGGAACAACATCCACAACCCTCCAATTCTTTCGAGCCTCTCCCATCCTCATTAATGATGCAAATATCATTGCCAGAGGCTCAGCAATCACCTCCCTCACCTCCCACTGTATCCTGGGGTATACCGTATCCTCTTTCTTATTATCTACATGCTCAAGCTTTTCAGTCCATTGCAAGTCATCCCTACAATCACCAAGATCCTTTTCCTTAGTGAATACTGAAGTAAAGTATTCATTAAGTACCTCTGCTATCTCCTCCGGTTCCATACACACTTTTCCACTGTCACACTTGATTGGTCCTATTCTCTCACGTCTTATCCTCTTGCTCTTCACATGCTTGTAGAATGCCTTGGGATTTTCCTTAATCCTGTCCACCAAGGCCTTCTCATGGCCCCTTCTGGCTCTCTTAATATCCTTCCTGCCAGCCTTATAATCTTCTAGATCTTTATCAATACCTAGTTTTTTGAACCTTTCATAAGCTCTTCTTTTCTTCTTGAGTAGATTTACAATAGCCTTTATACACGGTGGTTCCTGTACCCTACCATCCTTTCCCTGTCTCAATGGAACGTACCTATGCAGAACCCCATGCAAATATCCCCTGAACATTTCCACATTTCTTCCGTACGTTTCCCTGAGAACATCTGTTTACAATTTATGTTTACAATTTATGTTTCCAAGTTCCTGCCTGATAGCCTCATATTTGCCCTTACTCCAATCAAATGCTTTTCTAACTTGTTTGTTCCTATCCCTCTCCAATGCTATAGTAAAGGAGATAGAATTGTCATCACTATCTCCAAAATGCTCTCCCACTGAGAGAACTGACACCTGATCAGGTTTATTTCCCAATAGCAGATCAAGTACAGCCTCTCCTCTTGTAGGCATATCTACATATTGTGTCAAGTAACCTTCCTTAACACACCTAACAAACTCCGCCCATCTAAACCCCTCACTCTAGGGAAATGCCAATCAATATTAGGGAAATTAAAATCTCCCACCACTACAACCATGTTATTATTACTCCTTTCCAGAATCTGTCTCCCTATCTGCTCCTTGATGTCCCTGTTACTATTGGGTGGTCTATAAAAAACACCCAGTTCAGTTACTGACATGTGATATTTCCTCAGATATCTTTTTAACACAGTCTAAAAACATATTCAGAGATGCAGATCTTAGCTAGTTACTATTAATGCTGTAAATCCTGACTACATAAAACTCCTCCAACTATAAACACATCAGTTATTGATTTGCTAAATGATATTATCCATCTGGTTCTGAAAGCTACTTTGAACTAAGTAACTTAAGAGTCAGCTTGTCTGTTTGAAACAACCCATTGTCTTATACCCTACTCTTGAGCAATAATAAAGCAGGTTCAGTGACCTCTTACAGACAGAGTGTCTTCAAAGCATAGAGTCTATTTGCAAAGCTGTGCTTTAACTTCAAACTGCTTTTCATTTACATTTTAAGAACTGAAGTCTGACTTCCATTTGTGACTAGAAATTAAACAAACTGTTAGTTGGAAGTATACTTACATCTGGTTTTGATCTTACAAGTGGAGGCTGCTATTTAGAAGGCAAGCATAGAAAACACAAGACAGAAGTGAATAGCTATCACATTGCATTGTCTGCTCTTCTGAAATGCATTACTTCATTTCTTCAAGATAGAATTCCATTTCTGTGGATACTTTCCCATGGTTAACACCCCTCAATTCAGCTACCATGCTTGTAAATCTTTTAATATTTTGTGTTGTGTGTAATGTTCCTTTATTATTATGTGAATTTGTTACCCTGTAATATTGCTTCTAATAATCTATATTCCTATATCAATTCATTTTTCCTTTGTATCTGAAATCTATTTTTTGAAAAATAGATCATAATCCATTTATTGAAATATATGTGCTTACACACACAGAAAAATATGCGTGTTGTGTGTGTGTGTATGTATGTTAGACCATAAGACCATAAGATATAGGAGCAAAATTAGGTCATTTGACCCCTTGAGTCTGCTCTGCCATTTCACCATGGCTGATCCAATTTCTTCTCGGCCCCAGTCTCCTGATTCCTCCTCCCAAACCCTGTCTCCTTTCATGCCCTGACTACACAAGAACCTATCAACTTCTGCCTTAAATATGCCTTAAATGTGGCAACAAATTCCTCAGATTCACCACTCCCTGACTAAAGAAATTCCCCTTCATCTCCATTCTAAAAGGATGTCCCTCTATTCTGAGGCTGTGTCCTCTGGTCTTAGACTTTCCTACCATCAGAAACATCCTCTCCACATCCACTCTGTTGACCCTTCAGTGTTTGATTGATGTCAGTGAGGTCACCTCTCATTCTTCTGGATTCCAATGAGTGTGCAGAACCTGCATGTTTGCCTGGATGTAAAATATCTGCAAGTTTATTAACATCCTCTTGTGCTTTGTCATGACACTCTGCAGTATTAACTGTATCTCTAAGTAATTGAAGGTGATTTTCCATTGATCGCATTTTCATGATCTTTGGAAAGTGCCAGTATAGGTGTGCTGAATATAAGCACAATGGCAAGGTTGCTGAATTGGTAATATATTCAGGACAACTATTTTCTGCATTCAGGAATCAGAGCTCTGGTCTGCTGAATGCTTCAAAAGAAATAGTTTCATACTGAAATAAAAGAAACAAGGACACCATGTAAATCACTGGAATAAAGATGTGTTATGTTGCGACTGGGATGGTGGGGTGGAGATACATCTCTACTAAAGGAAGGACAAGGCGATCCTTCCCTCCACTAGCCTGAAGCTCACCCTTGGGCAAGGTGTACCAGCTGCTTAGCCCCCACCCCCTCCCAATCAGGGTCATGTGAAGCCATGGGGGCAGGTGGTGGATGGTCGTATGAGCAGCTGGTGCATATCACAAGTCCTGGTTATGCGACCACTGACGCCAGGCGGACAATCTCAGAAGAGTATTGATAATGACTGGGGTCATCTGTCTTGTAAAGACACTGCCCAGAAGAAGGCAACAGCCAAGAACAGTCATGGTCAAGGAAAGACCATGATCACCTATTTCATACGACACGGAACATAATGGATGATGTGGCTACAATTGGAATTGCAGGATAAATTATAAAGTATTTGCATTTAAAGCCACATCAGGATTTTATCCAAAGTTAATCAAACAGCCCTTCACCCAGCTACCAGTTTATGCCCATCTCTCGGCAGCATGGGAGATTTTTTTTCAGGTAACTTTTCATATTAAACAGTGCAGACTGATTTTTTCCCATAACAAGCATAAGGAATAAACATTTTAAACGGAAAAAAAAATTCAGAAAGGCAAAACCTGAAGCATTCACAGCTTTACTAAATGCTAATAGATCAAAGGCAGTGGAATTCCAAACGTAACTGCTTTTCGGGAATAAAAATATTGAAATATGATCTTGTTTGAAGTGTGTAGCCTTCAAGGGGTCGGACAGAGAGGTCGTTTAAAATGGAAAAAGCAATGAAAGATAAAGTTCATCTAGATAAGGTCTCCCAGAGTAATGTACGTCAACATGAATCATGTAACAAATTGTTTAGTAACATATTTTCAGGTCACAACTTCAATCAAACATTTGCATTTCATCCTGTGCTGTGTTTAAAGTCTTTGACTAGGCTCAAAATCACTTTGTCACAAACACATATATGATAGCTCAGAAAATATGGTAACTTTAATCTAACCTACCTGCAGGGAAAAACAGCAAGATCAGAATATTCACATACTTTGGATGCAGTTTGTTATCCAATGAAGATGTATAAAACACACAGCCAATCGAATCTGAGGAATCAGGTACTATGTACATCTGAGCCTTGTTCAAAGAATTTAATCTAGTAACTATGCAATTATGGGTTGTACTTCTTCAAGTACTGTAGCTTTCTGTGTCCATGTGTTCATTTTCTCTTAGAACCATAGAACCATAGAACATTACAGCACAGAAACAGGCCTTTTGGCCCTTCTTGGCTGTGCCAAACCATTTCCTGCCTAGTCCCACTGACCTGCACCTGGGCCATATCCCTCCATACACCTCTCATCCATGTACCTGTCCAAGTTTTTCTTAAATGTTAAAAGTGAGCCTGCATTTACCAGAACAGATCCCTGAGGCAGCTCATTCCACACTCCCACTACTCTCTGTGTGAAGAAGCCCCCACTAATGTTCCCTTTAAACTTTTCCCCCTTCACCCTTAACCTATGTCCCCTGGTTTTTATCTCCCCTAGCCTCAGTGGAAAAAGCCTGCTTGCATTCACTCTATCTATACCCATCATAATTTTGTATACCTCTGTCAAATCACCCCTTATTCTTCTATGCTCCAGGGAATAAAGTCCTAACCTTTTCAACCTTTCTCTGTAACTCAGTTTCTCAAGTCCCGGCAACATCCTTGTAAACCTTCTCTGCACGCTTTCAACCTTATTAATATCCTTCCTGTAACTCGGTGACCAAAACTGCACACAATACTCCAAATTCGGCTTCACCAATGCCTTATACAATCTCACCATTACATTCCAACTCGTATACTCAGTACTTTGATTTATAAAGGCCAATGTACCAAAAGCTCTCTTTACTACCCTATCTACCTGTGACGCCACTTTTACGGAATTTTGTATCTGTATTCCCTGATCCCTCTGTTCTACTGCACTCCTCAGTGCCCTACCATTTACCTTGTATGTTCTACCTTGGTTTGTCCTCCCAAAGTGCAATACCTCACACTTGTCTGTATTAAACTTCATCTGCCATTTTTCAGCCTATTTTTCCAGCTAGTCCAAATCCCTCTGCAAGCTTTGAAAACCTTCCTCACTGTCCACTGCACCTCCAACCTTTGTATCATCAGCAAATTTGCTGATCCAATTTACCACATTATCATCCAGATCATTGATATAGATGACAAATAACAATGGACCCAGCACTGATCCCTGTGGCACACCACTAGTCACAGGCCTCCATTCAGAGAAGCAATCCTCCACTACCACTCTCTGACTTCTCCCATTGAGCCAATGTCTAATCCAATTTACTACATCACCACGTATACCTAGCAACTGAATCTTCCTAACTAACCTCCCACGCGGGACCTTGTCAAAGGCCTTACTGAAGTCCATGTAGACAATATCCACTGCCTTCCCTTAATCCACTTTCCTTGTAAACTCCTCAATAAACTCTAATAGATTATTTAAACATGACCTACCATGCATAAAGCCATGTTGACTCTCCTAATAAGTCCCTGTCTATCTAAATACTTGTAGATCCTATCTCTTAGCACTCCTTCCAATAATTTACGTATTACCGACGTCAAATTTACCAGCTTATAATTTCCTGGATTAATTTTAGAGCCTTTTTTAAACAACAGAACAACATGAGCTATCCTCCAATCCTCTGGCACCTCACCCATAGATAATATATCTGCCAGGGCCCCTGCAATTTCAACGCTAGTCTCCTTCAAGGTCCAAGGGAATACCCTGTCAGGTCCTGGGGATTTATCTACTCTGATTTGCCTCAAGATATCAAGCACCTCCTCCTCTTCAATCTGTATAGGCTCCATGACCTCACTACTTGTTTGCCTTATTTCCATTGATTCCATCCCAGTTTCCTTAGTAAATACAGACGCAAAAAACCCATTTAAGATCTCCCCCATTTCTTTTGGTTCCATATATAGCCGACCACTCTGATCTTCAAGAGGAGCAATTTTATCCCTTACTATCCTTTTGCTCTTAACATACGTGTTGAAGCTCTTAGGATTATCTTTCACCCTGACTGCCAAAGCAACCTCATGTCTTCTTTTAGCCTTCCTGATTTCTTTCTTAAGTATTTTCTTACTCTTTTTATACTCCTCAAGCATCTTATTTCCTCCCTGTTGCCTATACATGTTATACATCTCTCTCTTCTTCTTTATCAGAGTTCCAATATCCCTGGAGAACCAAGGTTCCTTATTCTTATTCACTTTGCCTTTAATCCTGACAGGAACATACAAACTCTGCACTCTCAAAACTTCTCCTTTGAAGGCCTCCCACTTACCAATGACATCCTTGCCAACAAACAACCTGTCCCAATCCATGCTTTTTAGATCCTTTCTCATTTCTTCAAATTTGGCCTTTTTCCAGTTTAGAACCTCAACCCAAGGACCAGATCTATCTTTATCCATGATCAAGTTGAAACTAATGGTGTTATGATCACTGGAACCAAAGTGTTCCCCTACACACACTTTCATCACCTGTCCTAACTCGTTTCCTAATAGAAGATCTAATATTGCATCCTCTCTAGTTGGTACCCCTATATACTGTTTTAGAAAACTTTCCTGAACACATTTTACAAACACTAACCTGTCTAGACCTTTAACTGTAAGGGAGTCCCAATCTTGTATCCTTACTTCATCTCCTTGGTACAGTTCAGGTAATGGACGAGAACATCTGTCAAAGTATGTTTTCTGCTTTGCTTTGTGTTCATCTTTCCATCTTTTCACTTGTTCACCTCCCTCTGCTTTCATCTATTGGCAGATTGGATCTCAAACGGCGTCCCATCAAGAGCTGAGCAGGTGAAAATCCACATTCAAGTGGAGTACTGCGATAAGCCAACAAAGCATTATAAAAATCACCTCCACTATCTTTTGCTTTGTGCATGTTTCTTGATAATTCCTACCGACTTCTCAACTAATCCATTGGACTGAGGGGAAAATGGACTAGATGTTGTATGAACAAAGCCCCATTCACGAGCAAAATGTCTCATGCATTCACCATTGAATTGTGGACCATTGTCTGTAAAAACTTCATCAGGTACACCATGTCTGGAAAAAACTGATTTCATGCATGTAATTACATTCTCTGCAGTTGTTCTGCCCAAACCATGCACTTCAGGATACAGTGAGTAGTAATCTGTTATTAATAGATAATCTTTGTTGTCAGTTACAAAAAGATCAATGTCTACCTTCTGATAAGGTCTCTGGGAACTAGGATGTGGATGCAGTGGCTCCATAGGGTTGCTAGGTTGGTATTTAAGGCATATTTGACAAGAAGACATGAATTCTGCAATTTCTTGATTCATCCTGGGCCAAAACATCACTTCCCATGCCCTTCTCTTACACTTTGCAATACCTAGGTGGCCTTCATGACATGAATTTTCCCAAGCATTTCTTTTCGGAGACTTTTAGGAATCACAATGCTGCTACCTTTGTACAATATTCCATCCACAACAGACAGTTCTGATCTGTGGTTCCAATATTCTTGTACTTCTGAGGTACTTATTATCTGGCCATCCACCCATCACCACTTGTATTACTTAACTGAGAATTTTGTCCTTCTCTGTCTCAAGATGCAGCAGTTCCAACTTTTCAGGAGCAACAGCTACAGTCTGAATGATCATACCAACAAATGCCTGAACATCAACAGCGTCCCTGTGACTGTCTTTTGTTGTTGGATCCACAGCTCTGGAAAGTGTATCAGCCGTGTACATGAATTTTCCAGGTGTGTATGACACATTCAACACATATCTTGCAATTTGATAATCATTCGCTGAATTTGCAAAGGACAGTCACTTAAAGGTTTGTGAATCAATACAATCAGAGGCTTATGATCAGTTTCAACATCAATAGATTGCCCTGACAGAAACTGATGAAATCTCTTGCAAGCAAACATATAACTGAGCAATTCTTTTTCAATTTGTGCATACCTTGTTTCTAGATCAGATAATGAACGAGATGCATATGCCACTGCTAGCCATTCCTGATCATGTTTCTGGAGTATTACTGCCCCTAAGCCTGCTTGAGATGCATCACATGAGATTTTGATGGGTCTCTCAGCATCATAGAATTTCAACACAGGTTCTTTGGTGAGCACTTTCTTGAGATTTTGCTATGCCTTCTCCTGTTCGTGATTCCAGCTCCATTCGTTTTTCTTTTCTGTTAGCCGCCTCAACGGAGCAAGCTGTTCCGAGAGATTGGGTATGAATTTTCCCATGTAGTTGACCATTCCCATAAACCTTTGACATTCTTTTTACTTTGCTTTCTTGGCATGTTCTCAATAGCAGACACCTTCAGTGGATTAGGACGCACACCCTCATTGCTGATGATATCACCCACAAAGGTAAGTTCAGTCACTCCTAGCTGACATTTGTCTTTATTCAACTTCAGGTTTGCCTTGCGTGTTGCCTCAAAGATTTGTCTGAGTCTGGCATCATGCTCTTGTTTAGATAATCTTTAAACATTAATATGGTCTTTAGATGTATCCACACTCTCAATGTGCTCATTTAGCATGTGAATAGTTTTATGATACACTTCAGGAACTGATGCATTCCAAATGGAAGCCGAAGAAAAGAGTATCTGACAAAAGGAGTGTTAAAGGTACACAACTTTGAACTTGGTTCATCTAGCTTAAGTTGCCAGAATCCAGAGGATGCATCTAATTTACTAAAGTACTTTGCATTAGCAAACTGTGACATAATTTCTTCACGAGTAGGCAATTTGAAATGCTCTCATGACAAGCAAATTGACCCATTCAGTCGGTTCATCAATTTTTTTATGACACCTAGCCGTTCTATTCTGTCAAGCTCTGTTTTCAGTTGATGACATTATGCCAAGGGCACTTTTCTACATGGATGTACTATGGGTGGCACTGTGTTGTCAATTTTAATCGTGTGCTCTCCTGGAAGACAACCAAGCCCTTTGAACAAGTCCTCATACTCTTTCATCAAGTCACTGTATTCTGACTCTGTGTCACTGTCCAGGACTAAGGCTCTTTTCACCAAATTCAGTCTCTCACAGGCAGATAAACCCAGTATTGACTGTACATTACTTGGCACCACCACAAATGAAAGCATGTGCACAATATTTTTGTGTGGTACTTTTGCCACACAAGTTCCTTTAACTGGAATGTCTGCACCTGAATACCCAGTCACTTTTATATTTGTCTGATGTAACTTTGGTCTTGGCTTTTATGCATTAAACTCAGATTCTGCAAGAACATTTACTTGTGCTCCAGTATCCAGTTTAAACAGAATATTGTTTTGGTTCATTTGTAATGGAATAGTCCAGTCATTCTTACTTTGTTTTCACAAAGCACATCCAGAGAAACTCCTCGTGTTCACGTTCAAGCACTGCATTTACTTGATTTTTTTCTACTTCTGCAACAGCGTGAAAAATGATTACTCTTACTGCAGTCGTTGCACATTTTCTCATACACTGGACACTGTTTTGGCCGATGCGGCCGCCCACAGTGATCACATAGCTTTTTTCTCTCAGATGATGTCTTGCTCTCTGTTGGTTTTGTTGTCGTTTTATTATTTTTTCTAATATGTTCGTGCTTCTACGTTGCCGCTCTCAATGAAAAGTTCTTTAGCCTGTGACATCACGGTTTCTGAAGCTTTGCAGAGCATCAAAGCTTTTTCCAAGTCTATGTCTTGTTCTCTTAACAGTCTTTCTCTCAGACCATTGTCCAGAATGCCACAAACAATTCTTTCTTTAATGACAGTCTGTCAGTTCTCCAAGCTTGCATGTTTTACTCTGGTGTCTCAACTCAGTAATGTAGTGATCATTAGTTTCACCAGCACTCTACGTATGTGTAAAAAATCTATGCCATTCAGACGTCACATTACGCTTCAGTATACAAAATGCTTCAAATTTGTCCATGATCGATTTTGACTTTAAGTGATCTCCATTTTCAAAAACAAGATGATTATACACCTCAATTGCGTTGTCACCTATTATGTGGAGTAGAAGCGCAGCATTCGTTTTTTTTCTGGTTTTCGATCCGCATCGATCACCAATAAATACAATTCAATACATTGCTTAAATTTTCTCCAGTGATGTGCTGGAGCTTTTGGAAAGCATCAAGTTGGATAAGTCACTGGGGCCAGATGAGGTTTACCCCAGACTATTGTAGGAGGCAAGGGAGGAGATTGCTGAGACTCTGGCGATGATCTTTGCATTATCAGTGAGGACGTGAGATGTTCCAGAGGATTGGAGGGTTGTGGATGTTGTTCCTTTATTCAAAAAAGAGAGCAGAGATAGCCCAGGAAATTATAGACCAGAGAGTCTTATTTCAGTGGTTGGTAAGTTGATGGAGAAGATCCTGGGAGGCAGGATTTATGAACATTTGGAGAGGCAGAATATGATTAGGAATAGTCAGCATGGCTTTTTCAAGGGCAGGTCGTGCCTTATGAGCCTGACTGAATTTTTTGAGGATGTGACTAACACAATGATGAATGTAGAGCATTAGATGTAGTGTATGTGGATTTCAGTAAGGCATTTAGTAAGGTACCCCATGGAAGGCTTATTGAGAAAGGAAGGAGGCATGGGATTCAAGGGGACCTTGCTTTGTGGATCCAGAAATGGCTTGCCCACAGAAGGCAAAGAGTGGTAGTAGATGGGTCATATTCTGCATGGAGCTCGGTGATGTTACAAATCAGCAACAATGAATATATAATTGAGACAGTTTTTTTTATAACAAGTAAAACATTTACTAAACACTGTTAAAAACCCAAAAGCAAACAAACGATTAACTTAACCAGAAGTCAGCTGCTGTGCGGCAGCTTGAACAGTTCTTGAAGCGATAATGCGAAAACAGTTCCTAGAAGTAGTAATGCGAAAGTCCAAAGTTTTACCCAGTCGCTTGGGAGAGGCTTTCTTTCCCGTACTTAAATCCTTCCCAAGTTGTTACTGCTGATCTCAGCCGGAGTATGTAATTTCCCGAAGGATTTACGGTCGAAGGAAATAAAATGGCTTAAAGGCACTGACCTTTCCTTGGCGAAACTCTGCATCCAACTCTTTCTGCTCTTTTGGCAAAGCAGGAGTTAACATGAACACAGGCTACTAATTCCTCGTGCGAAGATGAAAAAAGGTCGAATCTGTGTCACCGTCGACATTAACTTTCCCAATCCTTTGGGATTTCTGAACTCCTTTAAAATCTTCACTCTCCATGGACTGGACTGACGGTATTGGAGCGGAACTGCCGGCAATAACCTTTGAGACTTAAGGCAGAAAATAAAACTACACTTTAAAATAAAACTGTGTCATACATCGAAATACGCAGCAACACGGAGTCACTAGTGAAATCAACCACCGACAGCCCTGCATCACAGGGAGGGGTTCTCCTTTTATACCCTGTTGAAAAAAAACTATCACATGACCTCTCACTGGCGGGAATATGACGTCACTCCCCCATCACAAGACCATTACCTCATGTCCAGCATAGCCTCAATTCCATCATGGTCACGTGACAGGTACAAGATAACCACGGCACATAACAGTGACCAGTGAAGTGCCTCAGGGATCTGTTCTGGGACCCCTACTTTTGTGATTTTTATAAATGACCTGGATAAGGAAATGGAGGGAAAGTTTGGTAAATTTGCTGATGACACAGAGATTGGGGGTATTGTGGATAGTGTGAAGAGCTGTCAGAGGTACAGCAGGACATTGATAGGATGCAAAACTGGGCTGAGAAGTGGCAGATGGAGTTCAACCCAGGTAAGTACGAGGTGGTTTATTTTGGTAGGTTAAATATGATGGCAGAATATAGCAGTAATGGTAAGACTCTTGGCAGTGTGTAGGATCAGAGGGATCTTGGGGTCCAAGTCCATAGGACTCTCAAAGCTACTACCAAGGTTGACTCTGTAGTTAAGAAGGCATATGGTGCATTGGCTTTTATCAAACGTGGGATTGAGTTTAGGAGCCGAGAGGTAATGTTGCAGCTCTATTGGACCCTGGTCAGATCCCACTTGGAATACTGTGCTCAGTTATGGTTGCCTCACTATAGGAAGGATGTGGAAGCCATAGAAAGGGTGCAGAGGAGATTTATGAGGATGTTGCCTGGACTGGGGAACATGCCTTATGAGAATAGGTTGAGTGAACTCGGCCTTTTCTCCTTGGAGCGACGGAAGATGAGAGATGACATGACAGAGGTGTACAAGATAATGAGAGGCATTGATCATGTGGATAGTCAGAGTCTTATTCCCAGGGCTGAAATGGCTAGCATGAGATGGCATAGTTTTAAGATGTTTGGAGGTAGATACAGAGGAGATGTTGGGGTAAATTTTTTATGCAGAGTTGTGATTTTGTGGAATGGGCTGTCAGCGGCGGTGGTGGAGGTGGATACGATAGGGTCTTTTAAGAGACTCCAGGATAGGTACACAGAGCTTAGAAAAATAGAGGGCTATTGGTAAGCCTAGGTAGTTCTAAGTTAAGGACGTGTTCAGCACAGCTTTGTGGGCTGAAGGGCCTGTATTGTGGTATAGTTTTTCTATGTTTCTATGTTTCTATTAATACCATATTCTACCATCACATTTGACCAACCAAAATGAACCACCTCACACTTATCTGGGTTGAACTCTGTCTTCCACCTATCAACCCAGTTCTGCATCCTATCAACGACCTGCTGTAGCCTCTGACAGCCCTCCACACTATCCACAACACCCCCAACCTTTATGTCATCAGTAAATTTATTAACTCATCCCTCCACTTCCTCATCCAGGTCATTTATAAAAATCACGAATAGAAGGGGTCCCAGAACAGATCCCTGAGGCACACCACTGGTCACTGACCTCCATGCAGAATTTGACCCATCTACAACCACTCTTTGCCTTCTGTGGGCAAGCCAGTTCTGGACCCACAAAGCAATGCCCCCTTGGATACCATGCCTCCTTACTCTCTCAATAAGCTTTGCATGGTGTACTTTGTCAAATGTCTTGCTGAAATCCATATGCACTACATCTACTACTCTATCTTCATCAATGTGTTTAGTCACATCCTCAAATAATTCAGTCAGGCTCGTAAGGCACGACCTGCCTTTGACAAAGCCATGCTGACCATTCCTAACTATATTATGCCTCTCCAAATGTTCATAAATCCTGCCTCTCAGGATCTTCTCCATCAACTTACCAACCACTGAAGTAAGACTCACTGATCTATAATTTCCTGGGCTCTCTCTACTCTCTTTCTTGAATAATGGAACAATATCCACAACCCTCCAATCCTCCAGAACCTCTTCCGTCCCCATTGATGATACATAGATCATCACTAGAGGCTCAGCAATCTCCTCCCTCACCTCCCACAGTAGATGGGGTACATCTCTTCCAGTCCTGGTGACTTATCTAACTTGATGCTTCTCAAAAGCTCCTGCACATCCTCTTTCTTAATATCTACATGCTCAAGCTTTTCAGTCCACTGCAAGTTGTCCCGATATCACCAAGATCCTTTTCCATAGTGAATACTGAAGCAAAGTATTTCATTAAGTACCTCTGCCATCTCCTCCGGTTCCATACACACTTTTCCACTGTCACACTTGATTGGTCCTATTCTCTCACGTCTTATCCTCTTGCTCTTCACATACTAGTAGAATGCCTTGGGATTTTCCTTAATTCTGTCAACCAGGGCCTTCTCATAGCCCCTTCTGTATCTCTTAATTTCTTTCTTAAGCTCCTTCTTGCCAGCCTTATAATCTTCTAGATCTCTATTATTACCTAGTTTTTTGAACCTTTCGTAAGCTCTTCTTTTCTTCTTGACGTGATTTACAACAGCCTTTTTACACCACGGTTCCTGTACTCTACCATCCTTTCCCTGTCTCATTTGAATGTACCTATTTACTCCATGTAAATATCCCTTGAACATTTGCCACATTTCTGCCATACATTTCCCTGAGAACATCTGTTCCCAATTTATGCTTCCAAGTTCTTGCCTGATAGCTTCATATTTCCCCTTACTCCAATTAAATGCTTTCCTAACTTATCTGTTTCTATCCCTCTCCAATGCTATGGTAAAGGAGATAGAATTGTGATCACTATCTCCAAAATGCTCTCCCACTGAGAGATCTGACACCTGACCAGGTTAATTTCCCAATAGCAGATCAAGTACAGCCTCTCCTCTTGTAGGCTTATCTACATATTGTGTTAGGAAACCTTCCTGAACACACCTAACAAACTTCACATCTAAACCCCTCGCTCTAGGGAGATATGAATCAATACTTGGGAAATTAAAATCTCCCACTACGACCACACTTATTATTACACCTTTCCAGGATCTGTTTCTCTATCTCAGTATCCATGTTACTATAGGGTGGTCTATAAAAAACACACAGTAGAGGTATTGACCACTTACTGTTTCTAACTTACACCCACAGAGACTCCATAGAAAACCCCTGCATGTCTTCCTCCTTTTCTGTAGCCGTGACACTATCTCTGATCAACAGTGTCACACCCCCACCTCTTGTGCCTCCCTCCCTGTCATTTCTGAAACATCTAAAGTCTGGCACTCAAAGTAACCTTCCTGCCCCTGAGTCATCCAAGTTTCTGTAATGGCCACAACATCATAGCTCCATGCTTTGTTCATAGTGCTCCTTGCATTAAAATAGACACATCTCAAACCATCCATCTGAGCGCGTCCCTTCTTTGTCACCTGCCCATCCTCCCTTTCACTCTGTCTCGAAACTTTCTCGATTTGTGAGCCAACTGCATCTTCCTCTGTCTCTTCAGTTTGGTTCCCACCCCCCAGCAATCCTACTTTAAACTGTTCCCAGTAGCCTTAGCAAACCTTCCTGCTAGGATATTGGTCCCCCTGGGATTCAAGTGCAACCCGTCCTTTTTGTACAGGTCACACTTGCTCCAAAAGAGGTTCCAATGATCCAGAAATCTGAATCCCTGTTCCCTGCTCCAATCCCTCAGCCACGCATTTATCCTCCACCTCATCCTATTCCTATTCTCACTGTCACGTGACACAGGCAGTAATCCCGAGATTACTACCTTTGCTGTCCTGCTTCTCAACTTCCTTCCTAACTCCCTGTGGTTTGCTTTCAGAGCCTTCGTCCTTTCCCTGCCTATATCATTGCTACCAATATGTACCATGTTGTCTAGCTGTTCTCCTTCCCACTTCAGGATATTGTGGACATGATTACTATTATGATTCATAGTAAACCAGAATGCATTGTCAGTCTTAAATTCTGACATAAGTTGTGTACTGGTTGTTAATTAAAATATAACTATATGAATTGTTATCTCAAAAGAACATGAGAAACAGAACCAAAGACTAATCAACTGCTAAAGACTGCTTTATCATTCAATAGATCTAATTGATCCAAACTTGACCTAGGCTCTGTTTCCCTGCTCTCGTTCCATAATCAAGACTTCCTATTTAGTTCAACTGTCTATCAATTCCATTTTGAATATATCCAATAATTTAGTTTACCCAGCCCTCTGGGTAGTGAATTCCAAACAGTCATGGCTCTTTGAGAAATGGAGTGCCTCCCTTCATCTTGAACATGCAATACCTTATTCTCAAACTATGATATATAGTTATCAATACCCTCACTTGGAAAGCATACTTTCGACTCCCAGCCTGTTAACCCCCGCCCCCCTCAGATTCTTACGGGTCTCAGAAAGATTATGTGTCATTCTTCTGAATTCCATTAGGTACAGACTTAATTGACTCAACTTCTCTCCTTAAGCCAACATCTACACTCCAGGAATCAACCTAATAAATCTGTCTTTAAATTGATAAATCAAATTTGTTTGTAGTACTCCAGGTTTACAGCAATGATCTGGGAATAAAAGGGTTAACACATGAGGAGCATTTGATGGCTCTAGGCCTGTACTTGCTGGGGTATAGATGAATAGAGGGTGGGGGGAGTCTCATTGAAACCTACTAAATATTAAAAGGCTGAAATAAAGTGGATGTGGAGATAATGTTTCCAAAAATGGGTGAGTCTTAGACTGGAGGGCACAGCCTCAAAATAGAAGGATGTCCCTTCAGAACAGAGATGAGGTGGAATTTGTTTAACCAGAGGGTGACGAATCTGTGGAATTCATTGCCACAGACAGAAATGGTGGCCAGGACAATGAATATGTTAAAGCAGAGTTTGACAGGTTCAAGTAGTAAGGTGTTAAAGGTTAGCGGGAGAAGGCAGGAAAATGGGGTTGGGAGTAAAAATAAATCAGCCATAATCAAATGGTGGACAAGACTTGATGGGAGGAGTGGTCCGATTCTACCCCTAAGTATTAGGGTCTTATTTTCTTACAGTAATCTCACTGGTACCCTGTAAAGTTACAAAACATCAATCATCTTTGAACAAATACCAACATTCCTTTAGCTCTCCTGACTATTTGATATACCTCCCTGCATTTTATCACTTTGATTTTCAAGTATTTGCTTCTCCTGAGACTTTCTATCAAAGCATTATATTGTCTCACTCAATTTAAATAATTGTATGTAGTTCAATGATAATTTCAATTTTTAAATCATTCTAAGGCCTCACTCATTTTAGAAATAAATGACCCAGAAAGTGAAAATCTCATAAGTATGTACAGATGGAAATGAATGTTTTTATTAACGATACGTTTTAAAGATTTGCATATTTTAATAAAGTCATGTCTTTTTCACAGTATTTGGTGGTTCATCCCCACTCACTGGCAGAAAGCGATATAGCACATAAACAAAAGGTCTACACATTTCTCATTTTTCATCGGCAAGGAATAAGCACATCAATCATGTGATGTAATTGCTTTAATTGCGTAGTCAATTAGCTGGTTTAGCCTTACCTAAGGAACTTTCCTTATCTCATGATAAATGATTTTCGGTGACATGATATTTTATTCTTTATTCCATTTCTCTCTGCATTCTTTCTCATCCTAGCTTCATTTCTCACTGCTTTACTTAGTTTTCTTACAATTTGTAAGTTTGTTTGCCTGTTAAAATAAAATACAATTAAAATTCGGGTTACTCAATATTTTTGACTCAGAAAATAAACAAAGATCTAGCAGTACAGTCAGTTACAGATCCAACACGACAGTTACAGATCTAACAGGACTGTCAGTTACAGATCCAACAGGACGGTGAGTTACATATCCAACAGGACTGTGAGTTACATATCCAACAGGACAGTCAGTTACAGATCCAACAGGACAGTGAGTTACAGATCCAACAGGACTGTGAGTTACATATCCAACAGGACAGTCAGTTACAGATCCAACAGGACAGTGAGTTACATATCCAACAGGACTGTGAGTTACATATCCAACAGGACTGTCAGTTACAGATCCAACAGGACAGTTACAGTTCGAACATGCAGTCAGTTACAGGACCCAGATGAATGTCAGTTACAGATCCAACAGGACTGTGAGTTACATATCAACAGGACTGTGAGTTACATATCCAACAGGACTGTCAGTTACAGATCCAACAGGACAGTTACAGTTCGAACATGCAGTCAGTTACAGGACACAGATGAATGTCAGTTACAGATCCAACAGGACTGTGAGTTACATATCAACAGGACTGTCAGTTACAGATCCAACAGGACTGTGAGTTACATATCAACAGGACTGTCAGTTACAGATCCAACAGGACAGTCAGTTACAGATCCAACAGGACAGTCAGTTACAGATCCAGCAGGACAGTTACAGTTCGAACATGCAGTCAGTTACAGGACCCAGATGAATGTCAGTTACAGATCCAACAGGACTGTGAGTTACATATCAACAGGACTGTCAGTTACAGATCCAACAGGACAGTCAGTTACAGATCCAACAGGACAGTCAGTTACAGATCCAGCAGGACAGTTACAGTTCGAACATGCAGTCAGTTACAGGACCCAGATGAATGTCAGTTACAGATCCAACAGGACTGTGAGTTACATATCAACAGGACTGTCAGTTACAGATCCAACAGGACAGTCAGTTACAGATCCAACAGGACTGTCAGTTACAGATCCAGCAGGACTGTCAGTTACAGATCCAACAGGACTGTGAGTTACAGATCCAACAGGACTGTCAGTTACAGATCCAACAGGACAGTCAGTTACAGATCCAACAGGACAGTCAGTTACAGATCCAGCAGGACTGTCAGTTACAGATCCAACAGGACTGTGAGTTACAGATCCAACAGGACTGTCAGTTACAGATCCAACAGGACAGTCAGTTACAGATCCAGCAGGACTGTCAGTTACAGATCCAACAGGACAGTCAGTTACAGATCCAACAGGACTGTGAGTTACAGATCCAACAGGACTGTCAGTTACAGATCCAACAGGACAGTCAGTTACAGATCCAGCAGGACTGTCAGTTACAGATCCAACAGGACTGTGAGTTACAGATCCAACAGGACTGTCAGTTACAGATCCAACAGGACAGTCAGTTACAGATCCAGCAGGACTGTCAGTTACAGATCCAACAGGACTGTGAGTTACAGATCCAACAGGACTGTCAGTTACAGATCCAACAGGACAGTCAGTTACAGATCCAACAGGACAGTCAGTTACAGATCCAGCAGGACTGTCAGTTACAGATCCAACAGGACTGTGAGTTACATATCCAACAGGACTGTCAGTTACAGATCCAACAGGACAGTCAGTTACAGATCCAGCAGGACTGTCAGTTACAGATCCAACAGGACAGTCAGTTACAGATCCAACAGGACTGTGAGTTACAGATCCAACAGGACTGTCAGTTACAGATCCAACAGGACAGTCAGTTACAGATCCAGCAGGACAGTTACAGTTCGAACATGCAGTCAGTTACAGGACCCAGATGAATGTCAGTTACAGATCCAACAGGACTGTGAGTTACATATCAACAGGACAGTCAGTTACAGATCCAACAGGACAGTCAGTTACAGATCCAACAGGACAGTCAGTTACAGATCCAACAGGACAGTTACAGTTCGAACATGCAGTCAGTTACAGATTCCAGATGATTGTCAGTTACAGATCCAACAGGGCTGTGAGTTACATATCCAACAGGACAGTTAGTTCCCGATCCAACAGGACAGTTGCAGATCCATCAGGACAGTCAGCTACAGATCCAACAGGACAGTCAGTTACAGATCCAACAGGAAGGTCTCTTACAGATCCAACAGGACAGTCAGTTACAGATCCAACAGGACAGTCAGTTACAGATCTAACAGTACGGTCAGTTACAGATCCAACAGGACAGTCAGTTACAGATCTAACAGGACAGTTACAGTTCGAAGATGCAGGCAGTTAGAGAACCCAGATTAATGTCAGTTACAGATCCAACAGGACAGTCAGTTACAGATCCAACAGGACAGTCAGTTACAGATCTAACAGGACAGTTACAGTTCGAAGATGCAGGCAGTTAGAGAACCCAGATTAATGTCAGTTACAGATCCAACAGGACAGTCAGTTACAGATCCAACAGTACGGTCAGTAACAGATCCAACAGGACAGTCAGTTACAGATCCAACAGTACGGTCAGTTACAGATCCAACAGGACAGTCAGTTACAGATCCAACAGGACAGTCAGTTACAGATCCAACAGGACAGTTACAGTTCGAACATGCAGTCAGTTACAGATTCCAGATGATTGTCAGTTACAGATCCAACAGGATGGTCAGTTTAAAATCCAACAGGACAGTTAGTTCCCGATCCAACAGGACAGTTGCAGATCCATCAGGACAGTCAGCTACAGATCCAACAGGACAGTCAGTTACAGATCCAACAGGACAGTCAGTTACAGATCTAACAGTACGGTCAGTTACAGATCCAACAGGACAGTCAGTTACAGATCTAACAGGACAGTTACAGTTCGAAGATGCAGGCAGTTAGAGAACCCAGATTAATGTCAGTTACAGATCCAACAGGACAGTCAGTTACAGATCCAACAGTACGGTCAGTAACAGATCCAACAGGACAGTCAGTTACAGATCCAACAGTACGGTCAGTTACAGATCCAACATGACAGTCAGTTACAGATCCAACAGTACGGTAAGTTACAGATCCAACAGGACTGTGAGTTACATATCCAACAGAACAGTTCATTAGTAATCCAATGGAACTGTCCATTAGAGATCCAACAGGACAGACAGCTACAGGTACAATGGGACTGTCAGTTATAGATACAACAGGACAGTTTCAGATCCATCAGGACAGTCAGTTACAGATCCAACCGTACGGTCAGTTACAGATCCAACAGGACAGTCAGTTACAGATCCAGCAGGACAGTTACAGTTCGAACATGCAGTCAGTTACAGGACCCAGATGAATGTCAGTTACAGATCCAACAGGACGGTGAGTTACATATCAACAGGACTGTCAGTTACAGATCCAACAGGACAGTCAGTTACAGATCCAACAGGACTGTGAGTTACATATCCAACAGGACTGTCAGTTACAGATCCAACAGGACAGTCAGTTACAGATCCAGCAGGACAGTTACAGTTTGAACATGCAGTCAGTTACAGGACCCAGATGAATGTCAGTTACAGATCCAACAGGACTGTGAGTTACATATCAACAGGACTGTCAGTTACAGATCCAACAGGACAGTCAGTTACAGATCCAACAGGACAGTCAGTTACAGATCCAACAGGACAGTCAGTTACAGATCCAGCAGGACAGTTACAGTTCGAACATGCAGTCAGTTACAGATTCCAGATGATTGTCAGTTACAGATCCAACAGGGCTGTGAGTTACATATCCAACAGAACAGTCGATTAGAGATCCAATGGGACAGTCAGCTGCAGGTACAATAGGACTGATAGTTATAGATAGAACAGGACAGCTTCAGATCCAACAGGACTGTCAGTTACTGATCCAACAGGACGGTCAGTTACAGATCCAACAGGACGGTCAGTTTAAAATCCAACAGGACAGTTAGTTCCCGATCCAACAGGACAGTTGCAGATCCATCAGGACAGTCAGCTACAGATCCAACAGGACAGTCAGTTACAGATCCAACAGGAAGGTCTCTTACAGATCCTACAGGACTGTCAGTTACAGATTCAGCAGGACAGTCAGTTACAGTTCCAACAGGACAGTTACAGTTCCTACAGGACAGTTACAGTTCCTACAGGACAATTTGTTACAGATCCAGTGGGACAGTCAGTTACAGATCCAACAAGACAGTTACAGATCTTACTGGACAGTTACAGTTCCTACAGGACAATGTGTTACAGATCCTGCGGGACAGTCAGTTACAGA
Source organism: Hemitrygon akajei (assembly GCF_048418815.1). NCBI lineage: Eukaryota > Metazoa > Chordata > Chondrichthyes > Myliobatiformes > Dasyatidae > Hemitrygon > Hemitrygon akajei. The sequence goes on along the minus strand of NC_133127.1, from coordinate 92,559,014 downwards.
TCTAACAGGATTGTGAGTTACATATCCAACAGAACAGTCCATTTGAAATCCCACAGAACAGTTCATTAGAGATCCAATGGGACAGTCAGCTGCAGGTACAATAGGACCGATAGTTATAGATACAACAGGACAGTTTCAGATCCAACAGGACTGTCAGTTACAGATTCAGCAGGACAGTCAGTTACAGTTCCAACAGGACAGTGTGTTACAGATCGAAAAGGACAGTCAGTTACAGATCCAACAGGACTGTGAATTAGATATGCAACAGAATAATCCATTAGTGATCCAACGGAACAGTCAGCTGCAGGTACAATAGGACTGATAGTTATAGATACAACAGGACAGTTTCAGATCCCACAGGATTGTCAGTTACAGATCTATCAGGACTGTCTGTTTCAGATACAACAGAACTATCAGTTACAGATCCAACAGGACAGTCAGTTTCAGATCCAACAGAACTGTGAGTTACAGATGCAACAGGACTGTCAGTTTCAGATACAACAGAACAGTTACAGATCCAACAGGACAGTCAGCTACAGGTACAATGGGACTGTCAGTTATAGATACAACAGGACAGTTTCAGATCCAGCAGGACTGTCAGTTACTGATCCAATGGGACAGTTACAGATCCAACAGGACAGTCAGTTACAGATCCAACAGTACGGTCAGTTACAGATCCAACAGGACAGTCAGTTACAGATCCAACAGTACGGTCAGTTACAGATCCAACATGACAGTCAGTTACAGATCCAACAGTACGGTCAGTTACAGATCCAACATGACAGTCAGTTACAGATCCAGCAGGACAGTTACAGTTCGAACATGCAGTCAGTTACAGGACCCAGATGAATGTCAGTTACAGATCCAACAGGACGGTGAGTTACATATCAACAGGACTGTCAGTTACAGATCCAACAGGACAGTCAGTTACAGATCCAACAGGACTGTGAGTTACATATCAACATTACTGTCAGTTACAGATCCAACAGGACTGTGAGTTACATATCCAACAGGACTGTCAGTTACAGATCCAACAGGACAGTCAGTTACAGATCCAGCAGGACAGTTACAGTTCGAACATGCAGTCAGTTACAGGACCCAGATGAATGTCAGTTACAGATCCAACAGGACTGTGAGTTACATATCCAACAGGACTGTCAGTTACAGATCCAACAGGACCAGTCAGTTACAGATCCAACAGGACAGTCAGTTACAGATCCAACAGGACAGTTACAGTTCGAACATGCAGTCAGTTACAGATTCCAGATGATTGTCAGTTACAGATCCAACAGGGCTGTGAGTTACATATCCAACAGAACAGTCCATTAGAGATCCAATGGGACAGTCAGCTGCAGGTACAATAGGACTGATAGTTATAGATACAACAGGACAGTTTCAGATCCAACAGGACTGTCAGTTACTGATCCAACAGGACGGTCAGTTACAGATCCAACAGGATGGTCAGTTTAAAATCCAACAGGACAGTTAGTTCCCGATCCAACAGGACAGTTGCAGATCCAACAGGACAGTCAGTTACAGATCCAACAGGACAGTCAGTTACAGATCCAACAGTACGGTCAGTTACAGATCCAACAGGACAGTCAGTTACAGATCTAACAGGACAGTTACAGTTCGAAGATGCAGGCAGTTAGAGAACCCAGATTAATGTCAGTTACAGATCCAACAGGACAGTCAGTTACAGATCCAACAATACGGTCAGTTACAGATCCAACAGGACAGTCAGTTACAGATCCAACAGTACGGTAAGTTACAGATCCAACAGGACTGTGAGTTACATATCCAACAGAACAGTTCATTAGTAATCCAATGGAACTGTCCATTAGAGATCCAACAGGACAGACAGCTACAGGTACAATGGGACTGTCAGTTATAGATACAACAGGACAGTTTCAGATCCATCAGGACAGTCAGTTACAGATCCAACAGGACTGTCAGTTTCAGATCCAACAGAACTGTGAGTTACAGATCCAACAGGACAGTCAGTTACAGATCCAACAGGACTGTGAGTTACATATCCAACAGGACTGTCAGTTACAGATCCAGCAGGACAGTTACAGTTCGAACATGCAGTCAGTTACAGGACCCAGATGAATGTCAGTTACAGATCCAAGAGGACGGTGAGTTACATATCAACAGGACTGTCAGTTACAGATCCAACAGGACAGTCAGTTACAGATCCAACAGGACTGTGAGTTACATATCCAACAGGACTGTCAGTTACAGATCCAACAGGACAGTCAGTTACAGATCCAACAGGACTGTGAGTTACATATCCAACAGGACTGTCAGTTACAGATCCAACAGGACTGTCAGTTACAGATCCAACAGGACAGTCAGTTAAAGATCCAGCAGGACAGTTACAGTTCGAACATGCAGTCAGTTACAGATTCCAGATGATTGTCAGTTACAGATCCAACAGAACAGTCCATTAGAGATCCAATGGGACAGTCAGCTGCAGGTACAATAGGACTGATAGTTATAGATACAACAGGACAGCTTCAGATCCAACAGGACTGTCAGTTACTGATCCAACAGGACAGTCAGTTACAGTTCCAACAGGACGGTCAGTTACAGATCCAACAGGACGGTCAGTTACAGATCCAACAGGAAGGTCTCTTACAGATCCTACAGGACTGTCAGTTACAGATTCAGCAGGACAGTCAGTTACAGATCCAACAGGACAGTTACAGTTCCTACAGGACAATGTGTTACAGATCCAGAGGGCCAGTCAGTTACAGATCTAACAGGTTTGTGAGTTACATATCCAACAGAACAGTCCATTAGAAATCCAACAGAACAGTCCATTAGAGATCCAACAGAACAGTCAGCTGCAGGTACAATAGGACTGATAGTTTTAGATACAACAGGACAATTTCAGATCCAACAGGACTGTCAGATACAGATCTAACAGGACTGTCAGTTACAGATCCAACAGGACAGTCAGTTACAGATCTAACAGGACAGTTACAGTTCGAAAATGCAGGCAGTTACAGAACCCAGATTAATGTCAGTTACAGATCCAACAGGACAGTCAGTTACAGATCTAACAGTACGGTCAGTTACAGATCCAACAGGACAGTCAGTTACAGATCCAACAGTACGGTCAGTTACAGATCCAACATGACAGTCAGTTACAGATCTAACAGGACAGTTACAGTTCGAAGATGCAGGCAGTTACAGAACCCAGATTAATGTCAGTTACAGATCCAACAGGACAGTCAGTTACAGATCCAACAGTACGGTCAGTTACAGATCCAACAGGACAGTCAGTTACAGATCCAACAGTACGGTCAGTTACAGATCCAACATGACAGTCAGTTACAGATCCAACAGTACGGTCAGTTACAGATCCAACAGGACAGTCAGTTACAGATCCAGCAGGACAGTTACAGTTTGAACATGCAGTCAGTTACAGGACCCAGATGAATGTCAGTTACAGATCCAACAGGACTGTGAGTTACATATCAACAGGACTGTCAGTTACAGATCCAACAGGACAGTCAGTTACAGATCCAACAGGACTGTGAGTTACAGATCCAACAGGACAGTTACAGTTCGAACATGCAGTCAGTTACAGATTCCAGATGATTGTCAGTTACAGATCCAACAGGGCTGTGAGTTACATATCCAACAGAACAGTCCATTAGAGATCCAATGGGACAGTCAGTTGCAGGTACAATAGGACTGATAGTTATAGATACAACAGGACAGTTTCAGATCCAACAGGACTGTCAGTTACTGATCCAACAGGACGGTCAGTTACAGATCCAACAGGACGGTCAGTTTAAAATCCAACAGGACAGTTAGTTCCCGATCCAACAGGACAGTTGCAGATCCATCAGGACAGTCAGCTACAGATCCAACATGACAGTCAGTTACAGATCCAACAGTACGGTAAGTTACAGATCCAACAGGACTGTGAGTTACATATCCAACAGAACAGTTCATTAGTAATCCAATGGAACTGTCCATTAGAGATCCAACAGGACAGACAGCTACAGGTACAATGGGACTGTCAGTTATAGATACAACAGGACAGTTTCAGATCCATCAGGACAGTCAGTTACAGATCCAACCGTACGGTCAGTTACAGATCCAACAGGACAGTCAGTTACAGATCCAGCAGGACAGTTACAGTTCGAACATGCAGTCAGTTACAGGACCCAGATGAATGTCAGTTACAGATCCAACAGGACGGTGAGTTACATATCAACAGGACTGTCAGTTACAGATCCAACAGGACAGTCAGTTACAGATCCAACAGGACTGTGAGTTACATATCCAACAGGACTGTCAGTTACAGATCCAACAGGACAGTCAGTTACAGATCCAGCAGGACAGTTACAGTTCGAACATGCAGTCAGTTACAGATTCCAGATGATTGTCAGTTACAGATCCAACAGGGCTGTGAGTTACATATCCAACAGAACAGTCCATTAGAAATCCAACAGAACAGTCCATTAGAGATCCAACAGAACAGTCAGCTGCAGGTACAATAGGACTGATAGTTTTAGATACAACAGGACAATTTCAGATCCAACAGGACTGTCAGATACAGATCTAACAGGACTGTCAGTTACAGATCCAACAGTATGGTCAGTTACAGATCCAACAGGACAGTCAGTTACAGATCTAACAGGACAGTTACAGTTCGAAGATGCAGGCAGTTACAGAACCCAGATTAATGTCAGTTACAGATCCAACAGGACAGTCAGTTACAGATCCAACAGTACGGTCAGTTACAGATCCAACAGGACAGTCAGTTACAGATCCAACAGTACGGTCAGTTACAGATCCAACATGACAGTCAGTTACAGATCTAACAGGACAGTTACAGTTCGAAGATGCAGGCAGTTACAGAACCCAGATTAATGTCAGTTACAGATCCAACAGGACAGTCAGTTACAGATCCAACAGTACGGTCAGTTACAGATCCAACAGGACAGTCAGTTACAGATCCAACAGTACGGTCAGTTACAGATCCAACATGACAGTCAGTTACAGATCCAACAGTACGGTCAGTTACAGATCCAACAGGACAGTCAGTTACAGATCCAGCAGGACAGTTACAGTTTGAACATGCAGTCAGTTACAGGACCCAGATGAATGTCAGTTACAGATCCAACAGGACTGTGAGTTACATATCAACAGGACTGTCAGTTACAGATCCAACAGGACAGTCAGTTACAGATCCAACAGGACTGTGAGTTACAGATCCAACAGGACAGTTACAGTTCGAACATGCAGTCAGTTACAGATTCCAGATGATTGTCAGTTACAGATCCAACAGGGCTGTGAGTTACATATCCAACAGAACAGTCCATTAGAGATCCAATGGGACAGTCAGTTGCAGGTACAATAGGACTGATAGTTATAGATACAACAGGACAGTTTCAGATCCAACAGGACTGTCAGTTACTGATCCAACAGGACGGTCAGTTACAGATCCAACAGGACGGTCAGTTTAAAATCCAACAGGACAGTTAGTTCCCGATCCAACAGGACAGTTGCAGATCCATCAGGACAGTCAGCTACAGATCCAACATGACAGTCAGTTACAGATCCAACAGTACGGTAAGTTACAGATCCAACAGGACTGTGAGTTACATATCCAACAGAACAGTTCATTAGTAATCCAATGGAATTGTCCATTAGAGATCCAACAGGACAGACAGCTACAGGTACAATGGGACTGTCAGTTATAGATACAACAGGACAGTTTCAGATCCATCAGGACAGTCAGTTACAGATCCAACCGTACGGTCAGTTACAGATCCAACAGGACAGTCAGTTACAGATCCAGCAGGACAGTTACAGTTCGAACATGCAGTCAGTTACAGGACCCAGATGAATGTCAGTTACAGATCCAACAGGACGGTGAGTTACATATCAACAGGACTGTCAGTTACAGATCCAACAGGACAGTCAGTTACAGATCCAACAGGACTGTGAGTTACATATCCAACAGGACTGTCAGTTACAGATCCAACAGGACAGTCAGTTACAGATCCAGCAGGACAGTTACAGTTTGAACATGCAGTCAGTTACAGGACCCAGATGAATGTCAGTTACAGATCCAACAGGACTGTGAGTTACATATCAACAGGACTGTCAGTTACAGATCCAACAGGACAGTCAGTTACAGATCCAACAGGACAGTCAGTTACAGATCCAACAGGACAGTCAGTTACAGATCCAGCAGGACAGTTACAGTTCGAACATGCAGTCAGTTACAGATTCCAGATGATTGTCAGTTACAGATCCAACAGGGCTGTGAGTTACATATCCAACAGAACAGTCGATTAGAGATCCAATGGGACAGTCAGCTGCAGGTACAATAGGACTGATAGTTATAGATAGAACAGGACAGCTTCAGATCCAACAGGACTGTCAGTTACTGATCCAACAGGACGGTCAGTTACAGATCCAACAGGACGGTCAGTTTAAAATCCAACAGGACAGTTAGTTCCCGATCCAACAGGACAGTTGCAGATCCATCAGGACAGTCAGCTACAGATCCAACAGGACAGTCAGTTACAGATCCAACAGGAAGGTCTCTTACAGATCCTACAGGACTGTCAGTTACAGATTCAGCAGGACAGTCAGTTACAGTTCCAACAGGACAGTTACAGTTCCTACAGGACAGTTACAGTTCCTACAGGACAATTTGTTACAGATCCAGTGGGACAGTCAGTTACAGATCCAACAAGACAGTTACAGATCTTACTGGACAGTTACAGTTCCTACAGGACAATGTGTTACAGATCCTGCGGGACAGTCAGTTACAGATCTGACAGGATTGTGAGTTACATATCCAACAGAACAGTCCATTTGAAATCCCACAGAACAGTTCATTAGAGATCCAATGGGACAGTCAGCTGCAGGTACAATAGGAACGATAGTTATAGATACAACAGGACAGTTTCAGATCCAACAGGACTGTCAGTTACAGATTCAGCAGGACAGTCAGTTACAGTTCCAACAGGACAGTGTGTTACAGATCGAAAAGGACAGTCAGTTACAGATCCAACAGTTCGGTCAGTTTAAAATCCAACAGGACTGTCAGTTACAGATTCAGCAGGACAGTCAGTTACATATCTAACAGGACTGTCTGTTACAGATCCAACAGAACAGTCCATTAGAGATCCAACAGGACAGTTATCTGCAGGTACAATAGGACTGATAGTTATAGATACAACAGGACAGTTTCAGATCCAACAGGACTGTCAGTTACAGATCCAACAGTACGGTCAGTTACAGATCCAACAGTTCGGTCAGTTTAAAATCCAACAGGACTGTCAGTTCCCGATCCAAGAGGACAGTTGCAGATCCATCAGGACAGTCAGCTACAGATCCAACAGGACAGTCAGTTACAGATCCAACAGGACAGTTACAGATCTAACAGGAAGGTCACTTACAGATCCAACTGTACAGTCAGTTACAGATCCAACAGGACTGTCAGTTTCAGATACAACTGAACAGTTACAGATCCAACTGGACCGTCGGTTACATATCCAACGGGACAGTCAGTTACTGATCCAACTGGACTGTCAGTTACATATCCAACAGGACAGTCAGTTACTGATCCAACAGGACAGTCAGTTACAGATCCAGCAGGACAGTTACAGTTTGAACATGCAGTCAGTTACAGGACCCAGATGAATGTCAGTTACAGATCCAACAGGACTGTGAGTTACATATCAACAGGACTGTCAGTTACAGATCCAACAGGACAGTCAGTTACAGATCCAACAGGACAGTCAGTTACAGATCCAACAGGACAGTCAGTTACAGATCCAGCAGGACAGTTACAGTTCGAACATGCAGTCAGTTACAGATTCCAGATGATTGTCAGTTACAGATCCAACAGGGCTGTGAGTTACATATCCAACAGAACAGTCCATTAGAGATCCAATGGGACAGTCAGCTGCAGGTACAATAGGACTGATAGTTATAGATAGAACAGGACAGCTTCAGATCCAACAGGACTGTCAGTTACTGATCCAACAGGACGGTCAGTTACAGATCCAACAGGACGGTCAGTTTAAAATCCAACAGGACAGTTGCAGATCCATCAGGACAGTCAGCTACAGATCCAACAGGACAGTCAGTTACAGATCCAACAGGAAGGTCTCTTACAGATCCTACAGGACTGTCAGTTACAGATTCAGCAGGACAGTCAGTTACAGATCCAACAGGACAGTTACAGTTCCTACAGGACAATCTGTTACAGATCCAGAGGGCCAGTCAGTTACAGATCTAACAGGTTTGTGAGTTACATATCCAACAGAACAGTCCATTAGAAATCCAACAGAACAGTCCATTAGAGATCCAACAGAACAGTCAGCTGCAGGTACAATAGGACTGATAGTTTTAGATACAACAGGACAATTTCAGATCCAACAGGACTGTCAGTTACAGATCCAACAGGACAGTCAGTTACAGATCCAACAGGACAGTCAGTTACAGAACCAACAGGACTGTCTGTTTCAGATACAACAGGACTATCAGTTACAGATCCAACAGGACAGTCAGTTACAGATCCAACATGACAGTCAGTTACAGATCCAACAGGACAGTCAGTTACAGATCCAACAAGACAGTTACAGTTCGAAGATGCAGTCAGTTACAGAACCCAGATTAATGTCAGTTACATATCCAACAGAACAGTTCATTAGTAATCCAATGGAACTGTCCATTAGAGATCCAACAGGACAGACAGCTACAGGTACAATGGGACTGTCAGTTATAGATTCAACAGGACAATTTCAGATCCAACAGGACTGTCAGTTACTGATCCAACGGGACAGTTACAGTTCGAACATGCAGTCATTTACAGAACCCAGATGAATGTCATTTACAGATCCAACAGGACTATGAGTTACATATCCAACACAACAGTTCATTAGTAATCCAATGGAACTGTCCATTAGAGATCCAACAGGACAGACGGCTACAGGTACAATGGGACTGTCAGTTACTGATCCAATGGGACAGTTACAGATCCAACAGGACAGTTACAGTTCCTAGAGGACAGTGTGTTACAGATCCAACAAGACTGTTACAGATCTAACAGGACAGTTACAGTTCCTACAGGACAATGTGTTACAGATCCAGAGGGCCAGTCAGTTACAGATCTAACAGGTTTGTGAGTTACATATCCAACAGAACAGTCCATTAGAAATCCAACAGAACAGTCCAGTAGAAATCCAACAGAACAGTCAGCTGCAGGTACAATAGGACTGATAGTTTTAGATACAACAGGACAATTTCAGATCCAACAGGACTGTCAGATACAGGTCTAACAGGACTGTCAGTTACAGATCCAACAGGACAGTGAGTTCCATATCCAACAGAACAGTCCATTAGTAATCCAACCGAACAGTCCATTAGAGATCCAACAGGACAGTCAGCTGCAGGTACAATAGGACTGATAGTTATAGATACAATAGGACAGTTTCAGATCCAACAGGACTGTCAGTTACTGATCCAACAGGACAGTCAGTTACAGATCCAACAGGACTGTGAGTTACATATCCAACAGGACTGTCAGTTACAGATCCAACAGGACAGTCAGTTACAGATCCAACAGGACTGTGAGTTACAGATCCAACAGGACTGTGAGTTACAGATCCAACAGGACAGTTAGTTACAGATCCAACAGGACTGTCAGTTACAGATCCAACAGGACTGTGAGTTACAGATCCAACAGGACAGTTAGTTACAGATCCAACAGGACAGTCAGTTACAGATCCAACAGGACTGTGAGTTACATATCCAACAGGACAGTTAGTTACAGATCCAACAGGACAGTCAGTTACAGATCCAACAGGACAGTCAGTTACAGATCCAACAGGACTGTGAGTTACAGATCCAACAGGACAGTTAGTTACAGATCCAACAGGACAGTCAGTTACAGATCCAACAGGACTGTCAGTTACAGATCCAACAGGACTGTGAGTTACAGATCCAACAGGACTGTGAGTTACATATCCAACAGGACTGTCAGTTACAGATCCAACAGGACCAGTCAGTTACAGATCCAACAGGACAGTCAGTTACAGATCCAACAGGACAGTTACAGTTCGAACATGCAGTCAGTTACAGATTCCAGATGATTGTCAGTTACAGATCCAACAGGGCTGTGAGTTACATATCCAACAGAACAGTCCATTAGAGATCCAATGGGACAGTCAGTTGCAGGTACAATAGGACTGATAGATATAGATACAACAGGACAGTTTCAGATCCAACAGGACTGTCAGTTACTGATCCAACAGGACGGTCAGTTACAGATCCAACACGACGGTCAGTTTAAAATCCAACAGGACAGTTAGTTCCCGATCCAACAGGACAGTTGCAGATCCATCAGGACAGTCAGCTACAGATCCAACAGGACAGTCAGTTACAGATCCAACAGGAAGGTCTCTTACAGATCCTACAGGACTGTCAGTTACAGATTCAGCAGGACAGTCAGTTACATATCTAACAGGACTGTCTGTTACAGATCCAACAGAACAGTCCATTAGAGATCCAACAGGACAGTTATCTGCAGGTACAATAGGACTGATAGTTATAGATACAACAGGACAGTTTCAGATCCAACAGGACTGTCAGTTACTGATCCAACAGGACAGTCAGTTACAGATCCAACAGTTCGGTCAGTTTAAAATCCAACAGGACTGTCAGTTACAGATTCAGCAGGACAGTCAGTTACATATCTAACAGGACTGTCTGTTACAGATCCAACAGAACAGTCCATTAGAGATCCAACAGGACAGTCAGCTGCAGGTACAATAGGACTGATAGTTATAGATACAACAGGACAGTTTCAGATCCAACAGGACTGTCAGTTACAGATCCAACAGGACTGTCAGTTACAGATCCAACAGGACAGTCAGTTACAGATCCAACAGTACGGTCAGTTTAAAATCCAACAGGACTGTCAGTTCCCGATCCAAGAGGACAGTTGCAGATCCATCAGGACAGTCAGCTACAGATCCAACAGGACAGTCAGTTACAGATCCAACAGGACAGTTACAGATCTAACAGGAAGGTCACTTACAGATCCAACTGTACAGTCAGTTACAGATCCAACAGGACTGTCAGTTTCAGATACAACTGAACAGTTACAGATCCAACTGGACCGTCGGTTACATATCCAACGGGACAGTCAGTTACTGATCCAACTGGACTGTCAGTTACATATCCAACAGGACAGTCAGTTACTGATCCAACTGGACTGTCAGTTACAGATCCTGCCCAATCTCTTGTTCTTCTCTGCTTGATTTTTAATGATTCTATTGCTTGGACTTTGAAACAGATACATCAATTTCTACAGATATTTCAAGTTATTTAAAAGGACATATGTATAATGGTTCTTCTGCCAATTGTGCATTTTTGCTTATTGTGCAAAGAAACTAATATCGTTCTAGATTCTATTGCTGGCTTTTCACATAAATTGTCTTGTCATATTTTGTTCTTCTTCATATTTATCTGTCTATTTCCCCATTGTTTTGTGGTCTCAATCGCTTACAATTGCAACAGAGTGTCTAAGTTGTTCTGCAATGCTACATACATGTTGCTGATGACACCAGTGTCTTCCACCGATTCGAATGTGATGAGAATTCGGTATATCAGAGGGAGATTGAAAATGTGGTTAGGTGGTATCATAACAAGATCCTCTCGCTGAATATCAACAAGACCAAGGAGTGATTTTAGACTTCAGGAGAAGTAAACCAGATGTGCATGATCTGGTGTTAATATTTCAGAGCACCTGTCCTTGCCCCAACCTGTAAGTGGATTATAGTGAATGCACAACAGTGCATCTACTTCCACTGGATTTTGTGGAGTTTCAGTGTGACAGCTAAAACTTTGACAAACTTTTATAGACGTGCAGTCAGAAGTATATTGAATGGCTGCGTCTTGGGCTGGTATGCGACCACCAATGCCTTTGAACTGAAATTCCTACAAAAATTATCGGATTCGGCCCAGACCATCATAGGTAATGTTTTCCTAACCATTGAGCTCATCTACATAAAATGCTGTTGTAGGAAACCTCGTGTTGGTGCGTGGCCTAGTGGATAAGGCATCATTCTCCTGATCTGAAGGTCACTGGCTGGAGCTTCAGCTGAGGCAGTGTGTTGTGTCCTTGAGCAAGGCACTTAATATCACATGCTCTGTGACGACACTGGTGCCAAGCTGTTTGGATCCTAGTGCCCTTCCCTTGGAGAACAGAGGGGAAGAGGGGAAGGCTTACAGCTGAGGCAACTGCTGGTCTCCCATACAACCCTGCCCAGGCCTGCGCCCTTGAAACCTTCCAACGCGCAAATCCACGAGACTAACGGATGCCTACAAGGAAACCTGCATCCATCATCAGGGATCTCCACCACCCAGGCCATGCTCTTTCCTCACTGCATCCATCAGGAGAAAGGTACAGGAGCCTCAGGACTCGCACCACCAGGTTCAACGACAGTTAATACCCCTCATACGCCAGGCTCTTGAACAAAAGGGGACAACTTCCTTTAACTTCACTTGTGCCATCAGTGAAATGTGCTCCACAGCTGATGGACTCACTTTCCAGGAGTCTTCATCTCATGCTCTCGATATTTATTGCTTTTTTTGCATTTGCACAGTTTGCACCCTGGTTGAACACCTAGTTGGGTGGTCTTTCATTGGATCTGAGTTAGTTGCTATTCTATAGCTGTGCTGAGAATGCCCATGAGAAAGTGAATCTCAGGATGGTAGATGGTGGCATATATCTACTTTGTTTATAAAATTTACTTTGAACTTTGTTCAACAGAATATACTTTCCAAAGTGTGAAACACATACTATTTACAAATTTCTCATCGATGACGTTTCAATTAAATATATTATCCACTCTCACTTGTAAAAAGCGATGTTGGTTTCCTTGGCTGTGTAAGTCTAGGGAAGCCAAACGCATGAGATTGAGACGGCTCTCCCAACCCGGCTTGTGTGGGTGCTGTGTAATTTGCTACCCTGTTATAACCCAGTGCCAAGGAGCAACAGACAGCACACTGCATAAGATTAAAGGAATAATTTTTATGAATCTTAACTATAATTGAACAGTCAAGTGTGCACCAGTTGGAGCTCATCTCACTGATCCTCAGTCGGTCAGCTGCCCAGCTCCAGTGAATCACAATCTTCCCACCGGGTCGTATCCTATAACCGGTTCTCTCCACCATCTTCTCTCTTCAACTCCTGCCTATCAAAAGACCCAGTTCAAGTTCCAAAGCATCCGTTATCCGTAACCCAAACACTGCTTCTACAGGAAGACCATTATGTTAGCAATGAAACCTTTCCCTGGGCATTAGATTTGCAAAGAACTACCCTGGGATATCCTCACTGAGCAAGAATAGAACACCAGTGAATGTGGTTGAAAGATTGACAACCCGTGCAGCATTTGCTTCCGTGATGTAGTCATTGAAAGCAATAATAGAAACATAGAAAACCTACAGCACAATACAGACCCTTTGGCCCACAAAGCTGTACCAAACATGTCCTTACTTTAGAAATTACTTAGGATTACCCATAGCCCTCTATTTTTCTAAGCTCCATGTACCTATCCAAAAATCTCTTAGAAGACCCTATCGTATCTGCCTCCACCACCATTACTGGCAGCCCATTCCACACACTCACCACTCTCTGCGTAAAAATCTTACCCCTGACATCTCCTCTGTACCTACTATAATATCTCATAACTATTTATAATTCTTCACTGCCATTGAGAGATACGTTTTCTTTTCCAAATTGTATCATTGTCTTCCGAGTTTGCAAAACCATTTCTCCCACTGGGACAGAGTTAAAGATGGCTGATCTAAAAGGCATGAGATGAGGTATGATCATTGCTTTCTGAACAATTTGGCATTACCATACCAGCTCTTGGCCCGCATGAATGCTAATTAATTAGACTGGCTCAAATGCTGCAATTTAATATCAGAGAATACAACCTGAAAGTCTTACTCTATACAGACATCCATGAAACAGGAAAAAAAAACAAAGAATGAATAACAGAAAATGTTAAAACCCTGAAGCCCCCCTCCTCCCCCTCCCCTCACTTGCTCTAGCAAAAGCATCAGCCCCCACCACCCACATGCAAGCAAAGCCCTCAAAGAGACCGTGATCTAGAGTCTATCCAAACTACTGTATGCCCCAATACGTCAACCTCTCAGACAGGCTAGTGAGGGAGAGATATCACTCCTTCAACATCGAGAGGGGAGACCAACAGCATGTTGTTTCAGTGTGAGATCCTTCCGCGTCACTTCTCTGACCCCCCACCCCACCACTGACTCGAGGACAAACAGACTCGCACTGACTGAGAGAGAGAGGGACAGACAGAGACAGAGAGTGAGACAGAGAGAGAGTGCAGGAGAGAAGAGAGAGAGAGAGAGAGAGAAGGGGGAGAGAGAGACAGAAAGAGAGAGAGGGGGAGACAGAGGGAGAGATGGGAAAGAGAGAGAGAGAGAGAGAGGGACAGACAGAGACAGAGAGTGAGACAGAGAGAGAGTGCAGGAGAGAAGAGAGAGCGAGAGAGAGAAGGGGGGAGAGACAGAAAGAGAGAGAGGGAGAGACAGAGGGAGAGATGGGAAAGAGAGAGAGAGAGAGAGAGAGAGAGCAAGAGAGAGACAGAGAGAGAGAGAGAGAGAGAGAGAGGGACAGACAGAGACAGAGAGTGAGACAGAGAGAGAGTGCAGGAGAGAAGAGAGAGAGAGAGAGAGAAGGGGGAGAGAGAGACAGAAAGAGAGAGGGGGGGAGACAGAGGGAGAGATGGGAAAGAGAGAGAGAGAGAGAGAAGAGAGAGAGAGAGGGGGAGACAGAGGGAGAGATGGGAAAGAGAGAGAGAGAGAGAGAGAGAAGAGAGAGAGAGAGGGGGAGACAGAGGGAGAGATGGGAAAGAGAGAGAGAGAGAGAGAGCGGTGGGGGGGGGGGAGAGATCGCTCAAGTGCAGGGGCCTTCTGACACCTGCACACAGCACCTGCTGTCTCAGTGTTTCAATCTCCAGTGATGCTTCTGTCAGTGACATTGGCAAGGAACTGGGTCATCTATGGGACTGCACCCTGAAGGTGCTTGTCTTCCAGGGCACACCTGGAGATATCAAAACACCAGGGCACATGGCGTGTCCAAGAATGAGAATCCATCGCCCATGGAGAGCCATAGTTTGAGATGCAGCTGTAGATCACAGACTCCAACAGGACCTCAGCCAC
Organism: Hemitrygon akajei; assembly: GCF_048418815.1. Lineage (NCBI taxonomy): Eukaryota > Metazoa > Chordata > Chondrichthyes > Myliobatiformes > Dasyatidae > Hemitrygon > Hemitrygon akajei. The sequence goes on along the minus strand of NC_133127.1, from coordinate 92,543,768 downwards.
CTTGGTAAGAAAAACTGGATGCTAGAATGCAGTTGTTCCTCAGTAGGGGTGTAGTTCACAGGTAGGCTGATTCATTGTTCTAGGCAATCGAGTAAAAGTATAGAATGGATGATATTCACAAAAGAAAACTTTCAAAATGACTGCAACACCCTTCGAGTTTGAACATAGAAACATAGAAAACTTACAGCACAATATAGGCCCTTCGGCCCACAATGCTGTGCTGAACATGTACTTACTTTAGAAATTACCTAGGCTTACCTGTAGCCCTCTATTTTTCTAAGCTTCATGTGCCTATCCAAAAGTCTCTTAAAAGACCCTATCATATCTGCTTCTACCACCATTACTGGCAGCCCATTCCACACACTCACCACTCTCTGCGTAAAAAACTTACCCCTGATATCTCCTCTGTACCTACTGTTACGTTCCCCTGTTACGTTCCCCAGTAACCGGGTGACTTATCAGCAAAGATAGATAGGTCCGCTGAAGCCTGATGCTACTATTTTCAAACGTTTTTATTTATAAAGGGGCACAAACGTATGGTTAATACAAAACATTCAGATCATATACGTCGTCACAACTCAATCTAAAGCACAGGTATAGTAATAATCAATCAGAAATAAGCTCTATCGTTGTCTAGGGGTAATGTAGATATATATTGTTTACTGGATATCTAAAAGTCTTTTGCGGTCACTGCAGTTCCACCAGCTGCTGTCGTTGTGGTGTCGCGTTGGTGCACTTTTGTTAGAAAGAGAGAGAGAGGTGGGATGAAAGAGTTACCCGACCGGTTTTCCAACCTGGAGGAGTTCGGTTTGTCGGAGCCTCGTTGGGGGAATGAACGCTCATCTGTGGCCTCCCCTGTAGCTAAGCCGTTCTTCCGTTGTGGGGTCGCCAATCCCAGGCAAGGAAAAGATGCACACGAACCCCACCACCGGCTGTGGCTATCAAAACGCGGTCACAGGATCTCTAGTGTCTCTTCTGGTGCATCTGAAGGGGTCCTCCCCCCCCAGACCCTCCTTTATACTTCCTCACGGGATCGCCGGTGTCAATCTCTCTCTCAACCAGCCCACTTTGCCCGAGGGCTTTACACGTGGTCTTCATGAGACAATAGTCAAAGAGTCGCTTTAGCACGTCTCCCTCTCTCTCTCCCATTTTCCTGTGTCTATTCAGCACGTCTCTCTCCCTCTTGGGTCATTTGACCCCCCCCTTGACTAGGGCTCTTGCGATTCTCACAAAGGAGGGGGCTGAGGTCATAACACTACTCCCAAGCACCTTAAACCTGTGTCCACTTGTGGCAACCATTTCAGCCCTGGGAAAAAACCTCTGACTATCCATGCAATCAATGTCTCTCATCATCTTGTACACACCTCTGTCAGGTCATCTCTCATACTCCGTCGCTCCAAGGAGAAAAGGCCGAGTTCGCTCAACCTGTTCTCATAAGACATGCTCCCCAATCCAGGCAACATCCTTGTAAATCTCCTCTGCCCCCTTTCTATGGCTTCTACATCCTTCCCATAGTGAGGTGACCAGAACTGAGCACAGTACTCCAAGTGGGGTCTGACTAGGGTCCAATATAGCTGCAACATTACCTCTCGGCTCCTAAATTCAATTCCATGATTGAAGAAGGCCAATACACAATACGCCTTCTTAACCACAGAGTCAACCTGCGCAGCTGCTTTGAGCGTCCTATGGACTCGGACCCCAAGATCCCTCTGATTCTCCACACTGCCGAGATTCTTACCATTAATACTATGTTCTGCCATCATATTTGACCTACCAAAATGAACCACTTCACACTTATAGACAGGGTCTGATTAGGAATAGTCAGCATGGATGGTTAGACAGGGTCTGCTTAGGAGTAGTCAGCATGGATTTGTGCGTGGAATGTCATGTTTGACAAATCTTATTGAATTTTTTAAAGAGGTTATGAGGAAAGTTGACAAGGGTAAAGCAGTGGATGTTGCCTATATGGACTTCAGTAAGGCCTTTGACAAGGTTCCGCATGGAAGGTTAGTTAGGAAGGTTCAATCATTAGGTATTAATATTGAAGTAGTAAAATGGATTCAACAGTGGCTAGATGGGAGATGCCAGAGAGTAGTGGTGGATAACTGTTTGTCAGGTTGGAGGCCGGTGACTAGTGGTGTGCCTCAGGGATCTGTATTAGGTCCAATGTTGTTTGTCATATACATTAATGATCTGGATGATGGGGTGGTAAATTGGATTAGTAAGTATGCAGATGATACTAAGGTAGGTGGTGTTGTGGATAATGAAGTAGGTTTTCAAAGCTTGCAGAGAGATTTAGGCCAGTTAGAAGAGTGGGCTGAACGATGGCAGATGGAGTTTAATGCTGATAAGTGTGAGGTGCTACATTTTGGTAGGAATAATCCAAATAGGACATAAATCATAAATGGTAGGGCATTGAAGAATGCAGTAGAACAGAGTAATCTAGGAATAATGGTGCCTAGTTCCCTAAAGGTGGAATCTCATGTGGATAGGGTGGTGAAGAAAGCTTTTGGTATGCTGGCCTTTATAAATCAGAGCATTGAGTATAGGAGTTGGGATGTAATGTTAAAATTGTACAAGGCATTGGTAAGGCCAAATTTGGAGTATTGTGTACAGTTCTGGTCACCGAATTATAGGAAAGAGATCAACAAAATAGAGAGAGTACAGAGAAGTACTAGAATGTTACCTGGGTTTCAGCACCTAAGTTACAGGGAAAGGCTGAACAAGTTAGGTCTTTATTCTTTGGAGCGTTGAAGATTGAGGGGGGACTTGACAGAGGTATTTAAAATAATGAGGGGGATAGATCGAGTTGACATAGATAGGCTTTTCCATTGAGAGTAGGGGAGATTCAAACAAGAGGACATGATCTGAGAGTTAGGGGGCAAAAGTTTAAGGGTAACATGAGGGGGAATTTCTTTACTCAGAGAGTGGTAGCCGTGTGGAATGAGCTTCCAGTAGAAGTGGTAGAGGCAGGTTCGGTATTGTCATTTAAAATAAAATTGGATAGGTATATGGACAGGAAAGGAATGGACGGTTATGGGCTGTGCGGGCCAGTGGGACTAGGTGAGTGTAAGCGTCGGCACGGACTAGAAGGGCCGAGATGGCCTGTTTCCGTGCTATAATTGTTATATGGTTATATGGTTACCTGGGTTGAACTCCATCTACCACTTCCAGATCCACAAAGTAAGGTCCCCTTAGATCCCATGCCTCCTTACTTTCCTGATCTGGTGTTTGACTAAATAGGAACATTGTGATGCTCCAATTAAAGAAAATGATTTGAGCGACTGCTGTGTAAATATTTATTAAACCATTATTAATAACAGTGTTCAAATGATTTCATGGTTTCAGGACCCCCAATCCTTTTGTAAATGGAAGCAGCATATCTCACCTTGGGAATGGACATAACACTCTGTTTCCCAGGTGCATCCTCAGACAGCCTAGCTAGGGGTTTCCTGACTCTCTGAGAGCTCCTCATCTCATCTTCAGCTTCAGCCACTCCTTGTGACCTTTCCTGTCTACTAGAGGATGCCTCCCTCTGTCTATCACCCATACCTTCCACTGGCTCAGGTCCTCCTGCCCCATGTCTGAACTCAGCTTCTTTCAGTTATAGCAGGTGCTGCCAAACATCTTCAACCTCCCCTGGTGATAACCTACGAGACCTCTCTCGGAAAGGGGTGTCCTCGGTTGCTCTAATAGTGTGGCAAAAGCTTCTGGAGCAGCCAATATCAGACTTGTCAGTAGAAAAGACAGTTTAGCGTTCCAACATCTTCTCAGTTAATCTCCTTTCCCATTCCTCAGGTGTCAGTGAGTCACCAAGTTGAATGACTTTATGTCAACTTCCTCTATCCAGGAGACGGTTTCTCTTCTGTTTCCCCTGGAAAACCAGACACTACTGTCACAGGAAATGAGGGGCAATCGGCATCCCATGTCTGAGGGAAACATCTTTTTCTGAGGTGTTTCTGACAAATCACTGTCATCCTGTTTGTTTAGAGAGCTGAAGAGATCTGCAGTTCAGGTCTCACCAGCACCCCTGCAGGTAAATGTGACTCCTCTTCCCGATCATCAGGAGCATCCAGCTAGATGGCCGGGACATTGGGCAGTCCAGCAAACCTGGGGGTTCCAGTCACTCTAGCTACTCCTCCAGGACACAACATGACAAGTTTAGACTGGGTGTACCACCCAGTTCCTCATTTTTGCTCATCATCCTGCTTAGGAGGAACTTGCACCTTCTCAAAAGCAGCTCTGAACATAGGATGAATGGATAAGGTTTCCAAAATGTTCTCTCCATTTCCCTCCTTGCATGCTCCCACAAGCCTCCTCACAATAGATCTGTTTGAAAAGTGTGGAGCTTCCAGTCTTATGGGAACAAATTCTTCCATTATGAGAAAAAAATAGAAGGGCAGATTACAGTTAAACCAGTCTAAATGTGCACATAAACGTTGGAGCTCGTCTCTTCCAAAACTTGGTTGAACCATTATTCACGGTGCCAAACACACAGTCTGCATGAAAGCACTGGCCACAATCCGAGCTTCCCTTGAAGTCCATCTCAAACAAACTGGCTTTCTCTCAGCAATATTGTCCTTCCTCCTTGGAACCTTTCATCTGCACAAAGCACTTCTTGCAACATGTATTCTCCTTCCCATGGCATTCTGCAGCATCTTCCCTTCTCTCCTACTCTGCTGCTACTGCAAAGAAGACCTGAAACCAGACTACTGTCTGTCACAAGTCTGTCTGCACCCTGTTCTCTCTAGAACTTTCTCCAGATCCCACCATCCTGATTGACTGACACAACATTCCTAAACTGAACATCAGGACTTCTTATCTTTAGCTGAAACCAAACATTCTACCAGCAGGACAAACTGCTTTTGCAGCAAACTGCTGAAATGAATTACCCACAACATAGCAATAGAAACCTTAACCAGGGCATTACATAAATGTATCCGAACATGGTGGTGTGGGACCTAAGTCTTCTGATGGCAGTAGCAAGAAGGGGACATAGCCTAGAAGGTGGGGTCTTTAATGATGATGTTGCTTTCATGTTGCATACTCCCTATAAATCTACCAAATGATAGGGAGGCCTTTGCCTGTGCTGGACTTGGCTTTCATTCTTGGGTGTTGGTTTTTCCATACCAAGCCATGATAATACTGTGCATCTACAGAAGTTTTTCAGTTTTTGGTGACATGCTGAATCTGCACAATCTCCAAAGGCTGATTTATACTTCTGCGTCAAATGAACACCGTAGGTATGGCGTAACTGCGTAACCTACTCTGTACCCTACGCCCTACCCTACACCATAACCTGACGCTCACCTCTCCAAAAATGTAACTGTGCATCGCATACCGTGCGTACACTGATGCAAAATAAATGGTTGGAGACGATGAACCAAATTGTCAAATCAACCTGCCGACATCCGAAAATATTTGAAATACATTTCCTTGTCCATGTCTCTCAGTGGCTGGACAAGCAGAGAAAATTCACCCTTCTTCTGCCTCAATTCATTCAATGGTCGTACACACCATCTCCTCCGACGTCTTCTCTCTTTTCTACATTGCAGTAATTTCAATAAAATTAACCCTTGTTCAACATTTATTAGCTCCAACTCAGTCGCCATTGAAGTACACGAAGAAACTCTACACAGTGGCATAGAAACCCCAATTGGCACCACTTGGTTAGGCGAAGAACAGTGGGACTGACAGAAAACTTCAAATTAGCATCGGAGCTGTACTTACCCTCACAGTCGTAAGCATGAAGCAAGAAATGTAGGGAGAAAAGCTTACAGCCCAGTGGTGAGCCTGTGCTGATGGTGGAGATGCTGTTGCCAATCTATGTCTGCCAGTGAGGAAATCGAGGATCCAGTTGCACAGTGAGGTACTGGGTTCAGGTCTCGGAGCTTGATGATAAGCTTGGAGGAGATGATAGTGTTGAATGCTGAGCTGTAATCAATGAAGAGCATTCTGCTGTATGCACATTTGGTGTCCAGGTATTCCAGGGCAGAGTGAAGAGCCAATGAAATGGCATTTGCTGTTGACCTGTTGTGATGGTAGGCAGATTGTAGTGGATTGGAAATACCAACAGGAACCAGAGAAAAAGACTGCAGATGCTCAAATGTTGCCTTTGGTATCTCAGTCATGAGAGATATCTCACCCATTCTGATACACACATACAGAAAGGTACCATTCTCTGTTTAATGGGAGACTTGAACCTGCCAGTGACACTAAGAACACTTAGAAGGACATTGTTCCAGAATTTAGAGGCAGGAATGCAATACTGTGAGGCTGGACACCTCTTCTGGCAGTACAGGGAATCAGGGAAAGAGAAAAAAAGGCCTAGTAGCACCTCTCAAGAAATTACTGTGATACAATGCACGTGTCCAGAGCTTGCAAGTATACATGATCCAAGCTCTAGCAGAATTTTTAAATAAAGAAAATACATTAAACTCAGATTTTCCAAATCAGTGTGAAACTGATATCAGTTATTAAAACATTTCTTTACCATAAGGTCAAATTGGTCACAAAGAGAGAGATACAGGTCCTTTGCCCCAACAGTTCCATACCAGCTGTTACGTATCCCGTAACGGGTTAAAAAGGACCAGAAGAAATGGACACACCTAGAGTCTGTCTGAGTCTTCCATTATAAACACTGTTTTATTAGTAACTACGTGATAAAGTAATATGAAACAAGATAAGGCAAACGGTTTAGCAGAGTATATGCATGTATAAGTGAGTAAACAAAGTTCCCAAGCTTCTCCCAGCTCAGGTGATAATATGATACAGTCTTAAGATGGTATGGGTAAGAAGTCAGTTCAGTTCTGGAATTTGAGTTGAGTAGAGTTGGGGGAGGGGGGGGGGGGGTGGGAGAGAGAGAAAAAAAGAGAGAGTGAGAGATGTTTTGTCTTCCCAGTGCCAATGCCATCGAATCTTCCATGTCGGCTCCCGAACTGACTGTGACCACACAAACAAGAATGCCGGTTTTCCACGGTAAGCTATCAACCAAGGCAAGGGTTAAAGACACCGATAGATCCCCACCGGTCACCCCTTTGTCCACACTGTGAGCAGAAACCCCACCTTTGTCGTGGGCACACTAAGCTCAACCAATGTCTGTGTCTTCCTTGTCTCTGGTGTCTGGTGTGTCTCATATGTCTGATTACAAGACCAGTTGACCTTGTATATATTCCACAACTGCTGAACACCAGCTGTCCATCATATAGCTCTGCCTTTCAGTTTTCAAGGCAACTCAAAGACTTTTTGTTGCTCTCTCTCTCCCTGAAATAGCATTCACACTGTTTGCTCTCTCTCTCTTGTTTTAAAGGAACAGTACACATTTAATAATCCTTCAGATCTCATCACACCTCCCTCCTTTTAAGAAAAATTTTGATTAAGGAGCAAAATTTTTGTCTTAACTATCGATTGTACAGCTTAAAGCAATACATGTGTAATTATCAGGTAACATAGCAAAGCTTATACAAACTTAAACTTAACATCCAGACAAAGAGTCTGCTATAATATTGTCAGTACTTTTCACATGTTTTATTTCCATGTCATCCTCTTGCAAGATCAGACTCCAGTTAGGTAACCTTCTATTCTTATCCTTCATTTACCTCAGAAACACTAATGGATTATGGTCCATGTAACCACAATTAGTTTCTGCACAGGATATATGTAGACATCAAAACATTGCAATGCTAAAATGAGTGATAGCAACTCTTTTTCAACAGTTGAGTAATTTCTCTGATGCACATTAGATTTCTTTGAGAAATAAGCTACCGGATGTTCAATTTCATCACCATCCTTTTGGAACAATACTGCCCTGGCAGCTTCACCACTAGCGTCTACCGCGATTGAAAAGGGTTTATTGAAATCACGTGCTTTGAGCACAGAATGATAACACAAGATGGTTTTCAGGCGGTCAAATGCCTCCTGGCAAAGGTCATTCCACACAAATCTTTCACTCTTCCCGAGGAGTTTCATTAGTGGGAGAGCGATGTCTGTGAAGTTCTTACAGAACTTACGGTAATACCCAACCATTCCTAAAAGCCTTCTTAACGCTTTCTTACCCATCGGAACAGGAACCTCAGCAATAGCCTGAACCTTGGCCTGCACAGGAGCCAGTTAGCCCTGGCCTACTACATAGCCAAGATACGTGACAGTGGCATGGCCAAATTCACTTTTAGCAAGGTTTACAGAGAGAGTTGCCTTGGACAGTCTTTCAAACAGTTTCTCTACTGCTGAGATATGCTCCATGCAGGTGTCATTCCATACAACCAAGTCATCAATATAAGCTCCTGTATTTTCTAAACCTTGAATCACTGAATCCACCATCCTTTGGAACGTCCCTGGAGCATTTTGCATCCCAAAGGGTAAAAAAGTACTCATACAATCCCGATGGTGTCACAAATGCAGATATTTCCTTAGCCCTTTCTGTCAAAGGAACACCCCAGTATCCTTTTAACAGGTCAATCTTTGTAAGGTATTTACAATGGCTAATGTTATCCAACTTTTTAAGAAAGGAGGGAGGGAGAAAACAGAGAACTATCATCCTGTCCGCCTAACATCAGTAGTGGGGAAGATGCTAGAGTCCATTATTAAAGATGAAATACTGGCATATCTAGATAGCAGTGATAGGATTGGGTCGAGCCAGCATGGATTTACCAAGGGCAAATCATGCTTGACTAATCTATTGGAGTTTTTCGAGGATGTAACCAGGAAGTTAGACAAGGGAGATCCAGTGGATGTAGTGTACCTCGATTTTCAGAAGGCATTTGATAAGGTCCCACATAGGAGATTGGTGGGTAAAATCAGAGCTCATGGCATTGGGGAGAAGATATTGACATGAATAGAAAACTGATTGGCAGATAGAAAGCAAAGGGTAACGGTGAATGTGTGTTTCTCGGAATGGCAGGTGGTGACTAGTGGGGTGCCACAGGGCTCAGTATTGGGACCACAGCTGTTTACGATTTACATCAACGATTTAGATGAAGGCATTGAGAATAACATCAGCAAGTTTGCTGATGATACTAAACTGGGTGGCAGTGTGACATGTGATGAGGATGTTAGGAGAATTCAGGGTGACTTGGATAGGCTGGGTGAGTGGGCAGATACTTGGCAGATGATGTTTAATGTGAATAAGTGTGAGGTTATCCACTTTGGGAGTAAGAACAGGAAGGCAGATTATTATCTGAATGGTGTAGAGTTAGGTAAGGGAGTAAAACAAAGAGATCTAGGAGTACTTGTTCATCAGTCACTGAAGGTGAATGAACAAGTGCAGCAGGCAGTGAAGAAGGCTAATGGAATGTTGGCCTTTATTACAAAGGGAATTGAGTACAAGAGCAAGGAAATCCTTTTGCATTTGTACAGGGCCCTGGTGAGACCACACATGGAGTATTGTGTACAGTTTTGGTCTCCAGGGTTAAGGAAGGACATCCTGGCTGTGGAGGAAGTGCAGCGTAGATTCACAAGGTTAATTCCTGGGATGTCCAGACTGTCTTACGCAGAGAGGTTAGAGAGACTGGGCTTGTACACACTGGAATTAAGGAGATTGAGAGGGGATCTGATTGCAACATATAAGATTATTGAGGGATTGGACAAGATAGAGGCAGGAAATATGTTCCAGATGCTGGGAGAGTCCAGTATCAGAGGGCATGGTTTGAGAATAAGGGGTAGGTCATTTAGGACAGAGTTAAGGAAAAACTTCTTCTCCCAGAGAGTTGTGGGGGTCTGGAATGCACTGCCTTGGAAGGCAGTGGAGGCCAATTCTCTGGATGCTTTCAAGAAGGAGATAGATAGGTATCTTATGGATAGGGGAATCAAGGGATATGGGGACAAGGCAGGAACTGGGTATTGATAGTAGATGATCAGCCATGATCTCAGAATGGCGGTGCAGGCTCGAAGGGCCGAATGGTCTACTTCTGCACCTATTGTCTATTGTCTACTGTCTGTTGTCTAGTTAGCCTTCCCCACTCTATCAATACAGTTGTACAATGTCTTATGTATGTTACTCAAAATGGGGTCTGGTTTGTTACGAGTAGGAATGCTTCTTTGTCTGATAAATGTTTCTCTCGCCATTGTTTCGCTTTAGAATGGCTGATATGGTAATTGTATTCATTTGTTAATCAATGGGGAATGTTATTGTGTTTTGTGAGGCTGGGAACTTGGGGGAGGGGCTGGGAGTGTGAAGGCAGTCGGGAGGGAGAGCCGAGGAAGGTGGACGTGTGCTCGGAAGACCACCGGGGAGTCCGAGGTGGCAGACGTTGAAGTCGGAGGCAAGTGACAAGGGGTCGAATCGTTCGCTGGTTGAGCTCCAACGAGTGCACTACCCTGACTGAACTTTGATAAGTTGACGCCTTTTGTTTATTTCCTTGTATATATATGTTGTATTGCCTAATACTCTTTTAATTTTAGTAAACTCTTTAAAGTGTATTTCATAACGGTATTTGTTGTGGGTTTGATACTGTCGGCGGGAGCGAGGCATAAACTCGATTCTCACAGCACCTGCGTGTACGGGAGGTGGGGTTGGTGAGTGGCTGGATCTCCTTTTCCCCTAGACATATACCAGCCTTTTTGGGTAAGTGTTACATTTGTGGGGTGCTCGCCCGGGATTGGATTGTTAGGGGGCTGTGGAATCGCGCAGGCAGCAGAGCGGAGATGGACAGAGATAAGATTGTTAGCTGGTGCGAATTTGAAGGTGTACCAGTACGGTACGCATGTGTAGTGAGCGGAGTGGATTTTTGAGTTTCGGGAGACGCGGTAGTGCGGGGGTTAAGTTTGGTGAAGGGTATGGGGCAGGTAGAATTGGTAGCTAGACGGTGTGGTAAAGAGGTGGAGTCTAGCTGGGTGTTGGTTAGTACGGGTGCTGACATCAGGACGTTGGAACTGCTGGCGACAGTCAGTGTACCGGGGGAGGAGGGGCTGTGAGGGCTCCACCCCTTCTCCGAGGATGAGGCTGAGGAGATATCGGAGGAGGAGCTAGAGCTAGAGGAAAACCCCAGAGAGGTGGCCGGCACTAGCAAAGGGAGGAGGGAGGAGGGAATCGTGACTAGGCCCCGCCCCAGGTAGGGGGGAAGCCTTGGAGTTGGCAGCCGCACTTAACTCCCTGGTGGGAGTGGCCGAGAGGCCACGGCTGAAGCTGGGGGTGTTCTCCGGAGCCAAGCCTACTCCGGACGGGGAGGTGGACTATGAGACCTGGATCGAGCATACGTCCTTGATGTTAGAGGAGTGGCCAGGCTCGGAGGAGGAGAAGAGGCAGCAATTGGTGGGAAGTTTGAGGGGTTTAGCAGCCAAAACAGTCCGGGAGTTGAAAGCTGAAAAGCCTGGGGCTTCAGTGGAGGAATGCATAGAAGTTTTGGAGGGAGTGTTTGGGTTGTCAGGGGAACCCTGGCTGCTTTTAGCAGAGTTTCAACGCCTGGAACAATGGAGAGGGGAAAAGCTCTCCAAGTACATATTTAGGATGGAGGAGATGCTCTCGGGGCTGCGGCGCCGGGGGGTAGTGAAGGCGCCTGACGTGGCTAGCGTGAGGATGAGTCAGTTATTCAGTGGCTCTCAGGAGGAGGACAAGGTGGCGTGGATTATCCGGCAGGCTTATAGGAAAGGCCCTCCTCCATCGTTCAGGCCACTGATTAGAGAGGTGCGGGCGGAAGAGAGAGCGTTGGGGCGGAAAAGGGGCGCGGGCCTACGGGAGCGATCCTCAGCGATACAGGAAGTGGTGGCTGGGTGGAGGAATGACAACCCACCGGGGGGTAGAGAACCCCCTCTGGAGGGGAGGGACAGGGGAGGTACCCACTCTCAGGGGCGACCAGTGCAGTGGGTTGGGAGCGGGAGTCGTCCTGGGAGAGGAGGGGCGGCAGGCAGCGTGTGCTTTAACTGTGGGATAGAGGGGCATTTCAGGCGGGACTGTGGGCGGCCGAGGGTGTGCTATAGCTGTGGAGAGGAGGGACACTTTAGGTGGGATTGTGAGAGACAAGGAGTTCCACGGAGGACAAGCCCCCCTGCGACTAAGAAGGGGGAGGTGTTGGGAAACTTAGGAGAGGCTCAGTGAGGGAATGGACTGGAGCCTCTGGAGGAACACGTTCCCAGAGATCAGCCAGGGGACCACCGGGTGCCCACGCCCCTATTCCAGATGGGCTGGTAGGACCCCGTGCCAGTGTGGGTCTACGGATAGAGGGAGTTTACGCAAAAGCTATTCTGGATACGGGATCGCAGGTGACCTTATTGACCCGGTCGTTCTACAACCAATATCTAAAGCATTTGCCCGTAACCCCATTTGACGCCCTGCAGATTTGGGGTGTGAGCGAGGGTGACTACCCGTACAATGGGTACCTATCGGTGAGATTGGAGTTCTCGGAGGGCGATGTGGGAGTGTCCGAAGCTATTGAGACGTTGGTGTTGGTGTGTCCTGACCCGGTGGAAACCAGTGGTGCTGCCCTCCTGGTGGGGACTAATTCCCCCGTTGTGCGATGGCTCCTGGGAGCTTGTAAGGAGAAAGCGGGGGAAGACTTTCTGGAGACCCTCTCGGTGCATCCAGTGTTTCGAGCAGTGTTCGAAGAAGGGGTTGCCTCCCTAGGACTGGACCCGGAGTGTAAACGAGGGACGGTGTGGCGTACTCAGGCAAGGCCCAAGGTGATCCGACCCGGGGAGGTAGCACTAGTGATGGGGACCCCCATATTCCCAGGAGTGCCGACGGGCGAAGCCCTGTTAGTAGATGCCCCGGACGATCTTGAAGGGGAGACACGATTTCCGGCGGGGGCGCTGGTGAGGCCCGAAGTGCAGAGACCAGGGGTGGTACATGCGAGGCGTATAGCTATAAGTGTCAGGAACACCACGGCAAGAGAAATCACCTTTAAGAGGGGAATGCCGCTGGCACATCTGTTCCCGGTGACGGTAATGTCTAGCGCACCAGTAAGGACCCCTAACGGGGAGGGATCGGAGCATTGAAGGGAGCTGACCGCTGAAGTCTTTAACTTCGGGGATTCCCGTGTCGCCGGAGTGGAAACACAGGCTAGTGGAGAAGATGCTGAAGATGGAAGCTGTTTTTTCTCGGGGCGAGTTTGATGTTGGCTGCTCCAAAAGCACTCGCCACACCATCCGGGTGACGGAGGACACCCCGTTCCGAGAGAGATCCCGGCGGCTGGCTCCGGCAGATGTTGAGGACGTGCGGCAGCACTTGTGCAAGTTGAAGGAGGCCGGAATCATAGCTGAGTCCCGAAGTCCTTATGCGTCCCCAATAGTAGTGGCACGGAAGAAGAAGGGGAGGGTGTGCATGTATGTTGACTGCAGGACTTTGAATCGGTGAACTGTCCCTGATCAATATACCATCCCGAGGGTCGAGGACACGTTGGCCTGCCTGAGCAGAGTGAAGTGGTTCAGTGTGCTGGACTTAAGAAGTGGGTATTACCAGATCCCGATGAGTGGGGGCGATAAAGAGAAGACCGCTTTTATCTGCCCGCTGAGGTTCTTTCAGTTCGAACGAATGCCCCAAGGCATATCGGGAGCCCCAGCCACCTTCCAGAGACTCATGGAGAGAACTGTGGGGGATATGAATCTGTTAGAGGTGCTGGTGTACCTGGACGATTTGATAGTGTTTGGATCGACTTTGGAGGAACATGAGGAGAGGCTGTTGAAGGTGTTGGGCCGGCTTAATGAAGAAGGGTTGAAGCTTTCCCTGGACAAATGTCAGTTCTGCAAGTCGTCGGTTAGCTACGTTGGCCATATCATTTCGCGAGAGGGAGTGGCTACTGATCCAACCAAGATAGAGGCCGTGACCACCTGGCTGAGACCCCAGAAAGTGGGCGCTCTGCGCTCATTTTTGGGGTTCTGTGGGTATTACCGGTGATTTGTGAAAGGATACGCCAAAGTGTGTCACCCGTTGACTCAGCTGTTGTGTGGCTATCCCCCGGTGGGAAAGAAAAGGACGGGGGACCAGAGGCAGGACGCTGGAGGATACTGGAACCCAGCAGAACCTTTTGGCTCGAGATGGGATGATCAATGTGAAGAGGCATTCTGATCTTTGAAAAGGGCACTGACCCAGGCCCCAGTGTTGGCTTTTGCCGATCCCCAGAAGCCATATGTGCTGCACACGGATGCCAGTCGAGAGGGTCTCGGGGCTGTTCTGTACCAGGAGCATGGCAAAGCATTGAGGCCGGTAGCCTTTGTCAGCCGAAGCTTGTCGCCATCGGAGAGAAACTATCCCACTCACAAGTTGGAGTTCCTGGCGCTGAAGTGGGCGGTGGTGGACAAGCTGGGCAATTACCTATACGGAGCCAAGTTTGAGGTGAGAACGGATAACAATCCTCTCACTTATATTTTGACTTCGGCGAAGCTGGATGCCACAGGACATCGGTGGCTGGCGGCCTTGTCGGTATATGATTTCAGCCTGAGGTACCGCCCTGGAAGCAAGAATGTCGATGCGGATGCTTTGTCTCGTCGGGAGCCGGGGGAACAGGAGAGGGACGAGGAGTGGGAGAGTGTCCCTGCCCCTGGAGTGAAGGCGATGTGTCAGTTTGCTATCACCGTGAAGGCCGAGGGAAGAGGGAGGCTGGAATGAGCCGTGGACCATTTGGGGGTTTTTGACGACGCCATACCCCTAGCTTACTGTGACCTGACCACACTGCGGACTAAACAGTTGCCGGAACTGAGTCTGGGGGAAGTGGCAGCTGCTCAGCAAAATGACCCGGCCATTGGCACAGTGTGGAGAGTGGTCGAGAAGGGGGATGGGGCGTTGGCTGAGAAGGCAAAACACCCATTCGTGCCTCTGTTGTTGAAGGAGTGGTCTCGGTTGAAGTTAAAGAACCAAATCTTGTACCGGGTAACGGCGCCTCCGGACCAACCCCACTGTTGGCAACTGGTCCTGCTGGAGGAGTATCGGCAGGCTGTACTCCAGGCCCTACATGATGATTCTGGACACTTGGGGGTGGAAAAGACCTATGGATTACTCAAAGACCGGTTCTACTGGCCCCGGATGAGGGAGGAAGTCGAAGAATACTGTAGGGGATGCAGTCGTTGCATCCGGAGGAAGACCCTGCCAGCGTTGGCGGCTCCACTGTCGCACTTGCAGAGTGCAGGACCTCTGGACCTGGTATGTATGGATTTTCTGTCGATTGAGCCTGACACCAGCAACACTGCAAATGTCTTAGTCATCACCGATCATTACACTCGCTATGCTCAGGCATTTCCCACTAAGGATCAGAAGGCGACGACAGTGGCGAAGGTGTTATGGGAGAAGTATTTTGTTCATTACGGCCTTCCCAGGTGAATCCATAGCGATCAGGGGCGGGACTTTGAGAGCCGCCTTATCCATGAATTACTGACTATGCTTGGGGTTGAGAAATCCAGGACTACCCCTTATCACCCACAGGGAGATCCGCAGCCAGAGAGGTTCAACCGGACCCTGTTGGATATGCTCGGGACGCTGGAGATTGGGCAGAAAAGCAGGTGGAGTCGTCATATTGGACAATTGGTTCACTGTTACAATTGTACTCGCAATGATGTTACAGGATATTCGCCCTATTATCTGATGTTTGGGTGGGAAGCGAGGTTGCCCATTGACTTGTGTTTTGGGGGTGAAGTGGGTGAATTACCCGGGAAGTCCCATCTAAAGTATGTGTCCGACATGAAGAGGGAGTTACAGCGGGCGTACGAGTTGGCCGAGGCGGCGGCTACCAAACAAAATCAGAGGAATGAGATGCGTTATGATTGAAAGGTGAAGTTTGTTCAATTATTGCCGGGCAACCGGGTCCTTTTATGGAATTTGGGACTCCTTGGTAAGCACAAGTTGGCAGACCGATGGGCGGCCAGCCCCTATGTAATAGAGAGCCAGATGCCGAACTTGCCAGTTTACCGGGTGAAACCTGAGGATGGGAAAGGGCCTATCAAGGTACTCCATTGGAATCACCTGCTGCCGCTGGGTCAAGCGGTGCAGGTGGATACGGAGCCAGAGTGGGAGGTTACACCTAGTACAAGGACTCTGCGAGGGCGCGGAGAAAGGGAAGAGCCCACTGCTGAAGAGCGGGGACAGGTCCCTCGCCCGGAAATGGCTACCGATTCGGAAGAGGATGACTCAGATGAGTGGCCCCTGTTCCCATTCGCTGGTGCTCCAGTACCAGGAGAGGAGGCTCCTGGCCCTTCCCATACTGAATTGGGTGAGAGGAGGGAAGGTCTTGAGGGTCAGATGGAGAGGCAGCCAACATTGGTAGGAGAGAGGGTGGAGCCCGAGCGTGAGCCGGAGAGATCTCAGGTGAGGGAGGACCCTCGTGAGGAAGGGGGTGAGGGTCTGTCAGGTAGACCTGGGGTGTCCGAGACAGTGGGTTCGCAGGTGAAGAGGGAGCCCAGTGGGGCAGAAGGGGTATGGAGATCTCAGAGGATTATGCGCCCCCCGGAGCAGTTGACATATGTGGTACCAGGAGAACCGAGTGTGATTGCTACTGCTCTGGGTAGTTATGTCACTGCTTTCTGCACCTGGGTTGGGTTTTGGGTGTTGCAGGAAGCTTTGGGGAACTCTAGTAATGCCATGAGGGCATGACATTTGCTGGTGGGGAGAGAATGTACAATGTTCTGTGTATGTTACTCAAAATGGGGTCTTTGGTTTATTACAAGTAGGAATGCTTCTTTGTCTGATAAGTATTTCTCTCGCCGTTGTTTCGCTTTAGAATGGCTGATATGGTAATTGTATTCATTTGTTAATCAATGGGGAATGTTATTGTGTTTTGTGAGGCTGGGAACTTGGGGGAGGGGTTGCGCGGGCTGGGAGTGTGAAGGCAGTCGGGAGGGAGAACTGAGGAAGGTGGACGTGCGCTCGGAAGACCACCGGGGAGTCCGAGGTGGAAGACATTGAAGTCGGAGGCAAGCGAGGAGGGGTCAAATCGTTCGCTGGTTGAGCTCCAAGGAGTGCACTACCCTGACTGAACTTTGATAAGTTGGAGCCTTTTGTTTTTTTCCTTGTATATATATATATTGTATTGCCTAATACTCTTTTAATTTTAGTAAACTCTTTAAAGTGTATTTCAGAACGGTATTTGTTGTGGGTTTGATACTGTCGGCGGGAGCGAGGCATAAACTCGATTCTCACAGCACCTGCGTGTACGGGAGGCGGGGCTGGTGTGTGGCTGGATCTCCTTTTCCCCTAGACATATACCAGCCTTTTTGGGTAAGTATTACACAGTTACACTCTACATAGCACCATCCAGAGACAGAGAAGCAGTTTCAGCGACAGGTTACTATCGATGCAATGCTCCTCAGACAGGATGAAGAGGTCAATACTCCCCAATGCCATTAGGCTTTACAATTCAACCACCAGGACTTAAGAACTTTTTAAAAGCTATTATTAATGCTTTTTGAGATAGTGATTTAGATGCATATCATATTTTTTACTGAGTTAAGTATTGTATGTAATTAGTTTTGATACAACAAGTGTATGGGACATTGGAAAAAAAAGTTGGAATTTCCCCATGGGGATGAATAAAGTATCTATCTATCTATCTATCTATCTATCTATCTATCTATCTATCTATCTATCTATCTATCTATCTATCTATCTATCAGTTATCCACTCTCGGGATGGGATAAGCATCTGTCTTGGTTATTGCATTAACTTTCCTGTAGTCAGTACAGAATCTCATACTCCCATCCGGCTTAGGGACAATAACGCAGGGCAACACCCAGTCTGAGGTAGATGGCCTAATTATGCCGGCTGTTAGCATGTATCCAATTTCTTATTCAACCACATTTTATTTTTCTCTTGGTTCATTCTGTAAGGGTGCTGCTTAATGGGATCAACTTTATCTACAATTATGTCATGCACCACAAATGTGCACTGCCTTGGAATGTCAGGGAATAAATCTTTATACTTGCTAATTAAGCTCTACAATTGTTTCTGCTGCTTTGGCTCCAAATGACAGATCTTTCTGTCAATATTTTCCAAAACGTCAGAATTTCCGAGTCTTGTGGAGACTACACTGATCTCATTAAAATTATCTGGTATACCAGTACCAGGCTCCGCAATCTCCTCTGTTGTCATAAGAGTACTTACGGGTGCTGGTTCGGGGTTATGATAAGGCTTGATCATATTTACGGGTACAACTTGAGTAGCC
Organism: Hemitrygon akajei; assembly: GCF_048418815.1. Classification (NCBI taxonomy): domain Eukaryota; kingdom Metazoa; phylum Chordata; class Chondrichthyes; order Myliobatiformes; family Dasyatidae; genus Hemitrygon; species Hemitrygon akajei. The sequence goes on along the minus strand of NC_133127.1, from coordinate 92,525,691 downwards.
TTCCTTCGGTCAGGAGTTCGAATAACATAATTCAAAGAATCAATTTTCTTAATTATCTCATATGGTCCACTAAATCGCGCTTGGAGGGCATTGGTAAGGAGGGGGAACAGCACGAAGACCTTATCTCCAACGCAATATCTCTGCTCCTCACTTTCTTGTCATACCACAACTTCATCTTTATCTGAGAGTGCTGTAAATTCTGCTTCACAAGGTCACAAACCTTGTTAAGTCTGTCTCTGAATTCCAAAACTTGACTAAGCACGCTCAAACACACTTTCTGATTTGATCACTGCTCTTTGAGTAGGGTCAAAGGTCCCCTAGCTTTGTGACCAAAAACAAGTTCAAACAGGCTAAACCCTAGGGATTCTTGAATCAAGTCTCTAAAAGCAAATAGGAGTAGGGGAACCCTCTCATCCCAGTTTTTTTCCATTTTCCACACAATACGTTTCAATCATGGTCTTAATAGAGGAAAGAAACTGTTCCAAAGCACCCTGGGACTCTGGGTGATATGCAGATGATACAATGTGCTTAGCTCCCAGTTCACCAACTATCTCCTGGAATGTTCTCGAAGTAAAGTTATTACCCAGGTCAGATTGGATTTCTTTAGGTAGACCTACCCGTGTGAAAAACTTGAAAAGTGCTTTCACCACAGTCTTGGCCCTGATGTTTCTGAGAGGCACCACCTCAGGGAACCTAGACTCAGCACACATGATTGTTAACAGATACTCATAGCCAGCTGCAGTCTTTGGCAATGGACCAACACAATCCACTATGACCCTAGAAAAGGGTTCACCAAAAGCAATATCGGTGTAAGTGGTGCTACTTGAATAACCTGGTTGGGTTTCCCCACAACCTGACAGGTATAGCAAGTCCTGCAAAAATTCACAACATCCTTTCTTAAGTTAGGCCAGTAGAATTCTTTCATAATCCTGTTCACTGTCTTTCTCACTCCAAAGTGTCCACCTAGAAGCATACTATGAGCCAGGTTTAAAATCTCAGCCCTGTAAACTTTTGGGACCACAACTTGATATTCAATGGCCCAATCCACACTTGCAGGCACAGTAGGTGGTCTCCACTTCCTCATTAACACCCCATCCTTAAGATAATATCCTACTGATCCTCTCTGAACCTCCTCTTCTGTGAAAGCTATCTCCTTTAACTCAGCAATTTCTGAATCTCAGCTTTGTTCTGCTATAAATTCATCCTAGACAAGGACAAACATCTTTCATTCTTACTACCCAAATCCTGATGTAACATGGGAGGTAGAAAAAGTCTCTGACAAATCCTCATAATTTGAACCCCTGTCTTTGCTATCATGGGTCTCAGAATCCCCATGCCCTGAACTATCTGCATCAGCAGTCTTTTCAGACATGCTTCAGGTTACTGCGCATGCGGGGTAAACATTAGTATCCAGGTGTGGGTCATCAGCCACAGGCTTGCTCGTTCGCTGTACTGCTGAATAAACATCCTCACCTGCAAGGTCATTACCTAGCAAGACATCAACATTGTCTATTAGCAATTCAGATCATACCCCAATCTTAACACATCCTGATACCAATTTGCATTTCAAAATCACCTTATACAAAGACAAGGACTCAGTCCCCTTTCCAATTCCTTTAATAATGTTGACTTCATCGGTTTTCATCTCATCACTGAAGTCCAAAACACTATCCAGTATCTGTGACTGAAAAGCTCCAGTATCTCTCCAGACTCTCACTGGAACCAGGGTTGACCCCTCTTTTACAGACACAAACCCCTCTGAGATAAACTGCTCAAATCCCTCTTGCACTCGGTCAGACCCCTTCTTTCTCCGCGGTGTCTCAACCAACTGAACACAACCAGTTGGGATTGTCTCCTTTTCCTTTCCTTTTTCCCTTTTCATAGCAAAACAATTCGCCGCCACATGACCAGGCTTCTTACAGTAGTGACAGGTAAAACTGGAAAACTTCCCTTTTGACTGCTTTCCTTCCTCCTTACTCTTGTCACTAGTTCCCAATGTACTCTCTGGTTTAACCTATGGGGTCTCTTTGTTATCCCTGCTACTCCTTTGGTAGTTTTTGCTCGGGAAAAATTTTACCTTGTGGGTTGAATCATACTCGTCTGCAAACTTAGCAGACTCTGACAGAGTTGCAGTCTCTTTTTCATTCAAGTACATCTTGATTTTGTCAGGGACACAGTTTTAAAATTCTTCAATCAGCATCAACTCTATTAAATTGTTAATGTCCTCATTCACCCCTTTTGAAGTACACCAACAATCAAAGTATACCTGTTTTACATGGGCAAACTACACATAAGTTTGGTTCCTAGACTTCCTCAAATCTCGGAACTTTTGTCTATATGCCTCCAGAACCAACTCATGAACTTTAAGCACAGCATCTTTAACTGTGGCATAATCCCTTGACTGTTCAAGGGTCAGGACAGAATACGCCTGCTGAGCCTTCCCCTTCAACACACTTTGTAACATGTCAGCCCACTCACCCCACGGCCATTCCTGAGTCTGGGTCACCTTTTCAAAGTGCAGGAAATGCCTATCAACTTCAGCTTCAACAAATGGTGGTACTAAATTAATTTCTTGTCTGATTATAAATGGCATCACCAGCTCATTACCACTGCCTGGCACTTGATTCTGTTGCTGCCATTTTTCTCTCTCAAACACTCTCTGTCTTTCTGCTTCTACTCTCTGCTTTTCTGTTTCTTTTCTCTGTTTTTTTGCCTCTTCTCTCTCTAATTTAAGTCTCTCTAACTTCATTTGTTCCAGTCGCAAATGGACCTCGTCTTTACCTAGAGGAAACGTCTTTAACTCCTCCTTACTAAAGTGCTTTGTAGAAATATTGTGCTTGACTATTACCCTTCGGAGCTCCACCTTTGTCATATCCTTCTTAGCCTCTCTAAGTTTCAATGCATTAACAACTTCCCACAACTCAGCCTTTTTAGCTATCTTCAAAGCCACAGGGTCTGGCATTGCCAGAAATTCTTCAACATCTATTTATGCTGTTTTCACTCGCAAGACAATCAAAGGAAGATAATCATTCGATCAACAAGCCCCCCAAATTTTCAGAATAGCTTCCAGCAAATTTCCATATCCCGGACGAGCCCCCAATTTCGTTACGTATCCTGTAACGGGTTAAAAGGACCAGCAGAAGTGGACACACATGGAGTCTGAGTCTTCCATTATAAACACTATTTTATTAGTAACTACATGATAAAGTAATATAAAACAAGATAAGGCAAACAGATTAGCAGAGTATATGCATATATAAGAGAGTAAATAAAGTTCCCAAGCTTCTCCCAGCTCAGGTAATAATATGATACAGTCTTACAAAGGTATGGGTAAGAAATCAGTTCAGTTCTGGAATTTGAGTTGAGCAGAGTTAGAGAGAGAGAGAGAGAGAGTTGGGGGGGGGGGCGGTGGAGATGTTTTGTCTTCCCAGTACCGATGCCGTTGAATCTTCCATGTCGTCCTCCTGCTCCTGAAATTCATTAAAGTCACCGACTGTGACCACACAAACAAGAATGCTGGTTTTCATGGTAAGCTATCAACCGAGGCAAGGGTTAAAGACACCGATAGCTCCCCACCAGTCACCCCTTTGTCCACACTGTGAGTAGAAACCCCACCTTTGTCGTGGGCATATTAAGCTCAACCAGTGTCAGCGTCTTCCTTGCCTCTGGTGTCTGGCATGTCTCATGTGCCTGGTGTGTCTGATTACAAAGCCAGTTGACCTTGTATATATTCCACAAGTGCTGAACACCAGCTGTCCATCATATAGCTCTGCCTTTCAGTTTCCAAGGCAACTCACAGACTTTTTGTTGCTCTCTCTCTCCCTGAAATAGCACACACACTGTTCGTGCTCTCTTTTTTTTTAAAGGAACAGCCCATATTTAATAATCCTTCAGATTTCATCACACAGCTACCAAGCACAAAATAACCCATGTTGTTCTCCTATTTTCCAATCAATTCCCCCAGATCACACTGTTCACTTATGCACTGGGAACAATTAGCAGTGGGAACTGATTTACAAGTGCATACATCTCTGGGATGTGGAGCATCTGAAGGAAGTATACACAGTCACAGAAAGAGTGTGCAAACTCCACACAGACAGCACCAGAGTCATGATTAAAAATGCAGGTACTGGAGATGTGAGGCAGTGGCTCTACATCTGTACCGCTGTGTGGTAACTGGTAATAGGATATACTTCCCTTATTTTGAGTTCATGCGTCAGACCTCTAATCACAACCCTTGTTTCAGTCATTTACACAGCCGTGGTGTAGTTGCAACAACACTGGACTTTGAGGCAGATGGTCCTGAGTTCAAACCCAGCTGGGTCCCAACCTGGGCATCAGCAGTATCTGCGCAGAAGAAAAGTCTGCAATCTACTTCCATACCTCACCATGAAAACCCTATGGACCCTCTGGTTCATGTGGTCATGAAGAGTTGGACTTGACTTAATGACTGAGCAACAACAATGCAATTACACCTTGGTATTCTGTAGTTTTGTTATACTCGTTATTTTCCTTTAATAAGTTACTTTCATCATCATTAATACATGCTTTGTTATATGCTGTGGATGATCATGGTCTTCCATCTGTCTTTAATCTCCCCTTTTCTCTTTCCATGACCATGATTGTTCTTGGCAAATATTTCCACAGAAGTGGTCTGGCATAGCTTTCTTCTGGGCAGTGTCTTTACAAGGCAGTGACTCCTGCCATTATCAACACCCTTCAGAGATTGCCTGTCCAGTGTCAGTGGTCACATAACCAGGACTTGTGATATGACCTGGCTGCTCATGTGACCAACCTCCACCTGCTTCCATGACTTCACATGACCCTGATCGGGTGGGGGAGGGGCTAAGCAGGTGCTACACTTTGCCCAAGGGTGACCTGCGGGCTAGTGGAGGGAAGGAGTGTCTTACACCTCCTTTGGTTAGAGGCACATCTCCACCCCGCCACCCAAAATTACTTTATAAGTATGCAATTTAATGAATTTTTAGCCTGGCATTGAGTGAATTCTCTTTTCATGCCTGGAATTTGGATGACGTTTTTAAGCACTACACAATTATTTCTTACTGTGATGACTTTGGGTGAGGTACAGTGTCATTTCCGTGTCGATTACCTCCTTACCCTGGTTAGCCGTTCCACTGAGTATTCAGTAGTGGTTTCACTGGGTACACTGCATAACCAGGAGATGTGGGACTGATATTGAAGACAAGCTATGGGATTATATATTGATGAGAGGCGAAGATAGGGTAGACAGCCAGAACCCTTTACCCAGGGTAGAAATGTCCACTAGCAGAGAACATAGCTTAAAGGGGAAGTTTTTACTCAGGAAGCAGTAGGCATCTGGAGTGCGTTGCCAGGGATGGTAGTGGAAGTAGATATGGTGGTGGCATTCAATGTACTTTGATACAAACACATGAATGTATAGGGAATGGAGGGACATGGATCATTTACAGACAGAAGGGATTAAAGTTCAAAGCTCAAAGCATGTATACTATATACAACCGTGAGATTTGTCTCCTTACAAGCAGCCATGAAACAAAACCCAAAAGTACCCATTAAAGAAGAAACTGTCAAACACCCGATGTGCAGAAAAATGTGCAATTTGTGCAAACAATCAAAGTAAACAAATAACATTTGGAACTGAAATTCATGAAAGTAAGTCATTTGGCACAGACGTGGGCCTAAAGGCCTGTGGCTGTGTTGTACTTCTCTATGTTCTGTGTGCTTGAGACTCCCCAGAGGAGCAGGGAAGGCAGGACTCCCCCCGACAGACTTCTCTTCATTCCCTGCTTCCCCATTCCTAAGGGAGTCACACCATTATTTCCAACATATCTGGTTGTAATGTCATAAATCAATGTGACTGTGCCTTGTGACCGTGAGCTCTGACCCTGGAGGTCAAACAACTGTTCACCCTTAATTTTTCAGACTATGAATCATTTGGATCCATGCTGGGACAAGTCCAGTTGAGTTTCTAGAGTGACAAGAAATGACTGGTAATCATTATTTTGCTTATCTCTGGAGAATATTCGTCTTCTTTCAAATACAGTCGATTCTGGTTAATTGGACCATACTGGGACCAATATATTTTGCCTAATTAAGCAGCTTCCCCAATCCATTGAAGTTTCATGGAAATAGTTAAAAAAGTATAAGAGACCAACTACCATTTAACTGATTAACAAATTGTTTATTTTAATGAAATGCAGGACAAAGTAGAACACTACTAATAATATATTAGCCCATACTAGTTATTGATGAAGGAATTCATGCAGTGTAACTGCCATGATCTTTTGAATTGAATTGACTTTATTACTTACATCCTTCATATACATGAGGAGTAAAAATCTTTACATTACATCTCCACCTAAATGTGCAGTGTGCAATTTATAGTAATCTATAATAAATAGTATGCACAACAGGACAATCAATATAACACAGTGTAGCCCACCTGGCTTGCTGCTCATATTCATCTAGGGGAATCAGCTTTTGGCCCCACCCAACAGGGTATTCAAGTTTGGGTGGATGCTGTGTAATGTACCCCAGTACAAACCCACAACGCAAAATATCAGACAGTACACAATATGCGATTAAATGATTACCCTTCATATCTCTTACTTTAGCTATGTGGTTAGTAGAGAAACAAAATATAAAAGAAAAAAGGCGCCACTTTTATTAAATAGTTCATGCACAAAATCGTTGGAGCTCACACCTCAGGTATTCCTCCATAAATGACCTCTGCCGAACGTCGCCAACCCCCGGACCCTCGGATTCCAGTCTCCGCCGTCCAGTGGTCTACCAGTGCTCCCCGCACACGTCCTTCTTCCTTCTCCTTGAACGAAAAACCCCTGAAAAACCCCAGCTCCCAGGCATACAAGAAGGAATAACATTTCCCCATTGGTTAGCCACCCGTTATCTGTCATTATAACCCACACATCGCTGCTACAGAGAAACCATTACTTCTTCAGTTAACATTACAGAGAAGCCATTACATCAGCCTTAGCAGTTAACATTACTGAGAAACCCTGCAATAGAAATACAGTTGTGTCAGCATGAATTAATCAGTCTGATGACCTGGTGGAAGAATCTGTCACGGAGCCTGTTTATGCTGTGGTACCATTTTCTGCATGGTGGCAGCTGGAATAGATTGTGGTTGGGGTGACTCAGGACCCCAATGATCCTTCGGGCCCTTTAATGCAACTGTCTTTGTAAATGCCCTGAATAGTGGGAAATTCACATCTACAGATGTGCTGGGCTGTCCACACCACTCTCTGCAGAGTCCTGCGATTGAGGGTAGTACAGTTCCCATACCAGGCAGTGATGCAGCCAGTCAGGATGCTCTCCATTGTGCCCCTGTAGAAAGTTCTTAGGCTTGACTCTAAATAAGCAAAATCAGTGCAGGCACCTAGTGCAGAGAATGAACTGCCTTTACATAATGCTTTTGATGGTTGGATCCTCCAAATCATTTTCATTATAACATTCAAAATGATTGTCAATACCTTCATATTCTTTGTAGCTCTTAATTTCATTTTCACCCCTTGCATTTTGGCATCTCTGAGCCTGAATGCTTTAAACGACAGGAAGCAAAGCAGTTCCAAAATATTTTACTGCTTATTTCTTGCTGGCTATCCGTGACAAAAAAATCATCGCTTTTTGAACACAAACATATGCAGCTGATGCTATTTAAAAACTGTTTGCTGTAAGTATGGTTTAGTGTCTAAATGCCACGCAAGTGTAAGTGACTGACGCTATTTAGAAACTGTTCAGTAACAGTTTCCTGTCCCAATTAAGTGGCATAGTGTCCCAAATAAACTAAGGGTATCCTGGTTATTTTCTCAATTAGTTTCTGTTCTTTAAGAATTGTCCCAAATAAGTGACTGCCCTGATTAACCATTGGCCCAATAAACTGGAAATCACTATTGCCAAAAAACAGTACCATGCGATTGAATTTACATGAGCAACTCCAGTGATTGAAGTACCAGGGGATGTAAGTTTTCTGTTACACAAATCACAGAAAGTTAGGGGATAGGTTCAACAAATAGTTAAGAAGGCAATTTGAATTTTGTTCGTCCTTCCTTGTAAAGGGTTTGAAAACAGGGAGATTTTCAATCACACATGGTGTTGGTGAGCGCTCAGTTGGAACATTACATGCAGCTTCGTTCCCAATTCTTAAAAGTAATATTGGAGGCCGTATAAAGGAGTAATTATGGGGATGAGAGGGTTGTCCTACGAAGACGTCTAGTTTGAGCCTATATGCCTTCTATTTTAGTCTAATAAAGGGTGTGCTTATTCAGACAGCTAAGATCCTAAGTGGTCTAGATAGTGCAGATGTTGGTATGATTTCACTCATAGGAGGATCTTTAAAAGGGAGGGACTATAATCTCATGATAAATAAATAATCATTTAAAACTGAGGTACTTTAGTATTTTGACTGCAAAAGGTGGTAGATCTCTGAAACCCTGGAATTCCCTGTTCTGGTGGGTGGAGGGAACTGGATCATATGAAGGTGGTTAAATACTTGATAGATCAAGGAGTAGACTGGTATGAAGAAATGGCACAGAAGAGGAGATGAAGCCAGCAAAGATCAGCCTTTATGATATTGAATATTGGAGTAGGCTTAAGGGTCCTAAACTTATCACTCAGGTTGTAAATATAACTGAGTACCAAATAAGGGCTGCTAGTTGATTAAAATGCAATCTCCACCTATTATAGACATCAGCATATTTGCTTGAATTATGGTTTATAAATGGTGGTGTAAATCATGTACAGATGTACAGATTGCAGATCTACAGAAATTCATAAGAGTTTTTGAAAACTTACCAAATCCCCTAATGAAGTAGAGCCACTGCTGCACCTTGTTCATGATTGTATCAATGTATTGGCCCGGGTTAGAAGTTCTGAGATGTTGATGCCCAGGAGCTTAAAGCTGCTCACCCTGTACTCCTTTGGATTGTCACCAGAGGAATATCTCACAAAAAAATTGACTCTATCAATCAAGAGACTATGTCAAGCATTCAGCCCAAATCTGGCTACCCACAGGAACATAGCTCCACCTTACATATGCTATACTGTGGTATGCAAACTTTTCTCTTAACTAATATTCTAACCTGCAGGACAAATAGGAAACTATTCAATTCACTTTGCTCCCGCTCTAGAAATAAGACAAACCTAACTTATTTGAAATAGTGGGGGAGAGAGAGCAATGTCGTAGCAGGCTGGGAGCTATTTGCAAAGAATGTCTTGTCAGGAATGACTCATTCTTTGAAGTAGTGAATGAGAGAGCAACATTGTAGCAGGGCGGGAGCCATTTGAAAAGAACAAGTCTCGGGAGTGAGCTTTATTTCTGCCAATATAAAGAAAGGAGGTTAAGCACAGTGGCCATTCTGTAAGTGTAGCTGCTTGAGAGAGGACAGACTTTGGCTCAAGAGGCTGAGAACAGCCATAAAACAAGGGTGCTGACAACACACACACAATGCTGGAGAAACTCAGCAGACCAGGCAGCATCTATGGAAAAGAGTGTAGTCAAAGTTTCGGGCCCTTCATCGGGACTGAAGGGTGCTGAGACATTTGGTTTTGATTGTGAAATTTGGGATTGAGAAGTTGGAGTCAAAGGAATAACATAGCTGGTGGGAAAAGGCTGAGTAAGTGACTTCGGTGAGTGCAAAACTCGAAGGTTTCAGAAAGAAGGCATAGGTAAGAACAGGTAAGCTTCTTTTGTTGTCTGTAAATTCTTACAGACTGGAGCAGGAGCTTGGTGCACTCAGGAACATCCAGGAGGCTGAAAACCTCATAGATGAAACTCTTACTAAGGTTGTCACTCCAAGTTCAGGCTTCAGATGGATGACCACCAGGAGAAGCTAGGGGAGTAAGCTGTCAGTTCAGGGTTCCCCTGTGACCATTCCATTCACCAACAAGTATACTCCTAGGATTTCACTCACCAACAGGTATACTTCTTGGATATTGCTTGTGGGGGTGGGGGGTGGGGGGGAGATAACCTATCAGGGCACAACTGCAGCAGCCAGGCCAGTGGCTCTGTGGTCAGCTCAGAGGCTCAGCAGAGAAGGGTAAATTCAGGCAGAGTGATTGTAAAATGTGACTCAATAGTTAGGGGGATGGACAGGAGATTCTGTGGCTATGAAAGAGACATCAAGGTGGTGTGATGCCTACCAGGTGCTAGGGTTCAGGATGCATCAGAGCGGCTATAGAATATTCTCAAGGGGGGAGGGTGAGCAGCCAGCGGTTGTGGTGCATATTGGCACCAATAACATAGGTAGAAAGGGGGAAAGAGTTTCTATGCAGAGAATACAGGGAGTTGGGAAAGAGGCAAAGAAGTAGAACCACCAGAGTAGTAATCTCTGGATTACTTGTGGTGCCATGTGCTAGTCAGAGCTAGAATAGGATGATAGTACAGATGAACGAATGGCTGAGGAACTGGTGCACGGGCAGAGCTTCAGGTTCTCGGATCATTGGAACATTTTCTAGGGCAGGGATCACCTGTACAAGATTGAATTGAATTGAATTGAATTTCGGTTTATTGTCATTTAGAAACCACAACTGCAATGCAGTTAAAAAATGAGACAACGTTCCTCCAGAATATCACAAAACCACAAGACAAAACAGACTACACCAGAAAATCCACATAATGTTTGGCAATCCCCAAATCCAGAGTCCGGAGAGGCTGCTGTGTATTAATATCACACTACCATCTTAGCACGTTCCCCAGAAAGGAGCTCCAAATCTGCCAGACAAAACAAGAATACCCAGACACACCAAGTCAGGAGACCAACTCTACCACCCAACCACATAGTTACAACATATAGTTACAACAGTGCAAACAATACTGTAATTGATAAAAAGCAGACCATGGGCACAGTAAAAATAGTCCAAAGATATTAAAAGTCTATAAGTTCAAAAGAAACCACCACACAGTTTCCACAAGTCCTCAGGGTCCTGATAGACTCGTCATCCCATGCGGGTGGCAGAAGGGAATACCCCCGCTATGGACTTCCACAGCGCCGGCCGACTCAACCTCGCAGACGCAGCACACAATGAAAGCACCGTTGGACCCAGCCTCGCAGACACAGCACACAGTGAAAGCTCCGTTCAAACCCAGCCTCGCAGACATAGCACACAGTGAAAGCTCAGTCGAACCCAGCCTTGCAGACGCAGCACGCAGTGAAAGTGCCCCGACCGCAGTGGACTCCGAGTCTGTCGAACCTCCGAGCCTCTGACCATCCCCTCCGGCACAGCCTCTCTGAGCACCATCCTCTGCTGAGCGCACTACGCACTACGTCCCCACCGGCCACATGACCCCAAGGACTGGGGGCCTGTTCTTCCCAGCAGAGACCCGAACCTCACAACAGCAGCAGCAACGAAGAAGGACTTCCTGGAGATTTCCAGATGTTCCTCCGTGCTCCCACGTCCGTTTTTCATCGGATTAGGATTGTGCACGGCACGCCGCTTAACAAATAACAGACATCAACTCCGGAGATGGATGATAGGCACCTAAACTGGAGGGAACCAATATCCTGGCCAGGAGGTTCACCAGTGCTACTCAGAAGGATTTAAACTTGCTTGGTAGTGTGATGGGAACCAGAACACCAAGTCAAAAAATAGAGGGATGGAGAATCAGGCAGATGTCAGGGTCAGTAAAAACAGGCAGGATCAAAGTAGTAGATATGATGGGACAGATAGTTTTGCATGTATATTTTAATGCTTGGATTATTATGGGTAAAGGTGATGAACTTAAAGCATGGATTAGTACATGGAACTATGATGTTGTGGCCCTTATGGAGTCTTGGTTAAGGGACAAGAATTGGTGCTTAATGTTCCAGGGTTTCGATGTTTAGAAAAGAGAGAGGGAGGAAAAAGCGGAGGGGTAGGGAGGTTGGATTTGCACAACTAATCCTCACAATCTGCTTTTGTAGTCACAGTATTTATGTGGCAGATCCAGTTTAGCTGATGGTCCATGGAGACCCATGGGTTAATTTTGCTATGGCAATGCCACTGAGAGTCAAGGGTAAGTGGTTGTGGACTTCAGTAACGTAGTTATTAATTTCTGTCGCTATTCTGTCCATGAATGCTGTCCAGGTTTTGCTGTTGAAAAGTTACAAGTGGAACTGAATGTTGCACAGTCACAGGATAATGGAAATTATCATTTCCATTGAGTTTTTGAGAGGACTGCCGGTGATGAACTAGCTGAAGGTAGTTAGAACATAGAACATAGAACAGTACAGCACAGGAACAGCCCTTCGGCCCACAATACTGTGCTGAACCAGATAAAAAGTAAATCAATACACCCTCAAAAACTAATCATTCCTACCTACACAATGTGATATCCCTCCATCTTACTCACATCCATGTGCCTACTTAAATGTCTCTTAAAAGCCCCTAATGTATTTGCCTCTACCACCACACTAGGCAGCCACCAGTCTCTGTGTAGAAAATTCCCTCTCACATTCCCATGAACCTTCAATGCATGCCCTCTGATACTAGACGTTTCAACCCTAGCAAAAAGATACTCCCTGTCTATATCTATACCTGTCGTAATCTTATAAACCTCTAGGTTTAGGACACAATCCTAATAACTTGCAGTCATGTCTGGACTGGGGTAATTGGCATTCAGCATCCACATAAGAGCATGAGAAATAGGAGCAGGAGTAGGCCATCCGGCCCATCAAGTCTGCCCCACCATTCAATAAAATCATGGCTGATCTGGCCATGGAAATGGCCATCTCCACCTACCTACCTTTTCCCCATAACCCTCAATTCCCCTACTATGACCCTTTTGCTTTGTAAGTGTTTTTCCTTTTCAGCGGGTTTACATTTTTACTAGAGCTGTTTTTCACACTACACTCCATCAACTGTTTCCTGACTGCCAACTGCAGTAACCCTTGCCTCACATCTGGAAGTCATCTCGTGGACCAGTGCTGTGAAATTATCTGGGGCTAAGTGTTCTTGGCAAATACCTTAATCACCTCCACCTAGCACCTCCCAGTGGTTGCTGCTTTATCCACTCTTCCCTCCTGTAAGGTTGAAGTAGGTTCATGAGTCCAGCAAGTAAGACAGAAAATGCACCGACTTTGAATAGGTATATTAATCATTTATTTACAAACAGTAAAAATTTAATCAAACATTCATGTTTCCCAAGTTACAGACACTACAAAGCCGAATACACAACAAACATATTTAGTTAAAAGAGTGCACAGAGCATACCTTCCCAATCATCATGTGCATCCTCACCTTTAACAAAGGACGAAGAGAGAAAGCTCCTCCCACGTGCTATTTTACAAGGGGTGATTGATAAGTTCATGGCCTAAGGTAGGAGTCAATTTTAGAAAACCTAGCGCAGTTATTTTCAACATAGTCCCCTCCTACATTTACACACTTAGTCCAGTGGTCATGGAGCGTACTGATCTTGGACCTCCAGAAAGTGTCCACAGCAGGGGTGATTGATAAGTTCGTGGCCTAGGGTAGAAGGTGATGAGTTATTAACTTCAAACTTTCTGCATAATCACTCAAAGAGTTAACCTGCATGTGCATGTGACGAGAGCTGTATAACTCACCTCCTTCTACCTTAGGTCATGAACTGACCAATCGCCCATCTGTGGACACTTCCTAGAGGTCCGAGATCCGTATGCTCCACGACTGCTGGACTAAGTGTGTAAATGTAGGAGGGGACTATGTTGAAAAATAAATATGCTAGGTTTTCTAAAATTGACTCCCTTCTAGCTTAGGCCACGAACTTATCAATCACCCCCCCCCCCCCCCCGTATATACCCAGGATATTTGAAACTGGACACCACGCATCTAACCAATGGGAAAAGAAGCTGCAGCTTCTAAGCTAACCAATCACAATGGAAGTGACTTTCGACAATCAGAATAAGGTACACCCCCACACAACACTTCCTCCATCTACCCATCACCTCTCCTTACCTAGATCCACCTCTCACTTGCCAGCTCTTGCTTCACCCCCTCTCCCTACCTGTTCATACTGGCTGTCTCCCCTCCACTCTTTCAACCCAGATAAAGGGTGATAACTCAAACCATTGGTCATCCATTTCTGTACACATATCCTGCCTGTTCTGCTGAGTTCCTCCAGCACTTTGTTTCTTTTTGCTCCAGATTCCAGAATATGATGTCTTTTGTGTTTCTGTTAAAAACTAAACTGAGTTTCAGCAAGTAAAAAGAATTCAAATCCATTCAACAGAGCAGGCATCAGAGACCAACTTGGGCTTGATTCCAGGTTTCAAAGAGCTCTTTGAAAAATCTGTATTGGTTGCAAAGGGCTGAATGAATCATTGATCTTCCTCCATGATTATACCCTCGTCAGAGATGGCAGATGATAAAAATGACATTGGTTATTGAGAGTAAACATGGAGGAAATGGGTTGATCTTCCTGAAGAAGTAGGAATGGGAAAAAAAGTGGGCTTTGAGATTAAAGTGTGAACATTAGGTTTTTGATTTAAAAAAATATCATGACTTAAATTTTCTTTTCCCTGAATGGTTTGGATTGTTGACTTTAGCATTTGGTAGTTGGATTTCAGGGACCAATAAATAGAGGTTGCTACCATCTAATTCGAATATGCAAAGATGTCATTCCCAACTGATGTCCATGTATGCACCTCTTTCAGACATCTTTTTTTTCTTCATTGGCAGTCCCTTGGGATTTTTAAAGAATTTCTTCCACACCAATTCTATGGGTTATAATGTAGCTTGTGAGGCCAATATTCGATCCCTAGATGCTTTCATGGGTGGGGCAGAAGGTACTTGAAGAGGAAGGTAGTTGGGTAATTTGGATTCTCCCACTCTTTTCTTCACTGGGCTTGTGCATACCCCCATCAAAGAGATTGATGGTCCTCTATGCTTTCCATAGTACTTCATTTTGATCAGTAATAGGCCTAGGATTTTCACAGGTTGATGGGGTTCATATCGGAAGCATTTTCTCTGTTCCAGGCAATCTCTTACAGTGACCAAGTTCAGACTACTTGTTTCCAGGGTCAGGTTTCAAACATGCAAAAAGTGGAGTCCTTCCTAATGGAGCTAGCTGAGACTGATGACTGAGGTTGAAGTATTCGTACTTTTGCATTGTGTATGATGGAGTTTACAGTTTTCCACTTGTCCTCTGGATTAGCTCCATTCCATTGCAGAGATTAATGAAGGTGAGGTACAATATTTTGATATGGAAGATTAAGAGTGCTGACAGACTCAAGTCAGAGTGACTGACTTCAGTCTACACAGGATTATTTGTGTTTGCATACCATTGTACACTCAGTATGAGTTGCACGTCACCATGTAAACAATGACGAAGGGCAGCCAAATTAGAGGAAGATTCTCCAGGGAATTTCACATCTCATGGACTCAAAGGCTTTTGAGAGGTTGAAGAAGGGCACATGTGTTGCTCAATGTTTAATTTAGAGATCTCATCTGTTGTACACCTGGAGTGGTAAAATCCACTCTATGATTTGTGGACTAGTTCTTTGAAAAATGTAAGGAGGCAGGAATTATTTTTCCTATGGAAGACAGCTGGAGACTTATTGTTGTAATCACAATTGGATTTCAAAGGTTCAAAGGTTCAAAAGTACAATTTAATGTCAGAGAAATGTATACAATATACATCCTGAAATGCTTTTTCTTCGCAACCATCCATGAAAACAGAGAAGTGCCCCAAAGAATGAATGACAGTTAAATGTTAGAACCCCAAAGTCCCCCCCCAACTCCCCCCTCCGGTGTGTAAGCAACAGCAAGCAACAATCACCCCTTCCCCCACCAGCAAAAAAAGCATCGACACCGCCACCGAGCACTCAAGCGTGAGCAAAGCAAGAGCGAAGACCCAGACTTGCAGTTACCCCAAAGACTTCATGTTTCTCCTGGTATTCGACATACTGCAGGTTCTCTCTCTCCCTAATAATGCAGAAAGTGGTGTCTCCATTTTTCCAGCGAGTGGGGAGACATAACAAACAACTCTCTTGTTTACGATGTTAAAAGTCTGTTAAGTCACTTTTTTTGAGCTCTATGCCCAAAAATTGCAAAGATCCCGGGCCTCCAGACACACAGCAGATATCCCGACACCCCGACACCACACAGGTCTCCTGCCGTGCCATCAACCCTTGATCCGCACGTCTCCAGAGCCCTGAGATCCTAGGCTTCTGAATTAGAGTTGGACTCTTAGGCCAAGCCTTTGGCATGCCGAACAATGGCCAGTTATGGCACCCTGACAGCGGGTCCCGTTCCCGTAAAGAACCATCGTCAGCGTGTAACTCCAGGTCAGGGTCTTCAAAAGAAAAATAGAGCTGTTTCCAAAGATGCATGCAAAGGAGTCGCTGTTAGGAGCCATTAACCCTCCGAAGCTCTGCCTTCCATTTGTTTCTCTTCTTGAAGAAGTTCATGAATACGATATCTGAGGCACTGTTGCATATCCTCTCATCCCAGATGTAGAAAATGAGGCTATGATTCTGTGTCGGAAGGTTATAGAACACCAGTAGTGATGCTGTTAGCTCTGGGGAGGGTTGATTTTTTTTCATCAGGTGGCATATGGCCTTTTTGATCTCTTCAATTCAACCTATTGGTAATCTCCATCAATCCAGCCCCAATGCTATCACAGGAATAGACAAGTTGCTCCTAGAAAATCATTGTTGATGAGTAGCAAGGACCCTGGAATAAAAGCATTTTCTTCAGGTAATGTGTCATATACAATCAATAGGAGCAACAAAGTGCCTGTACTCCTAGACTACTGAACGTCCACTATAACTAGCATCTTTGAAGAGATACAAGTCCGCTCTGGTCAGTGCACTCTCTGTATGTTTGAGTGCTGCAGTCGTTTTGTTGGCCAGTGTCTCCATCATACAGGCTATGTGCATCAATTCCTGGGACAGCCAGGCCACACCATACAGGGGAAAGAGCATCATCCAGAGCCTTCCTGTCTCTGTGATACGCGTCTTACTGTGGCGACCCTCATTGGGTGGATGCTTGTTCAGGATAGTAAGATGGTGTATGCATGGCATCACATATCCCAGATAGCAGCAGCCGTACCATCTGTTGGGAGCCATGGGTACACCTGGAAGCTGAATATCCAGTATGTTCCATTTAGCATCCAGTGAGTGTCCACCTTCACAACACTCTGAGAAAGATGGTGCACTGTACATCAGTGACTCTCTTCGGGCTGCAGGAATTTGAACCAGTTTTCCTCTTAAATATACTCCTTTTGAACTACTTCTGCTACAATCTGCAGAATGTAAATTTCCTCTTAACAACGGACTACAGGATTACATCGCTGATCTTTGTATCTCACGTTCAATGGTTAAATGCAGAGCAGTTAAGCACAGCACCTTTAAGGGTCAATGCCAAGACCAAGACCGAAAACGCAGCAGGAGAGCTGGGATTTAAACCAGGCTGAAGCGCAGAGGGATGAGGCGTCCTCCGCCTACCATCTTTTTAGCAAATGTACAGTCACTTGAAAGTAAAATTGATGATCTCAGGGCAAAGTTTCAGAGGCACGTGAGGCAGGTCTCAGTTGTTTGCTGCACTGAGACTTGGTTAACATTGAACATGCTAAACACAGCTATCCGACCAGTAGGTTTTACAAATTTCAGAATGGATCGAACCTCGAATTCTAGTAAGGAAAGAGCTGGCGGCATATGCTTTTTAGCCAACTCTCACTGGTACTGGAATGTTGGGGTTATGTCAATTTCTTGCTCTCCTGACTTAAAACAACTAACAATTAAATGTAGACCATTCTATTTCCCTTGGGAGTTCTCATCCGTGATCTTGACCACAGTTCACTTACCACCATCGGCTGATTACAAGCAAGCACTCGCGAAGCTGCATGATGCCGTCTGTAAACAAGAAACAGCCCATCCCAACACACATTTAAAATTAAAGTCAGTGACACTGCTACACTATGATAAGCAATGCCTACTGTTCCTTCCATAGACCACACTTTGGCAAGTCAGATCATTTGGCTGCATTCCTGCTACCAGCACACAGACAGAGCCTAAAACAACAGAGATCAAGACAACTAAAAAGTACTGGTGAGAGGCTGAGGAACAGTTACAGGATTGCCCTGAGTCAACGGACTGGGCTGTGTTGAAGAACTCATCTGAGGACCTGATTGACTACACCAGGATCGTTACAGACTTTATTAAAACAGCTGTGCATGAGTAAATCCCCACAAAATCATTCAGGGTTTTCCTCAATCAGAAGCACTAGATGAACAACAAAATCTAGAACCTACTGAGAGCCAGATCAGAGGCATTCACGCCTGGAGATCAAGAATGCTACAAGAGGGTCAGGTATGATCTCCAGAAACCCATCTCTCAGGTGAAGTGGAGATTCCGTACTAGACTGGAATTAACAAGGGATGCTCGACAGCTTTGGCAGGGATTGAAAGCCATAACCTCCAACAAAGCTAAATCTTGTGACATAGGAGACAGCAAAGCTTTGCTTCCAGATGAGCTCAGTGCCTTCTATGCTTGCTTTGACCACCAGAACAAGCAGAAACCATCACTGATCCCCATGTCTCCCGATGATCCTCTGGTCTCAGTACCTGAAGATGATGTGCAGGCTATGTCCAAGAGAGCAAATCCAAGGAAAACATCTGGTACAGACAGAGTACCTGGCCGAGAGCTGAAGACCTATGCCATCCAACTGGCTGGTGTATTCACGGATATCTTCAACCTTTCACTCCAGAGGTGTGTGGTACCCACCTGCTTCAAGCAGGCTTCAAGCATATCGGTGTCCAAGAAGAGCGTGGTAGCCTGTCTAAATGACTGTCGCCCAGTGGCGCTCACATCCACAGTGATGAAGTGTTTTGAGAGGCTGGTGTTGGAACATATCAGCTCCTGTCTGAGTGGTGACTTGGATCCACTCCAATTCACCTACCAAGGCAATGGGTCTACAGCAGAAGCTATGGTGTTGGCTCTTCACACAACCCTGGAACATCTGGACAGCAAAAATGCATATATCAGGATGATTTTTATCGACTACAGCTCAGTATTTAATACCATCATCCCCTCAAAATTAATCAGTGAACTCCAAGACCTGGGCCTCAATACCCCTTTGTGCAATTGAATCCTGGGTTACCCCACTTGTGGACCCCAGTCAATTCAGATTTGCAAAAACATCTCCTCAATAATTTCCATCAGCATAGGAGCACCGCGTGGATGTGTACTTAGTCCCCTGCTCTACTTGCTTTACACCTATGTTTATGAGGCTGAGTACTGCTCCAATACAATATACAAGTTTGCTGATGACACCACTATTGTGGGTCATATCAAAGATGGTGATAAATCAGCATACAGGAAGGAGATTGAAAACTTGGCTGAGTGGTGTAATAACAACAACCTCTCACTCAATGCCTATAAGACCGAAGAACTGATTGCAGACTTCAGGAGAGAGAAACCAGAGGTCCGTGAGCCAGTAATCATCAGAAGATCAGAGGTGGAGAGGGTCAGTAACTTTAAGTTCCTGGGTGTCAGTATCTCAGAGGGCCTGTCCTGGACCCATCATATAAATATATTTGCGAAGAAAGCATGACAGCACCTCCATTTCCTCAGGAGTCTGAGGAGTTTCAGCATGACATCAAAAACCTTGACGAACTTCTGAAGAAGTGTGGTGGAAAGTGTGCTGACTGGCTGCATTACAGCCTGGGATGGGAACACCAATGCCTTTGAGTGGAAAATCCTACAAAAGATAGTGGATTCAGCCCAGTACATCACAGGTAAAACCCTCCCAACCATTGAGCATATCTACATAAAACATTGCCATAGAAAAGCAGTGTCCATCATTAAGGATCCTCACCCCCAGACCATTCTCTTTTCTCACTGCTGCCATTAGGTAGAAGGCACAGGAGCCTCAGGACTCACACCACCAGGTTCAAGAACAGTTTGATCCCTCAACCATCAGGCTCTTGAATAAAACGGGATAACTACACTCATTTAAGGACTCTGTTATATTGTTATTTCATGCTTGTTATTTGTTGTTATTTACTTATATCTGCATTTGCACAGTTTGTTTACAGTGTACATTTCCTGATGTTTACAGTTTACAGTTACTGTTCTATCAATTTGCTGAGTATGCTCAGAGAAAAAGACTCTCAGGGTTGTGTGTGGTGATGTGTATGTACTCTGATAATAAATTTTACTTTGAACTTTAAACTTTAGAACTTTGAACTATTGAACTTTGAACAGTCACCCCAGGATACTGCTTCT
Source organism: Hemitrygon akajei (assembly GCF_048418815.1). Lineage (NCBI taxonomy): Eukaryota > Metazoa > Chordata > Chondrichthyes > Myliobatiformes > Dasyatidae > Hemitrygon > Hemitrygon akajei. The sequence continues at coordinate 92,505,493 of NC_133127.1, read as the reverse complement.
GCTCACACTCAACGTGCCCCGCTGACTGGTTGGACCTGTGCTCATCATAACACCTGCCCTTCCCTGTTGGCAGAGGGCTCACTCTCAGAGTCAGGAGCTTGGATATGGACAAATCATCAACAAGGAAGTGCCAGCCCCTGAAACTCTTACTCCGCCGGTGGTTACTGAGACTCCAGTTCTTTGAGGCCATTCCCGTACGACGGCTGGAGCGGACAACCCACTCCCGGATTTCCCCAGAACAGAATGCCGAAGCCGGAGAAGGTGGACAAGTTCCTCCGACATTCCTGTTCATCTTCATTAAAGGGGATCGGTATCAGCGGCTCCCCTCCTGCAGTGTGGGTTGGCACCTTCGTGCAGATCCAGTAGTGCCGAGCATTGTTTTTGTTGGCCAGAAGAAACTTCAGTGTACAGTCAGTGGATTTGATGAATCAGGGACAGGGGAAGCAGGCAAACCAATTATATTTGTTTCTCCCCATATTGTGGACCCTGAACTGATTCTTGCTCTGCAATAATCTAATCAGACCAATTGAATGTGGACACAAGATGCTTCAGGTAGTGACCTGCTAAATCTGAGACCATTCTCAGATGAATAGCTACTTAATGCGTAAAATGTCAGACCTATCAAAGAAGCAATCAGTAACCTCATTAGACTCTGGGTCACCTCATTAAACTGGTTTGGACCAATCAGAATTGAAAGACAAATAGACAAGCCTGGGGTGGACAGAACCTTGTAACAATGTTGGTTATACCCCTGAACTAGAACCAGTAAGAAGGTGACCCAGGTAGGTCAAGTGACCTTGAGCCAATGGAATAGAGATCCACCAGATCGACTGACGAGTACTATAAGAATCAGGAGCTCCTAATACGTAGGAGCAATAACCCTCCAACAACCAGATAATGGATAAGGAGTACCCCATGGACACATGGAGATCGGAACCACAAGGAGTGACTGGCCAAAGTAGACTCCTTTCCCAGGTAATACGTTTTCTCTTCATCGGGGTCAGGGATTCTAGTGGGGTGCACACAGGTAGTTAGTTTGTGAACCCACACGCCTTTTAGCTGAGACAATAAAAAGTTACTTATCAGTAAATACAGATTTTCTGTGCCTCACTGATCGTTATCACAAGGGGTGATTCTTGTATCAGGATTGGCGTTGCTGTTGGGAGCTCCAGGATAAATCTCTTTGTTCAGCGGGAGACTCGAGTCGGACCACGCTGGTGAGGTACAGAGAAATCTGGGGCTTGGTAGTTAGCGGTTACTAACCCCGGATGAAGAATTCAGGAAATTCTGCAAGTTCAGAGGATTTGGATTGTTTTGATTCGAAGGGGTACCTCCAGGAATAGGTGTTGGGGAAGTGGCTGCAATATGAAGAGTTTGTTGGTCACTCTGGCTGTAAAGGGAGAACTGGGGATGCACTTTGGAAAATCTTCCAAGGGAAGCTGTTGGGCAGGAAGTTTAAGCAATTACAAAACCAGTTGCTGTTTGTTGCTTCATTGAGGATTTGATAGAATTATGACAGAAAGCTAAAGCAGAACAGCACAGATTAGAAATGGGAAACCAATGTCAACATAAAGCAGAAGCCGAGTGAGATAGGTCAGAAGCAGAACACAAAAGACTCCAAAAGGAGGTAGAAGCCTTTAGAGAATGGGTCACTGATTTACAGGGTCAGAGAGGTAGGAACCAGAATCAGTTGAAATGTGAAAAATTATTTAAAAGATAAAAGTAAACAAGAGGAAGCAGCTGAACTAGTAAAGGAGAAATGGAGGACTCAGATTGGTATTGTACTGGGGTAGATGGCTTGACATGTGTGGACAAAATCCCAGGTATTTCAGAAAGTGCAACAGAATTCTAGAGGCAACGTTCGCCAGTGGATAATCAGAAGCCAGTCTACAGGTTCAGTTATTGAGCAGCCTTTAGCTGATGGTGCACACGGTAAGGTAACAGTTCTGTGGAATCACACATGGGAATATTGAGTGGGGCAGTGATCTACACAAGAGTTATATCAACTGGGGTGGTCACCCCAAACGTATCTCAAAGGTTGCTTTCATCATTATGAACTGCCACAGTGGAATGTAGCACACGGGGAGTGTAGAATGGGGAAGGCACTAAAGGACATGGAGAAGAGTTTTTGTCAGGGGCCAGGCCTTTACCAGGATTTCAAAACTATTAGAAATATCACTACCCGACACACACAAGTGACCGACACTACACCAGAATCTAAGTGTAGTGAGACCCAGCGTAATACAAACAGGGTAGGATTAGTGTTAGAAGATACGGGAGATTTTGTCACTTTGGTACCAGAGTACCAGCAGGTGCAGGTAATAGATACGTACAACATAGAAAACGTACAGCACAATATAGGCCCTTCAGCCCACAATGTTGTGCCGAACATGCACTTACTTTAAAATTACCTAGGATTACCCATAGCCCTCTATTTTTCTAAGCTCCATGTACCTGTGCAGGAGCCTCTTAAAAGACCCTATCATATCTGCCTCCACCACCGGTGTCAGCAGCCCATTCCACGCACTGTGTAAAAATGTACCCCTGACATCTCCTCTGTACCAGCTTCCAAGCACCTTAAAACTGTGCTCTCTCATGATAGCCATTTCAGCCCTGGGAAAAAGCCTCTGACTATCCACATGATCAATGCTCTCATCATCTTATAAACCTCTATCAGGTCACCTCTCATTCTCCGCTGCTCCAAGGAGAAAAGGCCGAGTTCACTCAACCTATTTGCGTAAGGCATGTTCCCCAATCCAGACAACATCCTTGTAAATCTCCTCTGCAACCTCTCTAAGGTTTCCACATCCTTCCTGTAGTGAGGCGACCAGAACTGAGCACAGTACTCCAAGTGGGGTCTGACCACTTTCCTATATAGCTGTAACATTTTCTCTCGGCTCTTAAACTCAATCCCATGATTCATGAAGGCCAATGCACTGTATGCCTTCTTAACCACAGAGTCAACCTGCGCAGCATCTTTGAGTGTCCTATGGACTCAGACCCCAAGATCCCTCTGATCCTCCACACTGCCAAGAATCTTAACGTTAATACTATATTCTGCCATCATATTTGACCTACCAAAATGAACCACCTCACACTTATCTGAATTGAACGCCATCTGCCACTTCTCAACCCAGTTTTGCATCCTATCAATGTCCCACTGTAACCTCTGACAGCCCTCCACACTATCAACAACACCTCCAACCTTTGTGTCAACAGCAAACTTACTAACCCATCCCTCCACTTCCTCATCCAGGCCATTTATAAAAACCACCAAGAGAAGGTGTCCCAGAACAGATCCCTGAGGCACACCACTGGTCACTGACCTCCATGCAGAATATGGCCCGTCTACAACCACACTTTGCCTTCTGCGGGCAAAACAATTCTGGATCCACAAAGCAAGGTCCCCTTGGATCCCATGCCTCCTTACTTTCTCAATACAAGGAGTGATTGATAAGTTCATGACCTAAGGTAGACGAAGTCAATTTTAGAAAACCTAGTATATTTATTTTTCAACATAGTCCCCTCCTACATTTACACACTTAGTCCAGTGGTTGTGGAGCATACGGATCTGGGACTTCCAGAAAGTGTCCACAGCTGGGGTAAGTGATAAGTTTGTGGCCTAAGGTAGAACTGCATTGCATAAGGTGATAATTGCATTGCTCAGTGTACATCAACAAAGGCTGAAATAATAAGAAAAAATAGAGGGTAATACTTTCGTGAAACAGCAGAGACAGTTGACAGCATAAAATGGGTAAATTTAGTTAGTGAATGCTAATATTATTTATAGAATGTAGTAATGGGATTCCATGGCAGTCCTATGGGCAGTCAACTGAGGACAATGATCCTAAGATAAATATTTTTGGATCAAAAGGAGGCCAGAAGAAACTAAAGTCTACAATTAGTGGATCTGACGAACCAAGGTCAGGGGAAGCAGACAAACCAATTATCTTGGATTTCCACAACACACACAAAATGCTGGTGGAACGCAGCAGGCCAGGCAGCATCTACAGGGAGAAGCACTGTCTAAGGGTTTTGGCCCGAAACGTCGACATCGCTTCTCCCTATAGATGCTGCCAGGCCTGCTGTGTTCCACCAGCATTTTGTGTGTGTTGTTGTTTGAATTTCCAGCATCTGCAGATTTCCTTGTGTTTGCATCTTAGATTTCCCCCCATTTTGTGGACTCTGAACTGATTCTTGCTCTAGTATAATCTAATCAGAGCGATTGAATGTGGACACAAGATGCTTCAGTTATTGACCTGCTAAAGCTGAGACCACTCTCAGATGAATTGAATTGAATTGAATTTCAGTTTATTGTCATTTAGAAACCACAACTGCAATGCAGTTAAAAAATGAAACAACGTTCCTCCAGAATGATATCACAAAAGTACAAGACAAAAACAGACAAAAACTCCCAGCAGAGACCCAGACCTCACAACAGCAGAAAATTCACATAACGTTTGGCAATCCCCAAATCCAGAGTCCGGAGAGGCTGCTGCGCATTAATATTGTGTTACCATCTTAGCGCGTTTCCCGGAAAGAAGCTCCAAATCCACCTGACAAAACAAGACTACCCATACACACCAAGTCAGGAGACCAACTCTACCACCCAACAAACCAAAAACTAAACCTACAAGACCTACAGAAAACCACATAGTTACAACAGTGCAAATGATAACAGATAAACAGTGCAAATTGATAAAAAACAGACCATAGGCACAGTAAAAATAGTCCATAAATGTTAAAAGATTATAAGTTTGAAAGAAACCACCACACACTTTCCACAAGTCCTCAGGGTCCCGATAGACTCATCATCCCACGCAAGCGGCAGAAGGGAATACACCCGCTAAGGACTTCTTCCATGGCGCCACCGGACTCAACCTCACAGACGCAGCACACAATGAAAGCTCCGTCAGACCCAGCCTTGCAGGCACAGCACACAGTGAAAGCGCCCCGACCGCAGCGGACTCCGAGTTTGTCGGACCTCTGAGCCTCCGACCATCCCCTCTGGCACAGCTTCTCTGAACATCATCCTCTGCTGAGCGCACTATGACGCCCCCACCACCGGCCACTGGCAACGCGACCCTGAGGACTGGGGGCCCAGCAGAGACCCGGACCTCACAACAGCAGCAGCAATGAAGAAGGCCTTCCTGAAGATTTCCAGATGTTCCTTCATGCTCCCACGTCCATTTTTCATCAGATTCGGATTGTGCAGGGCACCCCACTTGACATATAACAGATATCAACTCCGGAGAAGCCGCTGCAAACTGTGTCGTGCCACCATCTTGAAGAATGAGTGGCTACTTATTATGTAAAATGTCAGTCCTACCAAACAAGCAATCTATAATCTCATTAGGGTATGTCTGAATCGCCGTATTTAACTGGTTTGGACCAGTCAGAGTTGAAAGACAAATACACAAGGCTGGGGTGGGCAGAGCCATGAAACAATGTTGGCTGTACCCCACTAGAACCAGTAAGAAGGTGACCCAGGTAGGTCAGGTGACCTTGAGCCAATGGGATGGAGATCCGCCACTTCAACTGATGAGCAGCGCCATAAGAATCAGGAACCCCCAATACAGAGGGGTGATAACTCTCCAGCAACCAGAAACCAGCCATCGCGAGTAAGGAGTATCCCATGGACACGTGGAGATCGGGACAACGAGGAATGCCTGGCCAATGTAGGCTCCTTCCCAAGGTAATACCTCTTCTCTTCATTGACTGTTCATGGAGGGTCAGGGATTCTAGTGGGGTGCACACAGGTATTTAGTTTGTAACCCATGTGCTTTTTAGCTGAGAGAATAAAAGTTACTTGTCAGTATATACAGATTCTCTATGCCTCACTGATCGTTACTACAAGGGGTGATTCTTGTAAAAGGAGTTAAGAAGGGAAGTACCAGCCATTAAAACACTTACTGCACCAGGGGTTACTGTGACTCAATTTCTTTAATGCCATTCCCATACAATGGGGTGAGGTTGGCTGGACGATTCACCCCCGTCTTCCCCCAGAACAGAATGCCGAAGCCGGAGAAGGTGGACAAGTTCCTCCGACATTCCTGTTCATCTTCATTAATGGGGATCAGTATCAGCGGCTCCCCTCCTGCAGTGTGGGTTGGCACCTTCGTGCAGATCCAGCAGTCCCAAGAACTGGTGTGGTTCGTATATTCGTAAGCCATCATAGAAACGTGTTGTAGGATCTCACACTGACCACCATCAGCAAACACCACTTTGCCATTCTGCAGTGTAGGGAGACACACACTGACTGCTTCCTGGATTGGCGCTGGGTATTTGTCCTCCCAGTAACAGTACACATTGCCCATTCTTCGGTCTGCGCGCTACAATCTCCCCCACTCTGGTAGCCCTGAGTGTCCTGCACCCACACCTTCACCGATTCCTCTTCCACCGATGGGAGTCATCGTCCGATTGGACCTCCCAGGGGATCCCATACATGGAAGACAAGTGCCACACACCTTTTATGATGCTTTCCTGGTCAGCATGGCTGTACGCCAGCACCAACAGGACCGTGGAATATGCGCCCACCACCGTGAGCACACATCGTTTATTGTTCTGTGGAGGCAGAGGCGCCCCCATAATTTACTTGCCAACCTGACTAACCTCCGTGTTCCTGCAAATGTGTCCTGAGGGACTTGTTGGCCATCCTGGGCTTAACCTGCTGCCAGAGAGTGCAGCTCACAAATGCTGTCCTGGCCTCAGAAAATGTCAATGCCATCCCCGGGCATTCGGCCCATTCCCTTTCTCCTTCTCCCCTTGCTTCTTCTGATGTGCCCAATCCGCAGGGCACCAGCTGTCCTCCTCTTTGGAAAATATTCTGGCTGTCATAATCTGCACCACTGGATCAGCAGAAGAGTTATTTATGGCCTCCTCAATGTTCCAAAGGGTGTGAGTATCTACATGGTAGTCTGTGATAGGCATCCTCCCACATGTGTTTCCAGAGGGGTCACTCGTGAACCTCCTGGCTGTGCCCATGCCAATAAGGCATCCACATCGCCATGCTATTAGCTACCGCCAGGAGTCGGTGTAGATCCTCACAGGCCCATCGCCTCCCAGAGGAACAGGGACACAGCCACTAGCTCAGCCAATTGGTTAGACCCCCCCGCTGTCCTGGATGCCGACCCTCCTTGACACAGAGTGGAGAGCAGCTGCCTCCCACCAGCTCGGCCAACAGCTGGAGCCAGCGGTAAACCTGGCTTGCTGCTTCTGCTCAGCTGTCACATCGCTCTGGGGTTTACTCCACGGTATGGCTGAGGGTCGATGGTGGGAACTTCATCGTGGGTGTAGTGGTGATTATCATGGAGAGCTATGACCTGCTCAGGGAGGCAGCTCACCCCATCAGGACCCTTCTCTGCCCAGTCTGAAATGTACCACTTCCACTTGACTATGCAACATGGCTGGCCATGACGCTCTCTGTGGGTCATGTGGTCAGACTTTACCTGCTGCGCGATAGGGAGATGAGGTCACAGCACGAGGTGGAGAAGTGGAGACAGCTACCTTTTGAAGGGGGTCGGAGGGATTTTATCCAAAACCACAAGGGAATGCTACTGACCTGCCACAGACTCTAGTCAACCACGCTGGGGGTAGTTGAGACCTGCAATTTGAAGGGAACTCCACACTGTCTAGGGGCCTAGGGAAGGGCCTGTTCTATTGCCTGCTTGGCAGTTTTAAAGGCCACCTGCTGCTTGGGACCCCACTGGAAGGCGGTCATTTTCAGGGAAACCTGGTCTGGGGGCGGGCTTGTCTGCAGTAACATTGTGAGGTGGGGATGTGCTGTCATCAATACCTCAGGAGCACCACAAAATGCTGAGTCTCCTCTCTGGAAATTGGGACTTCAGCATCCATTCCTGTGCTTGGCCCGATTAGTATCTCTTGCTACCCAGAATGCCATTGTGTGCCTAGGAATATGATATTCTGTCTGGGCCCTGTACCTTATTGGGGTTCCTGCAGACAACTGACCGGGGCCTGCTTCACTATGCTCTGTGAGGGTTCCCATAGTGGCACATCACCCTAGCAACACACACTAAATGCTAGAGGAACTCAGCAGGACAGGCAACACCTATGGAAATGAGTAAACAGTCGATGACACATCTCGGCCCAAAACATTGACTTTTTACTCTTTTCCATAGATGCTGTCTGGCTTGCTGAGTTCCTCCAGCGTTTTGTGCGAGTGTTGCTTTGGATTTCCAGCATCTACAAACTTACTCAATGTTTGTGACATCATCTGCATAGATGGTGTATTCCCTGCAGGTCTCAGACTGTGGCACAAGATGAGTCTGTGGGCATTCTACTGTGAGAGGCTACAACAGGTAGACTGTCTGAGCTCCCAGGTGGAAGTGAACTGGTACTGTAGTTGTGGACTCATTGGCCAGGTCCGCTACTGCATACCAGTGTTTCCCCTCCCTACCCCCTTGTGCTCAATAAGGGTCACTACATCCGGGGCAGCCACTGAGAGGGACGATGAGTACATGTTGAACTCATGCACCATGAGCCATCGCCATTCCGCACCCAGCCACGGGCTCCTGTAGAGGGAGTTTGCAGGTGGATGAACCCCATCACACCACAACAGGGCCTCCCGATACCCTTGATCCCTCCCAGGATCCTGTACTATTTGGTGTTAACCATCTTGGTGGCGGCATTACCAAAGTCTCCCTCTTGGCCAGTCCCATCAGTACCTTTATCTGCGCACCCCGAAGGTAAAATAACCCTTACTTCTCTGCAGGAATCTACCCCTATCCACATTCATGCCCACAATGCACAGGGCAGAGGCCGCTACCCAGTCATGGGTCCAGGCTATGCTGGTCTGATGGCCTTCTGCAATTGACTGGCGAATTTGACTTGTCCCAATTTGTATGCCATTAACTATAATTGGAAACTTCACAGATTTGAGTATGTTAATAACTTTCTTTTTGATCATGGAACAAATATGTTCAGAAAACAAGACTTTAAATAGTCTTCCCCCAAGGGAAATAAAGTTTTTACACAAGGGAGTTGGCAGATCACTGAGTTCCTGCTGCAGTATAATCTTGACTGATATCTATTCATGCTTCCTTACTAGAAACCTCAAAGAGAGTTAATTTAAACAAACTCCTTTCTTTAACAGTGCACAGACTTTTATGTATAGTTTTATCTTCTCTTCTTAAGCGAATATGTTTTCTTTTCTAATTTATCCATTATCATCCATCAGCTTTTTTCTTTGGTAGTTGGTAGGGGGTTGACTTTGTCAAATACCAGAGGGCATAACTTTAAGGTGGAGGGGGTGTAAATTGACGATTTTCAAGGCAAGTCTGCATGTGAATGGAATGCAACACCCAGTTGCAGCAGATATGACAGCTGTGTTTGTGATGCATTGGGCAGGCAATGCAGGGATCTAGACCATGTGTTGGCAAATGTGCATTGGCATCATGAGCCAAAGAGCTTGCTCATCTGTTCTCTGTTCGGTAATGTAAGCTTGGTCTGGAAATTAGGCATGAATAGGTGGATGTCTTTGCCTTCATTGAGTTTGTGAGATCCTGTTATTTGTTGTGTACACTTTCACATTGAGGTCCACAATATGACCGATTACAATGCCATTTTGTGCCAATACCGCATTGATCCCTAGAGACTGCAAACATACTTGAAGAACAAGCACCCTGTGAGGCAATGCGTGCACAGGCACCATCTCTGGCTTTCTCTCTGTACCTCACAGAAGGTATGGAGTGTACAGATGGAAGCTGGTGGAGCTGTGAGCGAGGCATGGCTGGCGAACGCAGTGTTCTAGCTGCAAATAAAAGAGCACAAGAGCATTAAGAACAGCTGTGGATGGATTCCCAGCTTCCTTTCTCAGGGTCTGTGGTACTGATCCAGAGCCTCGAGAATGTTACCAGAACTAAAAGCTTCCTCCGGTGTTAGGAGTCACAACTTAGCTTAGATCCTACACTTTGCTGGGAACCGAAGACTGAAAGCATAGGAATGAGTAGACAATGTGGCCCTTTAGTCCTGTTCTGTCATTCATTAAGGTGAAAGATAACTCAACTTCCCTGCCTGTTCCCTTGAATCTTGACCTTTGACTCCCCTGAAAGAAGGAATATCCTCTTAATTCCCCGCCATTTGGGTGACTCCTTGCTCTGTAGCTATACCCCCTAGTTCCAGATTCCCCCATGTGGGAAACGTCTTACCAGTAGCTACCTTTGTCATGTGACCTCAGAATGTTACAAGTTTCATTGGCATAGTTCTCATTCTTTTGAACTCTAAAGAACGTAAGCCCAATCAGTTCAATCTTTCTTCATAAGACAACTTCATCATCTGAGGAATTATCCTAGTGAGTCTCTCTCTAAATTGCTTCCAATGCAAGCATTTCCCTCCTTAAATAAGGGATCAAAACTGCATGTGAAACCCTGAGTGATAACAGCTCCCTGTAGGGTTGTAGCAAGTCTTAAAGCCATCGTTTCTTTGTCTTTTCTGAATATTTGCTGTATCACTATACTAATTTTCTACACTACATGTATATTTCTCAATAATGTCCAGTGTGCTGTGACATATCCATTTAAAAACTATTCTATTCATTTTCTGTTCTTCCTACCAAAGCAAAGGATGTAACATTTGCCCATATTATGTTCCATCTGTTGATCTATTCCCACTTTCTTAACTTACATGTAAAACTGTGCAGACTCTGAATCATCTTCACAACTTCCCTTGTTACCCGTCCTTGTGTCAGCAAAGTCTGACCACGATACACTTGATCTACTCATCGGAGTCAGGAATAAACAACACTCAGAGGGTTGTGAGTGCGGAACGAGCTGCCAGCACAAGTGGTGCATGCGAGCTCGATTTCACCCTTCAGGAGAAGTTTGGATAGGTACATGGATGGTAGGGGTATGGAGGACTATGGTCCTGGTGCAGGTCGATGGGAGTTGGCAGTTTAAATGGTTCAGCATGGAATAGATGGGCTGAAGGGCCTGTTTCTGCACTGTGCTTTTCTATGACTTTTGTTTTAATATAAATAAAAGAATTTTGGCATTGATCTTGGGTAAAGTTGTCACAGGAAACCTGTTAATGTCTCTAAATATTTGAAATGTATTACACTGTGTATTCTATATTCTAATAGTAGTAACTTTCAGGGAAATTAACCATTTCTAGACTATGTGGAGTGCCATGTCTCCAGTGCTGTCTTCCTATAGAAGCTAAAAAGGGACAAGAGGCTTATGAGAAAGCAGTCTTTGGCCTGAGTGTATAAACATGCAAATGAATTTGGCAGCAGACACAAAATGCTGGAGGAACTCAGCAGGTCAGGCAGCATCTATGAAAATGAATAAGCAGCCAATGTTTCCGGCCAAGACCTTTGCTCAGGAAAAGATAACATGCCTTAACCTTAGTGAGATACATGGATTTTGATGACTGTCACAAATGTATTGACGTGATAGAAATGTAAAGTTCCTAGCTGAAACACGGCCCTGTGGTTCAGGGAAGTGTGTGAACAGTTACTAGTCTGTCACTATATTGAAACAAAAAGGCAATTTAAAGTTTACCTCATAAAATTAAATAAATTTGACAATGCGTATCTTGGCACTTTTCCTGAGAACTTACATTTGATTCAAAACTTCTCCTGAGTTAAGAGGAACAGATAGAATGATGTTCGATTATTTTCTATGGCCTCTACCCCACTGCTGTGAGGGTGTTGCTGGCTTGAACATGTCCCACAGATTCAAAACCAGACATACTTTAATGCAGGATTTTCTCAAATCAGACAATTGCCTTCCTAAAGTCTTGCTAATGCCTTTTCTCCTAACTATCTCATGTACAGCTGGGGTAACAGAGCATGGGAGAGTCTTGATTATGGCATTAGATCAAATTAGAGCATTGTAACTGTATATGCTCTGCCTTTAAAAGCTGTTCACTGAGTTGGAACAGCATTGTCATCCTCCTAGTTATAGTTGTAAATTGTTGGACGGTAATGGCATTACATTATTCAAAGTAATGCTGAATCAACTTAAAGATTAACAAAGAATGTAGCTTGTTACTTATTAGTAAGAGAATCCAAAATGATTCCACTTTGGCACTGTGCCAAAGAAGAAAGGACCTTGGAATAGTTTTGTCTAAATTCAGGACATGACATTTCCTCTGTGTCAGTGCTCTGGTCGGCTGAACAAAGTTCACTCAATGTACAACGCCCAAAAATAACTGGCTCCACCTTTATCAGTCTACAGATTTGAGGACACTCCTGAAGTTTAAAGGAGAGATGTTTCTAACACCAGGGTCCAAGAAATATCAGATGATAGATGACACTAGACTGACAGAATGATAATCTTTGCACTGCTGACTGTGAGATATTCTGCTGGGTGGATCATCGGCGCTGGAGTTTATGATCAATTCTAATAAGTGAAATGGAAATACAGAGTCACATGATCTGATAATATCTATCTGTTAAATAAGCCTTCACCATAAAATTGCACAACATGTATTTTATCAATGCAATATATGGAGAGATATAAAAGATTTTATAATTTAAATTAATAGTGTGACCCTGTTTATTGAGACGCTCAGCACTAAACCAGATAGCATGCGAAATGATGGATAAACCTTCAGAAGGACGAGATTACACTGAGAAAGATCCCTGTCTGTCTCTGTGTAATCTTGTCTAATTTTTTTTACCTTATCTACCATTAACTATCAACCTCTCATTACTCCACCATAATTCAACATCCAACCCCACCCCACAGTTCAACTACCATTTCCAAAACTGTTGTTTTTGTTAAGCAAGATAAAATTGGCCTTCTTTACATTGGTGAGACCGAGCATAGATAATGTGATTGCTTTGCAGAACACCTATGCTCCTGCAAGGTGCAATTTGCGATTCAAATTCCCCTTCCCGTTCCTGCACAGCCCTGTCCATCTTCAGACTTCTCCACTGATAGGATGAGTCCCAGCACAGACGATAGAAACAATACTTCATATTCTGCCTAGAAAATCTACAACCCACTGGCACTGAGCACTGAACTATCCAAGTTTAGGTAAACCTCTCTTCCAGTGTGTTTACCACCACTCGCCCCGCTCCCCGCCGCCTCCCCCCACACACACACTCGTCCTCTTTCTGATTCTACTCCTGTCTTCCCATTTTCACCCACTTTCCCACCATCCCCTTGCAATCTCAATCACCCACACTTATCTCTCTCCCCTTCCTAGCTCCATCACCCACTACACAAACAGCTCACCCCCAGGCTTCCCCTGTCCCTCCCCTACTGGTTTCCCTTTCCAACTATCACTCACCTCTCCCCTAATGGTTCTAACTGGCTGCATCACTGTCCGGTATTGGGGTGAGGGGTGGAGGGCACTGCACAGGACCAGAATAAGATTCAGAAAGTTGTAAGCTCAGTCAGCTCCATCATGGGCACTGGCTTCTCCAGCATGCAGGACGTCTTCAAGGAGAGATGCTTGAAAGAGGTGGCATCCATCATTAAGGACCCCATCACGCAGGACGTGCCCTCTCCCCATTGCTACCATCAGGGAAGAGGTGCAGGAGCCTGAAGGCACATACTCAATGATTCAGAAACAGCCTCTTCCTCTCTGTTACCAGATTTATGAATGGCCATTGAATCCATGAACACTACATCAATACGTTTTTTTGCACTACTTATTTAACTATATATATTAAAAAAAAACCCTGGTTTACTTGGCTGCGTATGTTTAGGGCAGACAACCTCCGGCCCCACCAAATTTGTGAGATTGAGGTGCTCTCCCACCCGAAACCCCTGATTGTGTGGGTGCTGTGCAATTTTCTACCCTGTTACAAAATAGTGCCACGAAATAACAGACAGTACACTGCATATGATTAAAAGATTATATGTATGAATCTTAATTTGACTGAAGGGTTAGTAAAGAAACAAACAAAAAAGAGAAAAGGGCCCGTTTTAATTAAACAGTCTAATGTGCACAAGTTGGAGCTCTCAGTTTCTCCATAGTCACTGATCCTCAATCGATCTCACCCCTGGATTTATGGAATCACGGTCCTGCTCTGGGTCGAATCTTACAACCTCTTCTCTTCTGCGTCTTCCCTCTTCCTCTCCTCTCGAACAAAAGCCCTAAACCCAACCTCAGTGTCCCTCACCAGAGAAACCTCCCCTTGATTCGACCATCCTAATTGAATGACACACATTCCTCCCCATCTCTTATCTTCAACAGTAACCCAAACAGGCTGAAAACAGAACAGACTGCTCTTACAGAACTGCTAAGTGAAATACCGTAGATGTCGGATTATAAGCCGCTACTTTTTTCCCCACATTTTGAACAGCTTTGAACACTGCGGCCTTTACTACGGTGCGGCTAATGCATGATTTTTTTTCATGCCGCCAAAAACATTTTGCCTCGTAACAGTAGACCAATAAAATTGATGAGTAGTTCACAGAGGTCCAATGAAATTGTACGATAAATCAAGCGCACTTTCACAATTAAATTATTGTAAATCAGTCATTTGTACTCACCCTCATCAACATGGAAAACACTCGAAGAAAAGCATTGTGCTGCCTTTATGGCAGTTATTTAGTTTATAATATTTTCGCTTAGTAATTCATTTTCTAGTTAAAGTTAGAAGTGTTTTAACTATATTTGTTTTCTGTACTACATCGCGGGATGCTATGATGTCACATCCGGTTTCGCCGCGTCTTGTGGGAAAAATACCGGTTTGCGATAAACGGGAAGGAGGGGGGCGAGCGCATTACGCGAGCGGCATTAGATCTGAGCGAACGCTGCTTTTAAATTAAAGGCGATCAATAACTTTTCCTGGTAGGCTGCAGTATATATATTTTTTACCAGTCGTTAGGAGATATTGGAATGTTGTTCAGTAAAAAAGTATACGCAACGTATATTTAAAAGTAGCCGTGTTACAGGCACGGTTCGAAAAAAAGCATTTGCAATATGTATTTGTTTATGTTACCATATGGATTTAATTAAAAGTTAAAAAATCCTCACGTGTAATATCTTTCTGTGTAAATATCTCATATTACAACGTGGGACACCTGCGGCTGAAAATCCGGTGCGGCCTAAAATCCGGTGCGGCTTGTACAAGTACAAAATTGATTTTCTTTCTAAAATTAGAGCCAGCGGCTTTTAATCAGGTGCGCTCTGTAGTGCGAAATCTACGGTACATAGTGTGACAGTAAAAATATGAATTGGGGCATTATACATAAATGAATGCTTCTACATGACAACAAATTTCACCATGTACTCCATTGATACTAAGCCCGATTCTGGGTCTTATTTAACACTACTACTTTTTCTTACGGCACAATACAGGCCCTTTGGCCCACAAAGCTGAGCTGAACATGTCACTGCCTGAGAAATTACCTAGGGTTACCAGTAGCCCTCTATTTTTCTAAGCTCCATGTACCTGTCGAGGAGTCTGTTAAAAGACCCTATCATATCCATCTCCTCCACTGTCACCAGCAGCCCATTCCATGCACTCACCACTCTCAGCGTAAAAAACTTACCCTGACATTCCTCTGTATCTACTTCCAAGCACCTTAAAACTGTGCCCTCTTCTGCTAGGCATTTCATCCTGGGGGAAAAGCCTCTGACTATCCACACAATCAATGCCTCTCATCATCTTATGCACCTCTATCAGGTCACCTCTCATCCTCTGTCGCTCCAAGGAAAAAAGGCTGAGTTCGCTCAACCTATTCTCATACAGCATGCTCCCCAATCCAGGCAACATCCTTGTAAATCTCCTCTGCACCCTTTCTATGATTTCCACATCCTTCCTGTAGTGAGATGACCAGAACTGAGCACAGTCCTCCAAGTGGGTTCTGACCAGGGTCCTGTATAGCTGCAACATTACCTCTCCATTTCTAAACTCAGTCCCATGTCTGATGAAGGCCAATGCACCCTATGCGTTCTTAACCACAGTGTCAACCTGCACAGCAGCTTTGAGTGTCCTATGGACTCAGACCCCAAGATCCCTCTGATCCTCCACACTGCAAGAGTCTTACCATTAATACCATATTCTGCCATCATATTTGACCTACCAAAATGAACCACCTCACACTTATCTGGGTTGAACTCCATCTGCCACTTCTCAGCCCAATTTTGCATCCTATCAATGTCCCGCTGTAAACTCTGACAGCCCTCCACACTATCTACAACACCTCCAACTTTTGTGTCATCAGCAATTTTACTAAACCATCCCTCCACTTCCTCATCCAGGTCATTTATAAAAATCATGAAGAGTAGGGATCCCAGCACAGATCCCTGAGGCACACCACTGGTGACCGACCTCCATGCAGAATATAATCTGTCTACAACCACTCTGCCTTCTGTGGGCAAACCAATTCTGGATCCACAAATCAATTTCCCCTTGGATTACATGCCTCCTTGCTTTCTCAATAAGCCTTGCATGGGTACCTTGTCAAATGCCGTGCTGAAATCCATATGCGTTACATCTACTGCTCTACCTTCAATATGTTTAGTCATATCCTCAAAAAATTCAATCAGTATCCTAAGGCATGACCTGCTTTTCACAAAGCCATGCTGACTATCCCTAATCATATTATGCCTATCCAGATGTTCATAAATCCTGCCTCTCAGGATCTTCTCCATCAACTTACCAACCACTGAAGTAAGACTCACTGGTCTATAATTTCCTGGGGCATCTCTACTCCCTTTTTTGAATAATGGAACAACATCCACAACTCTCCAATCCTCCGGAACCTCTCCTGTCCTCATCGATGATGCAAAGATCATCGCCAGAGGCTCAGCAATCTCCTCGCCTCCCATAGTAGCCTGGGGTACATCTCATCTAGTCCCAGTGACTTATCCAACTTGATGCTTTCCAAAAATCTCCAGCACATCCTATTTCTTAATATCTACATGCTCAAGCTTTTCAGTCTGTTGTAAGTCATCCCTACAATCGCCAAGATCATTTTCTGAAAAGAATACTTAAGCAAAGTACTCATTAAGTACCTCTACTATCTCCTCCGGTTCCATACACACTTTTCCACTGTAACACTTGATTAGTCCTATTTTCTCATGTCATCTTATGGCCCCTTCTGGCTCTCCTAATTTCTTTCTTAAGCTCCTTCCTGCTAGCCTTATAATTTTATAGATCTCTATCATTACTTAGTTTTTTTTAATGTTTCGTAAGCTCTTCTTTTCTTCTTGACTAGATTTACAACAGCCTTTGTACACCACAGTTCCTGTACCCAACCATCCTTTCCCTGTCTCATTGGAATGTACCTATGCAGAACTCCATGCAAATATCTCCTGAACATTTGCCACATTTCTTCTGTACGTTTCCCTGAGAACATCTATTTCCAATTTATGCTTCCAAGTTCCTGCCTGATAGTCTCATATTTCCCCCTTACTCCAATTAAACACTTTCCTAACTTGTCTGATCCTATCCCTCTCCAGTTCTATGGTAAAAGAGATAGAATTGGGATCACTATCTCCAAAATGCTCTCCCACTGAGAGATCTGACACCTGATCAGGTTCATTTCCCAATACCAGATCAAGTACTGCCTCTCCTCTTGTAGGCTTATCTACATATTGTGTCAGGAAACATTCCTGAACACACCTAACAAACTCCACCCCATCTAAACCCCTCAGTCTAGGGAGATGCCAATTGATATTTGGGAAATTAAAATCTTCCACCACAATAACCCTGTTATTATTGCACCTTTCCAGAATCTGTCTCCCTATCTGTTCCTCAATGTCACTGTTACTATTGGGTGGTCTATAAAAAACACCTAGTAGAGTTATTGACCCCTTCCTGTTCCTAACTTACACCCATAGGGACTCCATAGACAACCCCTTCATGTCTTCCTCCTTTTCTGCAGCTATGACACTATCTCTAATCAACAGTACCACACACCCCACCTCTTTTGCCTCTCTCTCTGTCCTTTCTGAGACATCTAAGGCCTGGCACTCGAAGTAATCAATCCTATCCCTGAGCCATCCATGTCTCTGTAATGGCCACAACATCATAGTTCCAAGTACTGATCCACGCTCTAAACTCATCCACCCATCACCCAGGACATGCCCTTTTCTCATTGCTGTCATCAGGGAGGGGGTACAGGAGCCTAAAGACACACACTCAATGATTCAGGAACAGCTTCTTCCCCTCTGCCATCAGATTTCTGAATGGATAATGAACTCATGTAGACTACCTCAATACATATATATTTTTTTCATTTTTTGCTCTCTTTTTCCAATTGTTAATTTAATTTTTAAAATATATTTTATTGTAATTTAGATTTTTAAATTATTGTGTATTGCACTGTACGACTGCCACAAAGTTACAAATTTGATATTAAGCCTGATTCTCATCCTGAACATTCCCGTCTCATCAAACCTATGACTGCACATTTGAATTGCTGCCTGGTACCTATCCACCCCAAGGAAGAACTCTGCTGCCTGCCAGCTCCTGAAAGGGTGGCCATGTACACCTATGATGTGCTTGTGTCCGGTTTCATCTACCCCTCCATATCTCCCGCTGGTGTGGGCTGCTTATTCATGACATAAAAGGATAGTAGACTCTGACCACCAATGCCCCTTGCCACTGATGACTACAGCTTTCAGGTTGCTGCAAGGGACGAGTATCTTTATTAAACTGGACCTCCGAAATGCACACAACCTGGCTGGCATTTGGGAGTGTGATGAATGGAAAAACACTTAACACTCTCCACGAGTCATTCTGAATATCTTGTGATGGCATTAGGTTTGATTGATGCCCCGATAGTCTTCCAGGCCCTTCCCAATGAAGTTCTCAGGGAGATGCTAAATCACTTTATCTTTGTGTACCTGGTTGATATACTCCTCTTCTCCAAGGCCTACCACAAACACATCCGACATGTCCAATGGCTCCTCCAGTGTTTACTCCGGAACGAGCTACTTGTCAAACCGGTGAAGTGAGTTCCACCTCTCCAGTCTCCTTCCTCAGGTTTACTGCCTCTCAGGGGATCTGCAAATGGACCCTAGCAAGACCCAGACTGTCAGGGATAGGCTGCAGCTCACCATGATCAAGCAGCTTCAGCAGTTTCTAAAGTTAATTTTACTGGGAGTTCATCCACAATTTCAGTTCCATGACAGCCGTCCTTATGCTCTAAGGGAACCTCAGCTCCATTTTGCAGGAGCCCAGAAGCTGAGGTAGCTTTCCAGGCATTGAAGTGTTGCTTCACAATGGTTCCTGCCCTTGTTCTCCGTGACCCAGAACTTGTTGAAGTTGATGCCACAAACATTGGAGTTTGGGCTTTTCTTTAACAACAACCCCTGTCGAACTACGAACTCCATCCCTGTGCTTTCTTCCCCTAGTGGCTCTCCCCTAAGGAGAGGAAATATGCTGTGGGGAATAGAGAATTGTTAGCAGTCATATTAGCCCTGGAAGAGTGGAGATACTGGCTAGAGGGGGGAAACACATCCATTTGTTGTCTGGACCACCCATCTGGCCTATATTCAAGCGGCCAAGTGGTTAAATTTGTGCCTGACTTGGTGGTCTTCCTTTTTAAACATTTTGATTTTATCATTACCTACTATCCATGTTTGAAGAATCCGAAGCCAGGTTCCCAAGGCCTGCCACATGCTCCCCTCAGCTCAGAAGAGAACTGACCTTCAGCTGCAACACATAATTAGAAGGCACAGCTTTCCCCGGGACAATCATTTCTGACCGAGGCCCCCCGTTCACCTCTCAGTTCAGGAAGACCTTCTCTTGGCTCATCGGAGCTGTGGTCAGACTCTCATCAGGAATTAACACTCAGTCCAGTGGGCAGTTAGAGAAGATTGAACAGGACCTGGACCAAACAAGACCTGGAGAAGACCTATGTCGGGCAACCTGACCAATTAGAGTGATCACCTGGTCTGGACGGACTTTGCTCCTTGCTCTCTGTGCCACACTTCCATGGGTATGTCTCCCTTTGAATGTCAGTTTGGTTATCCACCCCCTCTGTTCCCTGAGCAGGAGTCTGACGTGGAAGTCCTGTCTGCTGAACAACTGGTCTATTGTTGCCATCTGAAGGGGACAATAGCTCAACCAGCCCTACTGATAGCCTATCTGCGACAACAGGGACACGCCAATCATTAAAGTTGGCTGGGGCCTTTGTTCTGTCCTGGTCAAAGGATCTGTCCACTAAAAACCTTCTTCTGCAGATTGAGTCACTGAAACACTACATCAGACCGCTCAAGGTTCTCCATTGGATTAACCCACTTACTTACCATCTCCACCTGCCATGCACTATGTGAATCAAACCTCTCTTCCACATCTCCCTTTTAAAGCTCCTTCCATCCAGTCTGCTGGCCTCCTCGCATAATCAACAGTCAGCCAGTGTACTCCATCCATTGGCTTCTGGACTTCTGTCTACTTCATGACCAGCTCCAGTACTTCGTGGATTGGGTAGGTCACAGCCCAAAGGAAAGGTTGTGGGTTCCCTCTTGTGACATCGTGGACCCAGACCTCATCAGAGACGTCCGTTGTTTTGTCCTGGGCTGTCAGGTGCTGGCCATAGTGTAGATTGGTACTGTAATGCTTCAGTCTGATCACCGGGGGCACTAGAGTCCTTCTGCCTAAAACCTGGCTCCTGCCCTAATTATTAGTTAATTATTTTCACTTGTGTCTCGTTTTAGTTATCAGTTCTCTGGTGCCTTGTTTTGTTTCTCTGGTTAAGTTCTGTTTTGGTTAGTCTTGAGTTCACCGATCCTGTGTGATGTGATTCTCAATGTTTTAGCATTTGTTCTCTACAAACCAATCCACAAGTAAAGGTTCTTTGTTCAACTCTCTCCTTGTCTCTGGTCACATCTTCGCTTGGGTCGACCTGGTCTGAGCCTCTTGTGGAAGTCCACTGGTTGAAGACATGGAAATCCTGAATCAAGCCCTGCCTGAAAGCCACCAATCGTGACATGCCATTGTATCTATTGTTGTATTTTCTTCTGCAAGCTTTACTCAAGCAAGGAACTTATTGTGTATGTGACAATAATGAATCTCATCTAATATACAACAGCAGCCCTGTAAAGATCAGTCAAATGTCATAAGTTCAAAGTAACTTTATTATCAAAGTACATATGTGTCACTAATCACACCCCTGAGATTCATTTTCTTGTGGGCATACTCAATAAGTGTATTGAGTAATAACCATAACAGTATAAAACTGCCCAACTTCGGTGTTCAACCAGAATGCAGAAGACAACAAACTGTACAAATACAAAAAGAAAAAATAAAGATAATAAATAATAATAATAAATAAGCAGTAACAATCAAGAACATAAGATGAAGAGTTCTTGAAAGTGAGTCCATTGGTTGTGGGAATATTTCAATGATGGGGAGGAAGCTACCCTTTTGGTTCAAGATCCTGATGGCTGATGGGTCATAACTGTTCCTGAACAGTTGATGCAAGTCCTGAGGCCCCCGTACCTTCTTCCTGATGGCCGCAGTGAGAAGAGAGCATGACCTGGGTGATGAGGACCCAGGACAATGGATGCTGCTTTGCTGCAAGTGTGTTTCACATAGATGTGCTCTATGTTTGGGTGGGTTTCACCGGTGATGGACTGGGCTGTATCCACTACTTTTTGTGGATTTTTTAAAATTCAAGGCAGTGTATCAAAACAGTGACATAAAAGAAACTGCCTAAAGCAAAAGCTAGCTTAGAGCAGAACACTATCTGTGTATCTTTTGCTTTTAAACCTGCACAAACATAATCTATTATTGTTTTATAAGTCTTGATCATTTCAATCCCGAGAGAACAGCTGATTCCCATCTATGTCATTTTATTGCTGCTATTTCTGCATGATTATGTAATCGAGAGTGGCTCCCCAAGCAGACTATCATTAGCAGAATGTCTCACCATCACAGTTCTCGAACACACCCAGGACATTGCTTGGCGAGTCATGAGTAAGGTCCTCCCCCAAAAGACCTCTCATGTGGGGTTGGAATACTTGTCATGCTGCGTGCTGTCCTTGTGATTGCTACACTAGAAATTAAACTGGCTATCTTCTTCCAGAACACCTGTTTGCCAGGAAAAGTTGAGGAAGAGATGTAGGTGCTTTCCAAATAGCTGTAAAGCACCGGATCTGTGATACGTGGGCTCTTCCCCAGGGTGCACACTGGAACAAATATTAACTGATGTCGGGAAACTGGTAACGTGCAGTGCAAGTCATCCTTTAGTATAGTGAAATATACTGGTATTGCAGAGCAAGATACTATCCCAGTCAAGCAATATTAACTGGCATGCTCAGAGATTCAGAACTATGAGTTGAAAGAGACAGTCTACAGCCCTCCCTCCTTCCAATGCATAGATGAACTAAGTGTTAAAACTCCATCAGCCTCTTGTACATGGGTAATAACTAATGATGTGTTAATGACAACTAACCGGAATAACAACACTTGTGAAGAAGCTATTGGATGGATATGTAGAATTCTTGTGAAGAAATGTTATGAAATTAAAAGTAAAATCATTGCACGTGGGAATCTCTATGTTACTCACTGCTGAGGCTTCAGTTGTATATTTGTTTCTGAGAACTGCTGGTGGGCATAGCATCCTACTTATTTTTAGCAATGGTCCTTTTTATGCGTTCTCTTCTGATACTCACTTTCATTCTGCATCCAAAGGTAACCATCACTAATGCTTCACAATATCAATGAATAAGAACTTATTCTTGATGTGTAGACCAACTCTTACATTTTTCACCCTGTCTGACCTTACAAGGCTGATCTCATCCACTCCATCAATTTGGCACCATCTGTAGAAATGACTATTTCTACAGGGCTGAAATAGCTAACACAAGAGGACACAGGTTTAAGGTGCTTGGAAGTAGGTACAGAGGAGATGTCAGGGGTAATTTTTATTTACACAGAGAGTGGTGAGTGTGTGGCTGCTGGCAGCTGTGGTGGTGGCGGAAACGATAGGGTCTTTTAAGAAACTCCTGGATGGATACATGGAGCTTAGAAAAATAGAGGGCTATGGGTAACCCTAGCTAATTTCTAAAGTAAGTACATGTTCGGCACAGCATTGTGGGCCAAAGGGCCTGTATTATGCTGTAGGTTTTCTATGTTTTCTAAATTCTTTTTCAGACATTTCATATTGAAGATCACTATTCTTGCAAAACTTTGGCCATTTTAGCTGCACTTATCCCAACTGGACCTTGTCTTTGCCTTTATTTCATGAGCATCCTTCTGTCAGCCATCAAACATCTCCAGCCTCACTTTGGATAGCTCTGTAGCTTGCATGTCTGTGTTGAATTAACGCTGCTTCACATAATGGCTGTCCCTTCAGGTTTGACTCCACATTCTAGTAAGATGGCAGCTTCCTCACCCAGTCCAGAAGATGGTGTAAATGTTTGTTGGTCCAAAAGATGGTGTAAATGTTTGTCTTACACATTCACCTTATGATGTCGACCCCTATTGGCTATTAATAATACAATATAGTGTAGGTCCAGTTCATTAGTGAGACTGACAGCAGAGGAGCTGTATAGCCTTGGCTTGTTGCACAGAGGTTTCCTGTTACAGTCACCCGGGGGAGGAGGTACTGGAAGCCATGTGAAAGAAAACTGAATTGCCACAAGCTGGACAAATGGTGCAAATGGTTCTCTTACATGTTTTTCTTATGATCGTAAGATCCCTTTGGACAGTAATGTTGTAAGTCTGGTCCATCAGCAGAACTGACAGCAGAGGAGCTGTGCAGAGGAGTGTGGGTTATTTCACAGACCAGGCCCTCATACTTCAGCATCACCCGTTACAGCCACACAGGAGAGAACCAGAAATGGTGAGAGAGAGCGCACTGGAATCCATGCTAGGTTAAGAGGCTAACACCTGCAGGCTGGCTCTCCCATCAATACTGCTCTCCAATGTTCGCTCGCTGGGAAACAAACTGGAATACCTTCATCTGCAACTGACTCAATGAGAGATGAGGAATGGCTAAATGGCTAAACATGGTTCCAGGCCAACATCCCGTGCACCATCAATCTACAGGCCAGGATAACTGGGGACATTATTTTGTGACTGATGTGTTCTTGGTTGTAACTATACCTGTATATAATGTATATTAGCTATGTGCTGTGTGTGTGACTACATGACTGTATTTTGCACTTTGGCTCAGAGGAACAATGTTTTATTTAGCTATGTATATGGTTGAATCACAATAAACTTGAACGAACATTCCACAAATAATTTGATCTATGACAAACAGTTATTTGCTCATAATCTTAGCTCCATTAAGAAGATTCTTCCTGTTCTAGTTCCTTGTGTGGAACTGAAAATGGCTACTTTGAGGCAAACTGCAAAGTGCTTTCAATGCATAATTCACTGGAGTTTCATTCGAGGGCTTTGTGATATGGTAAACATTCGTTTCCCTTGTGACCAATCCTCTTATCTAGTCTAGTTGATCTGCCATTCCTAGCTCAAACCTTCTTTAGACACATTAGTTGCATAGAAATTCTGTACCTCAAGTTTCTTTATCAACCACATACCTTTTGAAATAAATCATGGAGTCAGTGATATCTAAGGCACACATCATTGTGTTATATCAACAGCGAAGAACAGATCTATGATTACTGTTTTGATTCAGTAGAGAGCCTAATCTTTATTGTTTCATGAACCAACACTTCTGATATCAAATTTCTGTAAATCTCTTGTTTCTAGGATACTGAAATGTAATTGGCTTTTAAAGGAAAAAGTGCTACACTATAAAACAAAAGCTTACAGTGTTAAGGCAGCAAAGCTTTCTTCCACATATGCAAGCAAATATTATGGAAAATCCTTCACTAAAACAAAATATCTACAACAGAGGGAACATAGCCATCAGCTACTGCTGTTAAAATAGCACTAACCAATATTATGAATATTACAAGTTGAGTTTCTGACTGTTCAATAACACCATGAGGTACAAAATGAAGATGGAATACTGGGACTGTCTTCCAAAACCTATAGCCTCAAATCACCTTAGGGCAGAGAATCTTTGTTTTGACCTGAGTTATTATTTTCTGCCTGATATTCTGCATGTTTTAGAAGACACTATGGCTAGATAGATGCAGTTGGGCACATAATGAGAGCGATGGGAAGAGCTGGACATGGTTGTCTAAATAATGCCATCAGAATAGGGTTGGCTTAAGAGTTCTTTGGGGTTTGAATGGTCTCAGGAGTGGTATGTCAACAATATGATGAAAATGAAGTCATCAGTTACTCTTTCTTATTTATGATATGAATGAGCTATTCCCTCCTGTGAATATAAAACTCTCATCCAATTTATATTTGAGCGATGGCCTTCCCCACTCCTCAACATGGAGCACTGGAAATTTGCCAATTAGTGAAGATATAATAAGATTATTATAGCCATAGTCAGTACAAAAACAGGCCATTCAGACCATCTAATCCATGTCCGACTATTGATCTGCCTAGTTACATTGACCTGTACCTGGATCATAGCCCTCCATACCCCTCCCATCAATGTACCTATACAAACTTCTCTTAAATGTTGAAATTGGAATCACATTCACCACTTCCACTCACAGCTCAATCTACTTTCTGAGTGAAGAGATTCCCCCTCATGTTCCCCTTAAACATTCATCTTTCATCCTTAACCCATGACCTTTAGTTCTAGTCTCATCCAGACTCTGTGGAAAAAGCGTGTTTGTATTTACGCTATATGTATCCCACATAACTTTATACACCTCTATCAAATCTATCCTCATTTCCTCACCCCAGAGAATAACATTCTAACCTGTTCAACTTTTCTCTACAGCACAGGTCCTCAAGTCCTAGCAACATCCTTGTAAATTTCCCCTGCAAACATATTGGTATCTTTCCCATAGGTAGGTGATCAGAACTGCACACAACACTCCAAATTAGACCTCAATGACATCTTATACAACTTCAACATAACATCCCAACTCCTGTACTCAGTAATTTGAGTATTCCCAGATCCTGCTGATCTACTACATTCCTCAGTGCCCCACCACTCAGTATGCAAGCCCTACCCAGTTTGTCCTCCTAAAGTGCAACACCTCACACTTGTTAGCATGAAATGATACCTGCCGTTTTTCAGCCCATTATTCCCACTGGTCCAGATCCCGCTGCAAGTTTTGATCGCCTTCCTCACTGTCCACTATGCCCCCTTTTAGTCTTTTATTTGACGCAGTCTTTTATTTGATTAAATCATTCATTATGAGTTATACGTCAAAGTATGTGAATTGCTACCATCATAATGCTACCACATGAATCACGGCTGAAAGAAGATAACAACTGGGAGGTTAATGTCCAAGGATACACATTGGATTGAAAGGACAGGCAGGAAGGCAGAGAGGGTGGATTACTCTGTTTGTAACAAATTAAATCAAATCATTAGAAAGAGGTAACTTAGAGTAGGAAGATGTTGAATCATTGAGGATAGAGCTAAGGAACTGCAAGGGTAAAAAGACCCTGATGGGAGTTGTATACTGACCCCCAAACAGATTTAAGGATGTGGTCTACAAATTACAATGGGAGTTAGAAAATGGATGCCAAAAGGGCAATGGTACAATGTCATGGGGGATTTCAATATGCAGGTAGTTTGGGAAAATCAGGTTGATGCTGGTTTCCAAGAGGGGAAATTTCTAGAAAGCCTACAATTGGCATTTTAGAGCAGCTCATAGTTGAGCCCATTAGGGAATCAACTATTCTGGACTGGGTGTTGTGCAATGAACAGGAATTGATTAGCGAGCTTAAGGTTAAAGAACCCTTAGGGGTAAGTGATCATAATATGATCAAATTCACCCTGAAATTTGAGAAGGAGAAGCTAAAGTCAGATGTATCAGTACTACAGTGGAGTAAAGGGAATTACAGAGGCATGAGAGAGGAGTTGGCCAAAATTGATTGGAAAAGAACTCTGGCAGGGATGACGCTAGAGCAACAACTGCTGGAATTTGTGGGAGCTATTCAGAAGGCAAAGGATATATACATCGCAAGAAGAGATTCTTCTTATTCTGTATTCTGAGGGCAAGATGTCACAACAATGGCGAACAACAGAAGTCAAAGCCAACATAAAAGCCAAAGCGAAGGCATATAATAGAGCAAAAATTTGTGTGAAGTTAGAAGATCGGAAGCTTTTAAAAGCCAACAGCAGGCTACTAAAAAAGTAATTAAAAAGATAAATATGGAATACAAAAGTAAGCTTGCCAATAATATTGAGGATACCAAAAGTTTCTCAGATACATAAAGTGTAAAAAAGAGGTGAGAGTGGATACTAGGCCACTGAAAAATGATGCTGGATAGGTAGTAATGAGGGACAAGGAAATGGCAGACAAACTGAATAAGCATCTTCACTGGGGAAGACACCAGCAGTATGCTGGTAGTTCCAGGTGCCAGGGGTCATGAAGTGTGTGAAGTTACTATTACTAGAGAAAAGGTTCTTGGGAAACTGGAAGGTCTGAAAGTAGATAAGTCACCCATACCTGATTGTATACACTCCAGAATTTGGAAACAGGTGGCTGAAGAGATCATGGAGGCATGAGTAATGATCTTTCAAGAATCACTTGATTCTGGAATGGTTCCAGAGAACTGGAAAATTAAAAATTTCACTTCACTCTTCAAGAAGGGAGAGAGGCAAAAGAAAGGAAATTATAGGCCAGTTCGTCTGACCTCCATAGTTGGGAAGGTGTTGGAGTTGATTGTTAAGAATGAGGTCTCAGGGTATACGGATGCACAAAAAAAATGGGCTGTAGTCAGTATAGTTTCCTAAAGGGCAAATCTTACCTGACAAATCTGTTGGAATTCTTTGAAGCAGTAACAAGCCGGATAGACAAAAGAGAATCAATTGATGTTGGTGTACTTGGATTTTCAAAATGCCTTTGACTGAGGCTGCTTAACAAGCTATGAGCCCATGGTACTACAGAAAAGATTCTAGCATGGATAAAGCAGTGGCTGATTGGCAGGAGGCAAAGAGTAGGAATAAAGGGAGCCTTTTCTGGTTGGTTGGCAGTATATAGTGCTGTCGATTGGGATCGCTCCTTTTTACATTATATGTCAATTAGTTGGATGATGGAATTGATGGCTTTGTTACAAAGTTTGAAGACAATATGAAGATAGGTGGAGGGCAGGTAGTTTTGAGGAAGTAGAAAGGCTACAGAAGGACTTAAGCAGATTATGAGAATGGGCAAAGAAGTTACAGATGGAATACAGTATCAGGAAGTATATGGTCATAAACTTTGCTAGAAAAAATGAAAGGATTGCAGTAGCCAAGAATGGGTTTGAAAGAATCTGTGGTGATATTAAGGTCACCATCAACCCAATACTGAAAGTAGATCAGCATTCTCTGCCCAAGACAGAGGATACCTTTGCTAACCTTCCTGGAAAAAAAAAACTTCAGCAAAGTGGACTTAGCTAAGGTCTATATGCAGATGAAGAT
The DNA here is from genome assembly GCF_048418815.1 of Hemitrygon akajei. Classification (NCBI taxonomy): domain Eukaryota; kingdom Metazoa; phylum Chordata; class Chondrichthyes; order Myliobatiformes; family Dasyatidae; genus Hemitrygon; species Hemitrygon akajei. The sequence goes on along the minus strand of NC_133127.1, from coordinate 92,477,159 downwards.
GGAAGAAGAGCCCAAAACGTTTCTCATCATAAACACTCACAAACGGCTTTATCGCTATAATAGGCTTATTTTTGGAGTAGCATCTACACCTGCCCTCTGGCAGAAAGCTATGGACCAGGTTCTCAAGCACTCAGTGTTACCTGGATGGCATTATTGTTTCTGGTAAAGACAACAAGGAATATCTCCAAAACCCCAAGATAGTGTTAAAAAGGGTTAGGAGATTATGGGATCAGAGATGATGTGACAAGTATGAATTCTTTAAACCAACCATCACTTACTGTGATCATGCTACTGACGCACCAGGATTACACAAGTGTGCTCTGAAAATTCAATCGGTGGTGGATGCCCCAAAGGATGTGTCACAGTTGCAAATCTTTTTCAGATTTGTCCATTACTATAACAGGTTCCTACCAAACCTGGCTACAGTGTTACACTCCTCGAACTCGTTACTACAGTTGGGGACGAAATGTCAACAGACAAAGCAGTGTGATCTGGCTTTTTGAAAGGCAAAGGAAATGATGACATCAGACACCACTCACACATTATCATCCACAGTGTCCAGTGAAGCCTGCCTGTGATACCTCAGCTTACGGTACAGGTGCAGTCATGTCACATGTTACAAGTGCTGGAGTGGATCACGTTCCCTTACTGCTGCAGAGAACAATTATGCACAGATTGACAGAAGAGGCCTTGAGTTTGGTTTGGGGGTGTAAGTTGTTTTAATCAGTACTTGTATGGGAGGGAGTTTACCCTCATTGCTGATCATCAACCACTAGTGCACATTTTCAGTCCACAGAAGGGTGTTCTGCTAACCGCAGGAACACGAACACAGAGATGGGCTCTGTTTCCTGGAGGACAGAATTACAAGATTGAATTCGAGTGGATGACTAATCATGGGAATGCTGATGGATTATCCTATTTACCCTTGGAAAAGGAAAGACAGGAAAAATTAACAAAAAAATAGATAGATAGATAGATAGATAGATACTTTATTCATCCCCATGGGGAAATTCAACTTTTTTTCCAATGTCCCATACACTTGTTGTAGCAAAACTAATTACATACAATACTTAACTCAGTAAAAAATATGATATGCATCTAAATCACTATCTCAAAAAGCATTAATAATAGCTTTTAAAAAGTTCTTAAGTCCTGACGGTAGAATTGTAAAGCCTAATGGCATTGGGGAGTATTGACCTCTTCATCCTGTCTGAGGAGCATTGCATCGATAGTAACCTGTCGCTGAAACTGCTTCTCTGTCTCTGGATGGTGCTATGTAGAGGATGTTCAGAGTTATCCATAATTGACCGTAGCCTACTCAGCGCCCTTCGCTCAGCTACCGATGTTAAACTCTCCGGTACTTTGCCCACGACAGAGCCTGCCTTCCTTACCAGCTTATTAAGACATGAGGCGTCCCTCTTCTTAATGCTTCCTCCCCAACACACCACCACAAAGAAGAGGGCGCTCTCCACAACTGACCTATAGAACATCTTCAGCATCTCACTACAGACATTGAATAGACATTCCTCTTGACGTATTCTCCCTAACTCAAACCAAAAGCCTCCCTATTACAGCAGAGATGATCCAAAGGGAAACCAGAAAGGACCCCACACTATTTCTGGTCTACATGGCAACTCAAAATGGCTGGAATGTGCAGCAGGAATTGCAGTTCCTCTATTTTTACCAGCACCGAGATAACCTTGCCCTTGTGAGTTGCTTCACTTGGGGATTGAGAGTTGTTGTGCCACCCAAGCTGAGAGCTAAAGTGTTGGAGGAGCCATATGCCAGTCATCTAGGCATGGTCAAAATGAAAGTATTGGCTCAGAGCTTTGTCTGGTGGCCTGGGATAGATCAGCAGATCAAGCAGCTTGTCATGCATTGTTCGGTAGACCAACAAATGCAGAAGATGACAAGGTCAGCACCTCTGCATCTCTGGGAATGGCTGGTATTACCCTGGCAGAGGATTCATGTGGATTTTGCCAGACCATTCATGGGCATAAATGTCTTGATAGTAGTGGATGCAGCTACAAAGTGGCCAGAAGTGTTCCCAATAGCCTCCACTACAGCCTCACACACTGCTGATGTGTTGAGAAGCCTCTTCTCAAGGACTGGTGTTCCAGATCACTCAGTCAGTGACAATGGACCACAATTTACATCAGAACAGTTTCAGTCATTCCTGATAATGAATGGAATAAGACATATTACATTTGCACTGTATCAGCCCGCACAAATGGATTGGTGGAATGGTTTGCCCAGAGTCTAAAGAACGCAATGTGAGCAGAACACTCTACAATGACATGGAATCTGAAGCTCGCCAATTTTGTCCTTGCATATCGTAATGCAACACACACTCCACAACCAACATCTCACCAGCAATGATGTTCCTGGGTCATCCCTTGTGATCACTCCTGGATCTCCTCAAACCCAATCTCAGAAGGAATATTCAGGACAACAGCTGAGACAAACTGAAGGTTCTTCAAACAAGGAGGTCTGATAATAGACAATAGGTGCAAGAGTAGGCCATTCAGCCCTTTGAGCCAGCACCACCATTCAATGTGATCATGGCTGATCATCCACAATTAGTATCCTGTTCCTGCCTTCTCCCTGTATCCCTTGACTCTGCTATCTTTAAGAGCTCTATCTAACTCTTTCTTGAAAGTATCCAGAGAATTGGCCACCACTGCCTTCTGAGGCAGAGCATTCCACCGATCCACAACTCTCTGAGTGAAAAAGTTTTTCCTCAACTCCATTCTAAATGGCCTACCCCCTATTCTTAAACTGTGGCCTCTGGTTCTGGACTCCCCCAACATCGGGAACATTTTTCCTGCCTCTAGTGTGTCCAATCCCTTAATAATCTTATATGTTTCAATCAGATCCCCTCTCATCCTTCTAAATTCCAGTGTATACAAGCCCAGTCGCTCCAATCTTTCAACATATGACAGTTCCGCCATCCCAGGAATTAACCTCGTGAACCTACACTGCACTCCCTCAATAGCAAGAATGTCCTTCCACAAATTTGGAGACCAAAACTGAACACAATACTCCAGGTGTGGTCTCACCAGGGCCCTGTACAACTGCAGAAGGACCTCTTTGCTCCTATACTCAACTCCCCTTGTTATGAAAGCCAACATGCCATTAGCTTTCTTCACTGTCTGCTGTACCTGCATGCTTACTTTCAGTGACTGATGAACAAGGACTCCGAGATCTCGTTGTACTTCCCCTTTTCCTAACCTGACACCATTCAGATAGTAATCTGCCTTTCTGTTCTTGCCACCAAAGTGGATAACCTCACATTTATCCACATTAAACTGCATCTGCCCACTTATCTAATCTGTCCAAGTCACCCTGCATTCTCATAACATCCTCCTCATATTTCAAACTACTACCCAGCTTTGTTTCATCTGCAAATTTGCTAATGTTACTTTTAATCCCTTCATCTGATGTTTCACACCTGGACAAGCAGTCCTGGCGAGGTGATCTAAAGTAGGTCTTCAGAAAGATTAAGGACAGAACAGGACCACTCTCCTACACAGTGCAGATTGTGTCTGATATCATCTGGAGATGAAACATCAATCAGTTGAGGAGAGCAGAGTTAATAATTAGAGAAGAAAGATGGTTACCGCTGTCATAATCACTTCCTGCATCCCAGAGTCTTCTCCTACAACCACCATGGAGGACATCCCAGAACCTGAACCTGAGACCATTTCACAGCCACGATTTTCAACTGCCAGGCAGAGTGGCCCCCCTTGTCAGGAGAGACATTAACCCACAGGAGTAAGAAGTTCTCCACAGCAATTAAATCTTTAGAGCTGAATGGGTCAATTTAAGATGTATATGCTGTAGCTGTCTGTACATGATAGTCATATAACATAATATACTGTGTATATAGTTGAGAGGCATTCTACATTGAGTTGGAGTTTATAGTGAAAGAGGGAGGAGTGTTGTGTATTTAATACTTCACTAACATTTGAGTAATACTGTAAATATATTGTTGATTAAGCTTTCTCTACTTGTTTAAATAATTCATTATGGGTTATAAGTAAAAATACATAAATTACATGCATCATCTGGTTGCCACGTGATACATGCACGTCTCACATAAAGTCAACACGAAGTTAGACTCACATTTCAGACTCCTGTGTCTTCCTTTGACCTAGTTTAATGTTTTGAATCTACAAAACTGAACAGAAGCCTCCTCAAAAAACTCTATAAGATTGGTTAGACATGACCTTACATGCACAAAGCCATGTTGACTATCCTTGATCAGTACCTGTCTATCCAAATACTTACATATCTGGTCCCTTAGAATATCTTCCAACAGCTGACATCAGGCTCACCAGCTATAATTTCTCAGCTTATTCATAGAGCCTTTCTTAAATAATAGAACAACATCAGCCATCCTTCAATCCCAAGGCACCTCACTTGTGGCTAAGGATGTTTTAAATACCTCACTAAGACGCCTGCAATTTTTGCACGAGGTCCAAGGGAATACCTTGTCAAGCCCTGGGGATTTATCCACCCAAATTTGCCTCAAGACCACGAGCACCTCCTCCTCCTCTGTAATCTGTATATGGTCCATAACCTCACTGCTGTTTCGCCTCACTTCTATAACCTCTGTGTCCATTTCTCGAGTAAGTACTGATACAAAATCTTCATTTACAATTGCCTCATCTCTTTCAGCTCCATGCATAAATAACCATAATGATCTTCAAATGGACTAATTTTGTCCCTTGTTCTCCTTTTGCCTTTAATATATCCCTTAAGATTCTCCTTCATGTTGTCTGCTAGAGCAACCTCATGCCTTCATTTAGCCTTCTTGATTTCCCTCTTAAGTGTTCTCTTGCATTTCTTATACTCCTCAAGTACCTCATTTATTACTTCCTGCCTATGCATCTCCTTCATCTTAACCAGGGCCTCAATATCTCTTGAAAACCAAGCTTCCATAAACCTGTTATCCTTGCCTTTTACTCAGACAGGAACATACAAGCTCTGTACTCTCAAAATCTTACTTTTGAAGGCTTCCCACTTACCAAGCACACCTTTGCCAGTAAAGAACCTTTCCCAATCCACTCTTGCCAGATCCGTTTCGATATCTTCAAAACTGGCCTTTCTCCAATTCAGAATCTCAACCTGGGGACCTGTCCTATCCTTCTTCATAATTATCTTGAGGCTAATGGAATCATGATCACTAGATCCAAAGTAACTTCCTACACACACTTCTGTCACCAGCCCTGTCTTGTTCCCTAATAGGAAATCCAGTATCAAACTCTCTCTAGTTGGAAACTTTCATGAACACGTTTGACAAATTCTGTCCCATCCAGCCTTATCACAGCATGGGGGTTCATTCTAAGCATGAGTCTTTGTTATGCTTAACAGTTGAAGGCTGTTGGGGCCTGTATCCATAGTAGCATTATGACATATGCAATTCAAAAAGTTTTGGTTTAAAGTAACTGATATGATGTTTAGAACTTTCAATGACTGGGCAACAATGTGCCCTGCATATGATGTTAGTGGGCAGTGTGTATGACTATGATAGGTGATGGAGGAATGTATGTTATAGGTAGATAAATATGATAACACCTTCAGAACAGTTTCTGACAGAAAACTCGGCCCACAGTCTGTACTCACTAGGAAGTCACAACATATTCTCCTAGGATCAGAACCATAAAAATTACAACTAAATTAAAACAGATGTGTGGAATTTTCTGAACAGAAAGATCTGCTGACTGAGAGCAATTTGAATTTCCATAGGTTAGAGGCCCTGGGAATATATGGGTAAGAATTAATAGTTGGCATAAAAATGTAAACTTAAACCAGTCTTATGGTTAGGAGTTGAATAAGAGATAACAAATAACATCAAAACTCTTTTGTATTTTGACTCAAAGATTAAATAACCCTTCTACAGCGCCCCCTCCATATGTTGAGTGTTAATAGGTGCCAACAATTTGGAAAAAAATGGTAAATGTGTAACTAATTTGACAATGATTAACAGAACAACACGTTCATCTATGAAGATTGAAAAATACTGAAATATTCTTCCATTACTGGAGTTTAGTCATTGGCACATGAAAGTCAGTTCATCAGATTTACTTTTAGAGTCTTCATGACCGACAGAACTGACGATCAATCTACCTTCTGATTTTCGCCTTGTTATGCTGCTGCGTTATTCATTCGTCACCTTTATTCAGTCGGAAATACTGTATATGTCCTGAAGAAGGGTCTCAGCCTGAACTGTCTACTGGTCACTCTTTTCCATAGATGCTGCCTGGCCTGCTGAGTTCCTCCAGCATTTTGTGTGTGTGTTGCTTTGGATTTCCAGCATCAACAGACTTTCTCATGTTTGTACTGTATATATTGATGGTTAGAATAGGTTAACAAGTTTTTCACTATCTATTTACTCTCTGTGAACACTCTACCTTGAAAAAAGGTGACAAATGAATAACGCAGCAGCATAACAAGGCGAAAATCAGAAAGTAGATTGATCTTCAGTTCTGTCGGTCATGAAGACTCTAAAAGTAAATCTGATGAACTGACTTTCATGTGCCAATGACTAAACTCCAGTAATGGAAGAATATTTCAGTATTTTTCAACCTTCATAGATGAATGTGTTGTTCGGTTAATCATTGTAGTAGTTTACTACACTTCTGAAGTACAAAACTGACTGTCAGGTGCACTGGGATATCCATTGGTTATCAATGGCACTTCCTTGGCTTCTGCCCCCTTCCTTTCCAGTCCTGATGGGAGTCTTAGCCCAAAACATCAAGTGTTTAATTCCCTCCATTGATGCTGCCTGGCCTGCCAGCATTTTGTGCATGTTGCTTTAGATTCCCAGTGTCTGCAGTCTCCCTTGTACCATAGAGTCACATGGCGCAGAAGCCATATCTAGATAGTTCTTAAATGCAGTGAGGGAACTTGTCTCCACCTTCTCACTCAAGCAAAGCATCTAAGATGTTAGCCATCCTCTGGATGAAAAGCTTCTTCCTCTGATCACTTATCATCATCAAATCACTTACCCTTATACCAATGACCTGCAGATTTAGATATGTTTATAAAGAGGGAGGCAAATTCACCATCACTGATGGTGGTTGGTGATCACCTCCCCATAGCAGCTGAAATGTACAGGAATATTCACACTAGCTAAGCAGTGTGTACACTCCAAGGAACAAACTAATGGCTGATTTCAGCAGCTCCCACCCCTGCTGGTGACGTCCCAGCAAGTCGATGGGGATGCATTACCAGCGCAGCTCGACGATCTAACAGGATTGACAACAAATTGCATCTCTCCTCCTGATGGAAGCCATCAAGTCAGGCTCAGTCCCATCAATAGACCATGAGTCCTAAGTCCTCATGGTCAGATCCATATCATGCCAGTGGTCAAATTCAAGTTCAGTCATCTGACTGTACATATAAACAGCCAAATGAAACAACGTTCCTCTGGACCACAAATCATATATCAGACACAGCAGATAAAACAAAATATTACCACAAGTAAGTTAATAAAATATAATTCAAAGTGCATCTAGTGTCCAGAACAGGTAGACAGTACAATGGACAGTAAACAGCTTGCTGGCCTGGTGATGAGACCTCGGTAATGGCAGGGTATTCATTAGTTTCACAGCCTGAGTGAAGAAGTTACCCAGACTACCAGTCATAGTCCTGATGTTTCTGTACCTCCTTCCTGATAGTGGTGGGTCAAAGAGATCGTAGGGTGGGTGGTAGGGATCTTCGACAATGCTTCAAGACCTTCATCTGTAACGCTCACGGTAACTGTCACAAATAGGGGAGAAGAAGACCCTGGTGATTCTCTTGGTGATTTTTATTATCCTTTTTAGGGTCTTGTGGTCCAATGCTTGCAGTTTCCACATCACACAATGCTGTTGCCAGGCAAAGCACTCTCGATGATGCTCTGTAGAAAGTTGTTAGAATGGGGATGGAGAACCTTTCACCCCTCTATCTCTGCAGAAAATGTAGGTGCTGCTGTGCTTCTTGACAAATGAGGTGGTGTTGTGGGCCCAGCTTGCATCGTCTGCTATGTACACACTAAGAAACTTAATGCTCTTCACTTTTTCCACAGCAGAGCCATTGATATGCAATGGAGAGTGGTTCATCTGTACATTCCTGAAGTCCACCATCATTTCGCTCGTCTTGTCCACGTTGAGACTCGGGTTGTTGTTCTCACACCATTTCAGAAGCCGCTCTACCTCCTCACTGTATACTGACTCATCATTGTTGCTGATGATGCCAACCACTGTAGTATGAGTAAACATAATGATACGGTTTCAGCTGGATCTGGCAGTGCAGTTGTGAGTCAGCAGCATGAACGGCGGTGGGTTGAGCACACAGTGCTGGGGGTGGAGGGGGGGGGGGGGGTTTCAGTACTCAGCGTGATGGAGCTTGAAATTTTGCTGCCAACACAGACTTTCTACCAAGATCCAGTTAGAGAGGGGGGAGTTGAGACCCAACGAGGATAGCTTACCCACCAGCCTCTGAGGGACGATTGTGTTAAATGTCGAGCTGAAGTCGATGAACAACATTCTGGTGTACGAGGTATTGCTTTCTAAGTGGGACAGGACAGAGTGAAGGCTAGGACATCATCATTGGATCAGTTTGAGCAGCAGGCAAACTGGAAAGGGTCCAATGTAGCTGAAGGGTGTGATTTTATATGATTCATTACCAGCTGCTCAAATCACTCCACGATTGTTAAGTTCAGTGCCACTGAGCAGTGATCACTTAGGCCAGTTACCATCGCCCTTTTGGGCACTGGAATGATGGTGGCTGCCCTGAAACCTGTACAGACAGTGGCCTGTTGCAAAGGGATATGAAAGGTGTCCGTTAAGCACTTTGTTAGCTCTGTTCTGCACCGATCAGGTACGTCGTTTGTCCCTGCAACTTTGCGTGGGTTTATCTTAGCTAGGATCCTCCTCACCTCGGCTGTAACCAGATGGGGCTCCTGGTCCTCAGGGGAGAGGGGGCATTCCTCTATGCCACAACATTCGTTACATCAAATCTCGCATAGAAGGCCTTCAGCCTGTCAGGAAGGTGCTGCCGTTGACACACAGGGTGGACATGTTATCTATTATGGTTTGTATACGTTGCCATATACAGGATTTCCCCACTATCCGAAAATAGAGCATTCCTATGAAACCTTTCATAAGTCGAAATGGCGTAAAGTGAAGAAGCAATTACCATTAATTTATATGGGAAAAATTTTTGAGCATTCCCAGACCCAAAAAATGACCTACCAAATCATACCAAATAACACATAAAACCTAAAATAACAGTGACATATAGTAAAAGCAGGAATGATATGATAAATACACGGCCTATATAAAGTAGAAATATTGTATGTACAGTATAGTTTCGCTTACCAGAATCGGGAAGACGGGGAGCAGGCTGGAAGGTTCAAGCATTTTTCTATCATACCGCTCTTTGTAAGCACTCAAAACATCCTGCAAACCTGCCCTAAACCTACGTGCCCTTTTAAAATTAAAGTCATACTTTTCTGCAATCATTGCAGCATTGTCAGTCGTAGCGAAAATCTCACGCAGTTCAAAGCTATGACGGCTTGATGCTGAGTGTAGTTCCCGGGGCCACTCCCTCTGCTCGAGGTGCGCGCTGCCTCTATAACAGCTTGCTGCAAAACAAACGCTGAACGCTATTTTCGCTTTTTGCCTTTTTTCATAAAAGTGAAAATCCTCTTCGGATTTCCTTCGGTTAGTGAAAACAGGTACTAATGTAGGTCTTTTGGAAAAGTGAAGTGGCGTAAAGCAAACTTTCGAAAAGCGGGGGATACCCGTATGCCACGTGTCCCTGGTGTCACAAAGGTGTCTGCATTTTCTGTGAGTACTCTCACCTTGCTTTCCTCATGCCCGATGAGAGGGCAGCTCTTGCAGACCTTAGAGCCATCCTATCCTGACCTGGAGGTAGCATCCCGATCCCAGTCAGTGCACACACTTCTGCAGTCAGCCTGGGTTTCTGGTTTGCCCTGGCACTGTAGTGTTTAATCACAGTAACGTCCTCAATGCATTTTCCTAGGTAGCCCCCTCCCTGAGTACCTTCCAGACTATGCTTTCGAAACAGTCCTGCAGCGCTGAAGTGGCACCTTCTGGCCCAGGTCCGATCTCCTTGTAAAATGTGTTGGCTTCTCTAACCACTGCATCGTGCTGGCTGACTGTTACACACAGAAATATCAGAAGGACGCAGAAGCTGATTGTCAAGCTGCTGACCCTGGAAGGCACTGAGGAGTTTACAGAGCTTATTGAGGGGTCAGCGGTGGAAAGGGTGAGCAGGCTCACGTTCCTGGGTGTCAGCATCTCAGAGGATCTATCCTGAACCCAACACACTGATGCAATCATGAAGAAGGCATGCCAGTGACTTTACTTCATTAGCACCTTAAGGAGGTTTGTTATGTCACCAAGGACTCCAGCTAATTTCTACAGACGTACCATGGAGTGCATTCAGTCTGGTCGCATCATCGTCTGGCGTGGTAAGCTCCAATGCGCAGGATGGAAAGAGCCTGCAGAGAGATGTAGACAGCCCGCTCCATCATGGGCACATGAATCCCCACCATTGAGGACACCTTCAATAGGCTGTGCCTCAGGAAATTGGCAGCCATCAGTAAAGACCCTCCCTATCTGGTACATGGCCTCTTCCCATCACTACCATCAGAGGACTGAAGACATACACTCCATGTTTTAGGAACAGCTTCTTCACCTCTGCCCTCAGAATCCTGAACAGTCCATGATCCCATGAACATTGTCTACTATTATTTTGCACTATTTATTTTATTTCTTATTGTAACTTATCGTAATGTCTTTATGTTTTGCATTGTCCCACTGCTGCAAAACAACAAATCCCACAACATATTAAACCCGATTCTGATTCTGAACACTTTATCAGAGCAATTCCTCTTCATCTCCCCACTAGCCTCCTGTCTTTATGCTAATTCAGTGATGGCTGAGTTATCTTCTATCTGAGCTTCCAGCCCAGCTGCTTCAGCAGCTATAGAATAAAGCAATAAAAAATGCAGCAAGGTCGAGGGGTCTGACTCAGACAAAATAGCAATACTGTACACTCTATTACTCTGGGTGGCCTCAAACTGTCCAAAGTACCGACAGAACAGATCAATGTCACCATATGAAGCCTCTCAAATTCCAACCCTACGTCCCCGTTGTGAGAGGTGGAAATGGGTAAGGCTTCCCAACAGGGCTCTGGTGAAGCTGTATAGGCCAGTCCCCTGTACAGTGGATACAATGGATTACACAGCTCCAACCATACCATCGACTTCAGAGCATGATGGAGACGGGAGGTCATCGATGGCCTACGCTCCACTGGGAGCTAAGGGCCCAAGTAAGCGAGTAACTGTCACCATATGAAGAGGGGCCACATTGAATTTCCTATACAGTTTTTATAAGGGCTCACACCAGAGTTAGTGAATGAGACTATTGCAAACTGGATGGGGCTTTTGGAGTGTCTTTGGAAGTAGTGGGTGCATATCCTATCTGATTCCGCCCAATACCACAAAACAATGAGAAATGAAGGAGTATTCCAAACAATGTTCGCAGGGAGTCTCAGTGCTGCTATTGGCTGAACTTGCACCAAGGATTTTATTCTTTAGCTTCCTGTCCTCTAAACCTACAGTCCAATATTAATCTAGTGAACTGTGAGCAAAATGCTAGACGGAAGCTTAAGGTTCAGCTTGCTGAGCAACTGAGATAGTTGATTTTAATGGGTTTATATCAAATTGTGTAAAATAAAAAAAATGTTTTTGCCTCTAGTTAACTGGATTTGTTTAATATGTCCCTGATTAACCTGCTGTTCCTCCATTTCTCAAAAGGCTATTTTATTTCATGCACGCATCCATTTCTCCGTCCATGTTTTACAACTAAACCCCCTGAGAATGGACAATGCCAACAGCTCACAAGCATTCTTTTGCTGAAGTAGCTAGTGGCCCTAAAGCTCTGAAGTATGTGTGTGATGTCATGAATGACAAATCACCGAGAAGGGTAATTAGCATTTGGACAATCACTGTGCTGCAACATGCAGATCTACAGCCTGAGAGATATTGAGTATGAGTAACACATTTGGCCTCTGGTGTTCACTTTGTCAGGACTGTGCAATGTGAATTTGATGTGAAAAGTTTGTGAGAACTGCATCACATTCTGCAACCTTCCGCCAGTGTTACCGCTGTTTAATTCTTCACTAAACAATCCATATCGTTAGTCTGGCAGATGAAGCTCTGTAAGCTGTTTGGGTTCATGTTATTTCCTGTGGAACAAGTGAGCGCAGTTTTAACAACATGCCTTATCAGTGTTACTGGTTACAGAAGTTATTGCTACTGGCATATTTCTTTAACAGCATATTCCACTAGCCACACTAATTACAGGGTTAAAACATTTGATTGATTCTGCTGGTGCTTCAACATGGTTAAGGGCAGCAGTTTTGAAAGGTCTCAGTTGGATCACTGTGCTCCAGGCTCCCTCACAGCATTGAACTAAACATGAGCTGTATTTCAGACCTGAAGTGAGAGTGACTGATGGTCGTTGACTTCTAAGCTGAGGGCCGCATTAGAGAGCCCTGGGAAAGCTTAAGTCAAAGAAAAGCCAGGGAGAATTCTCCACAGGGTGGAGCAGTAACTTTCACAAAGAAATCTGGTTATGAAATCAAACTAACTGTGAACTGGAAAATCTGAAATAAAATCAGAAAGTTCTGTATAAGGCCTTGGTTAAGATTTTTACTGCTATGCTGTAGGTGTTTCATTTTAGCAGCTCTGGAAGAGCAGTCTGTTCTGTTTTCAGCTTGTTTGGGTTTGAGCTAAAGATAAGGAGCTATATTGCTCAGTTTAGGAATATTGTGTCAGCCAATCAGGATGGTGGAATGGGGAGAAGGTTCTAGAGAATGCTGGGTGGAGAGGTGTTTGTGAGGGACACTGGTGTGGGTTGAGGTCTTTCTGGCAGGAGCTGGGAGACAGGAGGGAAGATGGCGGAGGATGCCATCCCTGTGGCACACGGTGCTTTGTTGCGGATGAATGGCTTCAAGGAGGAAGGACTAATACAGCCCATTTGTTCAAGATGGATCCTGAATGTTCTGTTATCTCAATACCTTTGGCTCAATAAATCTGCTTGCTATTTCACGCAGGAGCTCTTCTACGCTCTGATTCAATTTAAAGAGTATAGGTGCCTTGTTTTAAAAAATCAAATTGAATTTGTCAAAACAGTGTGTGACATTATGGAGAAAGCATGTGTATATTTTCATTTGGGGGTCTTTCAGCCCCTTCTGTATATGAGATGACTTTTGATTCTCACTCTGGCTCAAAATATGAAATAAAGGCTGGCCATTGGTGGAGCAGATGGCTCAAACCTTTTCCTAAAGAAAGCCAGCACGTAGGACAATGCTTTTGTACTCTCTGCTGGGCAACACTGCAGAACTCCTGAAACTGGTTTAGGTCCTCTCTTCGTCTGCAACTTTTCTCAGAGTAGTAGTAGATGTCAGTGAGCAGTTCTTCAGGTGACATTGAGAGCTCCTTAGCAGCAGTTTTGGCACAGATGTTGACCAGGTGACTTGGACAACCAACGCTGTAAATATGAGGGGCCTGTGCTTTCACTCTTGATAAGACAAAGTTGTTTTTACCAATCACCACATTGCAGTTGTTGCTGTTAAATCCTACACAATTAGACCATTCAAGGCCTTTGTTACGCATGGAGGATGCAATGCGGTTGGGTATGTTTTCAGCTTTTGCATCATTGCACACTGGCATGTCTACAAATCCAACTGTTTCATTATAGTACGTGGCTAAAATGGCACATTCCTTCTCACACTTGATATCGTTGCTTTCGTCAACCAAAATACTGTATGGCCATTTTTCTGTCCGGATGAACTTGTACAGATCCTCTGAACATTCAGGTTCCAGTGCCATGCTCACAATAGCTGCTGTCTTGGTTGATGAGCAGGCATAGTCTTTTGCTGTTTGAATCAGGAAACATTTTCCTGAATAGCTCGCCTGTGTGCTTACACACCTGGAATGGCAGGTTATGCTCAATGTAAAGTACACCTCAGTTCTAGTGACCTTCTCTGTCAGAGTTTAGTTTTCTGCTGAAAAGAACTGTGAAATACTTGAGCAGCCTTCTCTGTGCTTAGCTTCCATAATATGTTGTCTTCCCTAAAAGAAATAAAAGCATAAGGTGTATCCTTATTATATTGTCTTATGTAATACTTTGTTTAGTGATTTTGTCTAAACTGTAAACCAAGTTGAGTATATGCAGAAAATGTGACATTAAAATATGTACTTATATTATCATGGAGTCGTGTTTTATTCTATTACAAGTCTACAGGGAGTTTGGCCTCATCACATAGGACATCAGTAGAGTAGCTCCTTAGCAGCTCGCCAGCTAGTTTAAATAACGTTAGCTATGCTAATGAACAAATGACACCTGTTAAACTCACTCAACATGTCTTTTACAGTCATTTAACCCACCATGGACAACAGAAAAGTCACTGTTGCAAACAGTGCAGTGAGCAACACTGTCATTATGTTTGACCCCTATTAGGCAGGGGTACACTTTAGTGTAGTCTGGGGTGAAATACGTTTTATATTTTCTTTTTCTGGAACACTCTGCCATGGCGGTGCTGGACACTAAACTGAACTGTTGGACAATGAAAAAGAGAGAGAGGTCGACTGTAAAGCCCGCCCACAGAGAAAACTGATAGGTCTACTTAGCACAAAGAGAGACCAATCAAGATGCTTGCTCCCACTCCTGCTCTCGCTCTCCCTCTCAAAAAAATCGATTTCCGGGATATTGCATATAATTTGCGGGTGTCAGGGAGCCACTATCAATATGCGGGAGACTCCCAGAACTTCTGGGAGAGGTGGGATGTCTGATAATGTGTTTTCAACGTGAGTGCAGCCTTCAGGAGGGTGAACCCTTGGAAAGCACGGGGCCCAGATGGGGGAAATTGGCCAAGTACTAAAGACCCGTGCTGATCAACAGGCTGCAGTGTTCACCGAGTTACCCACCTGCTTCACGCAGGCTTCAATTATACCTGTGCCTAAGAATGTGGTAACCTGCCTCCATGTCTATCGTACAGTAGCATCAACATCCACTGTGATGAAGTGTTGTGAGAGGTTAGTGATGAAACATATCGTCTTCTGCTTGAAAAATGACTTGGATCAGCTCCAATTTGCCCACTGGAGTAACAAGTCCACAGCACGTGCCATTTCATTGCTTTTCACTCAATCCGGGTACATCTGGGCAGCAAGGATACATACAGTATATGAGTCCTGCCGAAGGGTTAGCCCTAAACGTTGACTGTACTTTTTTCATTGGATGCTGCCTGGCGTACCGAGTTCCTCCAGCATTTTGTGTGTGTTTCATTCATCAGGATGCCCTTTATCAATTACACCTCACCATTCAATACCATCATCCCCTCAAAACTAATTGATAAGCTCCTAGACCTTGGTCTCAATACCTCCTTGTGCAATTGGACCTTGCATTTCCTCACTTGCAGACCCCAGTTAGTTCACTTTGGCAACATCTCCTCCACGATCTCCATCAGCACAGGTGCATCATGAGGATGTCTGCTCAGTCCCCTGCTCTGCTCATGTTACACTTAAGACTCTGGGGCTAAGCACAGCTCCAATGCCATATTCAAGTTTGTTGATGACACCACTATTATTGGCCGACTCAAAGGTGGTGACGAATCAGCATACAGGAGGGAGATTGAATATTGGGCTGAATGGTGCCACAACAACAACCTCTCACTCAATGTCGGCAAGGTCAGGGAGCTTGTTACTGGCTTCAGGAGGAGGAAACTGGAGGTATTTGAGCTAGTCTGGGGAATACAAGGTGGAGAGGGTCAGCAGCTTTAAACTCCTCAGTGTTACCATTTTAGGGGACCTGCCCTGGGCCCAGCACGCAAGTGCAATTATGAAGAAAGCACTACAGAGCCTCTTCTTCCTTAGAAGCTTGCAAAGATTTGGCATGACATCTAAAACTTTGACAAACATCTACAGATGTGTGGTGGAAAGTATATTGACTGGTTGCATCACGGCCTAGTATGGAAACACCAATGCCTTTGAATGCAGAAACCTGCAAAAAAAAAGATCCTGCCCATCACAGGTATAGCCCCCCCCCCCCCCAACCACTGAGCACATCTACAAAGACTGCTGTTGCATCAAAGCAGAATCCATCATCAAGGGCCCCCACCACCGTGCTCTCTTCCCACTACTGCCATCAGGAAGAAGGTACAGAGGCCTCAGGACTCACACCACCAGGTTCAGGAACAGTTATTACCCCCCAAACATCAGGCTCTTGAGCCAGAGAGGAAAACTTCACTCAATTTCACTCACCCCATCACTGAACTGTTCTCACAAGCTATGGCCTCATCTTCAAGGACTTTTATCTCATATTCTTGATATTTATTGCTAACATATTGATTATTTTTATTTCTGTATTTGCACAGTTTGTTGTCTTTTGCACAGTGGGTGTTTGTTGTCAGTCCTGTTGGGTGAGGTCTTTCATTGATTCTATTATATTTCTTGGATTTATAGAGCATGCCCACAAGGAAATGAATCTTGGGAATATATATGGTGACATACATGTACTTTGAAAATAAATTTACTTAGAACTTAGAACTTGGATAATTGGGAAAATTAAGAGGAGAATTTGAAAAAGCTTGCCTGCTGTTCTCCATTATATGGGAGACTGAGGTGTGAGCTGGATAAGGTACTAAGATAAAGTATTAATTCGGAGAAAATAATTGGTAAGCTGATCAAGAATAAAGAAATATAGGAAGAAAATTTACAGGAATTAATGTAAACAAAATTGACAACTCCAGAAGCTAAATCTGAAGTCTACAGCTAGCCAGAATGTATTAGGTAGTTTATGGGAAAATGTTTGGAAAGATAATCTGTGTATATACAAGTACAGCAGGAATCTCCTTATCCCAAATTACAAAATCTGAAAACTTACGAATTTCAAAATTCTTTTGGGCACTGACATGACATCTCAAATGGAAAATTCCACAGGGCACTGGAAAGGTTCACAGGCAGTGTGCAGGTCTGTCTACGCCTCATTTACAAGAAGTGACCTCGCATGTGTAATAAACAGAATTTAATGAAAAAGAAAACACTGTATAAAGTGAAAAATGAAGATCTGGATCATGTATTGAAATTCATCAGCATTGGAGTGAACTTATGCCTCTTAACTATATGCTGATCATGAAACAAGCTAAGATCTGTCACAATAAACTGAAAATTAAAGGTAATTGTGAATATTTAGCAGGCTGGTTGCAGACATTTAAGGAAAGGCATGGCATTAAATTTTTAATGATTAAAAAAAAATTAGAGATAAAGCCTCGGCTGATCACGAACAGCAGAAAAATTCAGTGAGTTTGCAAAGATCTTTGCTGAAAAAATCTAACACCAGAGCAAGTCTACAATGCTGATTGTTTTTATATCACACATAAAAACTTTAAAAAAGTAAAATGCAAATTCAGTGTACTGTAATCTTTTAATCAAAACGTGGCATCTTAGGTGGAGAATGAGAGCCTGTTTGTTGTTGCCCAAAAGCTGATTCAGGTATTCTCCCGATGCTGCTGTGCTGCTGGTGTTAACCTGCACATGTTATATGTTCATTATATTAATGGAACGTAAAAACTGTTAAGTACATGTGTGATGAACAAGTGCAAGATAAAAGACTGCTTACCAGTAGCACACAAATTCAGAGTCAAAAATGATGTCAATCCCAAACTATCTCATTATATGTTCCAAACTTCAAAAAATCGTAAATGGGAAACACATCCAGCCCCAAGCATTTCAGAGAAAGAGTACTCAATGTGCAGTACTTGCACATATGGAACAATATTTCTACTGGCTTAAAAATTAACAGTATATCTGGTGGTTTATTTGGGTTCTGGGAAGCAAAATGGAAAACAATAAGAAATTCAGACTCTTGGAATTACTGCAGTAAACACACAATATTCACAGTCGCTGTCGCAACTTTTTCCGGGAAAGAGATTGAGCATAGTATTTTTGCTGAAGCTTCACTTGGAATGAATGTCCTCGTGTCTCCCTTAAACTCAGTTTCAGGCAAAGGCCAATGTGATCAGCCTGCTTTTGGGATATTATCAGCAGCTGAACAGAAAGGGGGAACAATTATAAGGAGACACCCTGCATGGTATCATTTGAACAGGCAGAGGTAATTTCTCTGATACATCAGAGCAGAAGTGCTTTAAGAGACCCAGGTTCATTTCAGGTTTGGAAGATCTCTGTAGCTTACTAGAAGACCTACTGTATGCTCATTATGAACTGGGGGCTATGCATAATTAGCAAACTCCACAAGAAAATAGGGAGAGGACTCAGCTACCTGCCCCGTCCCATACAATGTGATCATGACTGACCTGTCTCAGGCTACCTTTCTATCCCCTTCCTTTGGCCCGTCAATTCCTTCATCATTCAACTTTGATCCTCCTTCACTTTAAATACAGATTTTTCTGATTTTTCTAATCTGCACAGCTCTCTGAAGACACGTCAGTTTTAAATGATTGCTGCCTTATCTGGCTCTCCAAGAGGACCACAGCCTCATCATAGGGTTTGGAGGCTTGTGTGCATCAATGACCTGAAGAGTTATGTTGGCTGGAGTCAGGGCCTTGTGCTTTGGCTCTTGGTAGGGTCATCCATGCAAAACAGGTCAAAGAGCGGAGGCCAGACTAAGAGAGGATCGCCAGTCCTGCAGGTCTGGGGCATCAGCTCAGGACTAACAACCTGACTGGTCAAAAAAGAAATGGTTACGGAAACAGCAATGAAGAGTCCTTCTATATCTGTGTCTGAGAGTATGGATAGGCAGAGACGGAGGATCTTCATTGCTGACCTAAACGCCAGTACGTAATGAGCAGTAAGGCCTTTACCTTCCAACTATATCCCTTTGTTCGAGTCTCTCCCACTTATGTTTTGCAACTCCAAAACATTAAACTAACTGAAAAGAAAAGACCGGGTTTCAAAATGTGAGTCTAACTCAGTTTTACTTCAAGTGAGGCATACACGTATGACATTGTAGCACCATTACATATGCAATTCACTCATTTTTACATACAACTGGTAATCAATCATTTAAACAAACAAGAACACTTAATCCAATGATATATTTACAATATTACTCAAATACTACTGAAATATTAAATACACAACACTCCTCCCTGCTTAACTACTAATTCCAACTCAATGTAGAACACATCTCAACTAAGTACACAGTATATTATAAAATTCAACTACTATACAGACATCCACAGCACAGTCACTTTTTTAATTGTCCCATTCAGGCCTAAAGATTTAATTGCTGTGGAGGCTTTCTTACTCTTGTGGGATAACGTACTGTATTTCCTGACAAGGGGGATCAATCTGCTTGTCAGGTGAGACTTGCAGCTGTGAAACAATCTCAGGTTTTAGTTCTGAAGCCTCCTCTATGGTGGTTGTAGGAGTTGA
This sequence comes from Hemitrygon akajei, assembly GCF_048418815.1. Taxonomy (NCBI): domain Eukaryota; kingdom Metazoa; phylum Chordata; class Chondrichthyes; order Myliobatiformes; family Dasyatidae; genus Hemitrygon; species Hemitrygon akajei. The sequence continues at coordinate 92,457,682 of NC_133127.1, read as the reverse complement.
CTCTGGGACTGCAGGAAGTGTTCTGACAGCTCTGGACAGCTTTCTTCTCCTTTATTTGGCTTCTTCCTCTGGATCTACATCGATCCTTGCTTTTCTCCCAGTCCTGGATTCTTTCTCTTTCTTTATCCCACTCTTGATCTATAAGATATAGGAGCAGAATTAGGTCACTTGGCCCATTGAGTCTGCTTCAACATTTCATCACGACTGATCCATTTCCCTCTCAGCCCCAATCTTCCGCCTTCTCCCTGTATCTCTTCATGTTCTGACTAATCAAGAATCTACCAATCTCTGCCTCCAATATACCAAATGACTTGGCCTCCACAGCTACCTGTGGCAATGAATTCCACAGATTCCCCACTCTCGGGCTATAAAAATTACTCCTCATCTCTGTTCTAAATTGACACCCCTCTATTCTGACCCTGTCCTCCGATCTTAGACATCCACACCATAGGAAACATCCTCTCCAACTCTACTCTATCAAGGTCTTTCAACGTTCAATCATTTTCAATGAGATCCCCCCTCATTCTTCTGAATTCCAGTGAGTACAGGCCCAGAGCCATCAATTACTCCTCTATGATAAAACTTTCAATCCCAAAATAACTTTTGTGAATCTTCTTTGAACCCTCTGCAACATAAGCACACCCTTTCTTAGATAAGGGTCCTAAAACTTCTCACAATACTCTGTGAGGCCTCACCAGTGCTTTATAAAGACTCAATATACATCCCTGCCTTTATATTCTAATATTTTTTAAATGAATGCTGACAACACAGTTGCTTTCCACACCACTGACTCAACCAGAAAAATTAATCTTTAGAAAATCCTGCACAAGGACTCCAAAATCACTTTGCACCTTAGATTTTTGAATTTTCTCTCCATTTAGAAAGCAGTCTATGCTTTTATTTCTTATACCAAATTGCATGATCACGCATTTCCATACACTGTTCTCAATCTGCCACTTTGTCCATTCTCTTAATCTGTCTTAGTCAGTCTGTAGCCTTTCTGCTTCCTCAACACTACCTGCCCCTCCACCTACCTTTGTATCCTCTGCAAACCTGGCCAAAAGGTCATCAATTCCCTCATCCAAATAATTGACATATAATCTATCAAGAAGCAGTCCCAACACTGACCCCTGCAGAACACCACTAGTCACCAGCAGCCAACCAAAAATAGCTGCCTTTATTCCCACTCTTAAAATCCTTCCAATCAGGCATTGCACCACCCCTGCTAGAATATTTCCTCCAATACCATGAGGTCTTAACTTGTTAAGCAGTCTCATGTGAATCACCTTGTCAAAGGCCTTCTGAAAATCTAAGTACACAACATCCACCAATTCTAAACACAAAGTACACTGCAGATGCTGTGGTCAAATCAACACATACAAACAAGCTGGATGAACTCAGCTAGACCCTGACGAAGGGTCTCGGTCCGAAACGTTGACTGCTCGTTTCAACGGATGCTGCCCGACCTGCTGAGTTCATCCAGCTTGTTTGTACGTGTTGATCCACCAATTCTCCTTTGTCTATCCTGCCTGTTATTTCTTCAAAGAATTCCAACAGATTTGTCAGCCAAGATTTTCCCTGAAGGAGACCATGCTGACTTTAGCCTATTTTATCATATGGCTCCAAGTACCCTAAAGCCACATCCTTTGCAATTGACTTCAACAACTTCCTAACCACAGAGGTCAGACTAACTGACTGAGGCCAGGCCTGTAATTTCCTTTCTTCTGCCTCCCTCCCTTCTTGAAGAGAGGTGTAGCATTTGCAACTTTCCAGTCGTCTGGAACCGTGCCAGAATCTATTGATTCTTGAAAGATAATTGCTAATGCCTTCATTATTAATACTAATCTCTTCAGCCATCTCCCTCAGAACCCTGGGGTGTAGACCATCTGGTTCAAGTGACTTATCTACCTTCAGACCTTTCAGTTTCTCAAACACCTTCTCTAAAGTAATGACAACTGCACTCACTTTGCCACCCTGACACTCCTGAACTAGCATACTGCTAGTGTTTTCCACAGTGAAGACTGATGTAGAATACTTATGCAGTTCATCTGCCACTTCCTTGTCCCCTATTACTACCTCTCCAGCATCATTTTCCAGCAGATCCCTATATTTTCCTTCCTCTCTGTCACACCATTCTCTGTCTCGTTCATACTCTTTCTATCTCTTTGCTCCTTTTCAATTTCTTTTCTTTTTATTTTCTCACCTTCCTTTTTTTTCTTTCTAGGATGTACATTTTGATCTTGGGAAGGTACACTTAATTCACTAGAATATTCTCTTATTAATCCTTCTATTGCTCCCTTTACAATCTGATCTCTCCTCATGTTTTCCTCATTCACCACATCATTTGATGAATCCTCTGTTTTCGAATCTCCATTGACTCCTTTCTTTTTGACCGTCCATTCATCCAGTTGGACTTTGGTCTTTGCATATACTTTTACAAGCAACTTTTCGTCTCCCACTTGAAGTTCATGCAATAACCTTAATGCACACAGAGTAGATTCTGGTTCTTTATCCTCACAAAAGCCAAATGCTTGCAAATTTTCTTAAGCTCTTTGAACTCTCTTCCAGCTTAAAAACAAACCACAAGTAACTTATTAACATATCAGAGGCTTTCTCAGAAACATTGCCTACAAAAACTGTTGTATTTGGTCTACTCCTTTCATTACATTCATGTTTCCCCTGTGCAACGTGGTCCTTCCTTGGTCCAATGTGCTTTCTAACCAAAGGCACAGAGGTTGGCAGCAACACATGTTTGCCCTCTATTTAGCAACAGTTCATGGTTATACAGCATGGAGACAGTTGTGACACTATCCAGTACCTTCCTTAAATTGCTTTCAGTTGACTCTATTGCAGGGGATGTGGCATGAAAGCTGTTGATGGAGATGGATCTCCAGTCAGGCTGTAATCTCTCAGCCACGCACAACCCCACAATGCTAGTCCTCCTGTTTTATCACTTGCAAGCTCAATGTGTCTTGTTGGTTGTTGTATTTCACAGTTATAAATGTCATTCCTACAGGAATTATCTTTTCTCCAGTATAACTTCCTCGTTGGATATCTGCAGGCTTCCATTCCATAAATTTAAAATGGCATTCAAACTCATTTTGTGGAATGACTGATAGAACTGATTCAGTGTCCAATTCCACTTTAATTAATTTATCATTCACTTTTGGTGTAAGCCACATTGCTTGTCTATTGTTAGTTTGCACATAGTAAACCTCTAGGGAGGTTTCTGCCTCAGCAAGGACCTGGACTCATTGCATTTTGCCTATTGCCACAACAAGATTGTGGCAAACACAATCTTAATGGATCTTCATATGGTCTTAGATCACCTGAATACCACAAACATCTATGTCAGGATGCTGTTCATTGATGATAGCTCAGCATTTAACATCATCATTCCTACTGTCCTGATCGAAAAGCTACAGAACCTGGGCCTCAGTACCTCCTTCTCAACTTGATCCGCGACTTTCTAACCAGATGACCATAATCTCTGTGGATTGGAAATAACACTTTCAACTCACTGACAGTCAACACTGCAGCATCTCAATGGTGTGCACTTAGCCCACTGCTCTACTCTCCCGATACCCATGATTGTGTGGCTAGGCATAGCTCAAACACCATCTACAAATCTGCTGATGATACATTGTTGGCAGAATTTCAGATGATGACAAGAGGGCATACAGGAGCGAGATATATCAGCCACATGAGTGGTGTGGAAACAACAATCTTGCACTCAACGCCAGTAAGACCAAAGAACAGAAGAGGAAAGAGTGAGCAATTTCAAGTTTCTGGGTGTAATATTTCTGAGGATCGAACCTAGTCCCAACATATCCATGCAGATCAAAAAAAGGCATGACAGCAGTTATATTTAGTTAGGAGTTTGAGAAGCTAAGGCATGTCACCTAAAACACTTTTAAATTTCTGTACCATGGAGAGCGTGCTAACTGGTTGCATAGCCATTTGGAAGGTGGAGGGGGGTTACTGCAAAAGATCGAAGTAAACTGCAGAGAGTTGTAAACTTATGGGTACTAGCCTCTGTAGTATCCAGGACATCTCAGGGAGTGATGCCTCAAAAAGGTATCATCCATCAATAAGAACCCCCATCACCATCACCCGGGACATACCCTGTTCTCATTGTTGCCATTGGCGTGGGCAGGGGTGAGAGGGAGAGGGAGAGATATGTCCATTTGTACATGTGTGCATACATGTGCATACATTCTAAGTTGAAGAAGCCAAGGTGATCTTCAAGTGTCTTAAACATCCTTACCATTAAACTAAGACCTTAACCAGTCAAAATCTGTGGTAGTTGATGTGCAATAGTCAGCCATTTCAATTTTTAGGTTCCTTTTATTTATCAAAACTATCGGGGAGGCAAGTCACCATCAACTCTGAAGGACCATCAAAGTGCTCGAGATCTCCTTCATGATAACTGACTTTCCTTCTCCTGACATAACATTAGTTTAAAACTTAATCTTAAAATGTGAATCAGGCTATTCAGGAATGAAATTGCAATGCTCTTTGAACTCGTAGAAGGAGTTTCTCCCCTGATGGATGGGGGGATTCTGAATTAGAAACATAGAAACATAAAAAATAGGTGCAGGAGTAGGCCATTCGGCCCTTCGAGTCTGCACCACCATTCAGTATGATCATGGCTGATCATCCAACTCAGAACCCTGTACCTGCTTTCTCTCCATACCCCCTGATCCCTTTAGCCACAAGGGCCATATCTAACTTCCTCTTAAATATAGCCAATGAACCGGCCTCAACTGTTTCCTGTGGCAGAGAATTCCACAGATTCACCACTCTCTGTGTGAAGAAGTTTTTCCTCATCTCGGTCCTAAAAGGCTTCCCCTTTTTCCTTAAACTGTGACCCCTCGTTCTGGACTTCCCCAACATCGGAAACAATCTTCCTGCATCTAGCCTGTCCAATCCCTTTAGAATTTTATACGTTTCAATAAGACCCCCCTCAGTCTTCTAAATTCCAGTGAGTATAAGCCTAGTCGATCCAGTCTTTCTTCATATGAAAGTCCTGCCATCCCAGGAATCAATCTGGTGAACCTTCTCTGTATTCCCTCTGTGGCAAGAATGTCTTTCCTCAGATTAGGGGACCAAAACTGCACACAATATTCTAGGTGCGGTCTCACCAAGGCCTTGTACAACTGCAGTAGTACCTCCCTGCTCCTGTACTCAAATCCTTTTGCTATGAATGCCAACGTACCATTTGCCTTTTTCACCGCCTGCTGTACCTGCATGCCCACCTTCAATGACTGGTGTACAATGACACCCAGGTCTTGTTGCATCTCCCCTTTTCCTAATCAGCCACCGTTCAGATAATAATCTGTTTTCCAGTTCTTGCAACCAAAGTGGATAACCTCACATATCCACATTAAATTGCATCTGCCATGAATTTGCCCACTCACCTAACCTATCCAAGTCACCCTGCATCCTCTTAGCATCCTCCTCACAGCTAACACTGCTGCCCAGCTTCGTGTCATCCGCAAACTTGGAGATGCTGCATTTAATTTCCTCGTCTAAATCATTAATATATATTGTAAACAACTGGTGTCCCAGCACTGAACCTTGCGGTACCCCACTAGTCACCGCCTGCCATTCTGAAAAGGTCCCGTTTACTCCCACTCTTTGTTTCCTGTCTGCCAACCAATTCTCTATCCACATCAATACCATACCCCCAATACCATGTGCTTTAAGTTTGTACACTAATCTCCTGTGTGGGACCTTGTCAAAAGCCTTTTGAAAATCTAAATATACCACATCCACTGGCTCTCCCCTATCCACTCTACTAGTTACATCTTCAAAAAATTCTATAAGATTCGTCAGACATGATTTTCCTTTCACAAATCCATGCTGACTTTGTCCAATGATTTCACCTCTTTCCAAATGTGCTGTTATCACATCTTTGATAACCGACTCTAGCATTTTCCTCACCGGTCTATAATTCCCTGGTTTCTCTCTCCCTCTTTTTAAAAAGTGAGGTTACATTAGCCACCCTCCAATCCTCAGGAACTAATCCAGAATCTAAGGAGTTTTGAAAAATTATCACTAATGCATCCACTATTTCTTGGGCTACTTCCTTAAGCACTCTGGGATGCAGACCATCTGGCCCTAGGGATTTATCTGCCTTTAATCCCTTCAATTTACCTAATACCACTTCCCTACTAACATGTATTTCCCTCAGTTCCTCCATCTCACTAGACCCTCGGACCCTTACTATTTCCGGAAGATTATTTATGTCCTCCTTAGTGAAGACAGAACCAAAGTAGTTATTCAATTGGTCTACCATGTCTTTGTTCCCTATGATCAATTCACCTGTTTCTGACTGTAAAGGACCTACATATGTCTTGACCTATCTTTTTCTTTTCACGTATCTATAAAAGCTTTTACAGTCAGTTTTTATGTTCCCTGCCAGCTTTCTCTCATAATCTTTTTTCCCTTTCCTAATTAAGCCCTTTGTCCTCCTCTGCTGGTCTCTGAATTTCTCCCAGTCCTCTGGTGTGCCGCTTTTTTTTTGCTAACTTATATGTTTCTTCTTTGCACTTGATACTATCCCTAATTTTCCTTGTCAGCCACGGGTGCACTACCTTCCCTGGTTTATTCATTTACCAGACTGGGATGAACAATTGTTGTAGTTCATCCATGCGATCTTTAAATGCTTGCCATTGTATATCCACTATCAACCCTTTAAGTATCATTTGCCAGTCTATCTTAGCTAATTCACGTCTCATACCTTCAAAGTTACCCTTCTTTAAGTTCAGAACCTTTGTTTCTGAATTAACTATGTCACTCTCCATCTTAATGAAGAATTCCACCATATTATGGTCACTCTTACCCAAGGGGCCTCGCACGACAAGATTGCTAACTAACCCTTCCTCATTGCTCAATACCCAATCTAGAATGGCCTTCTCTCGAGTTGGTTTCTTGACATGTTGGTTCAGAAAACCATCCCGCATACATTCCAAGAAATCCTCTTCCTCAGCACCCTTACCAATTCGGTTCACCCAATCTATATGTAGATTGAAGTCACCCATTATAATTACTGTTCCTTTATTGCATGCATTTCTAATTTCCTGTTTAATGCCATCCCCAACCTCACTACTACTGTTAGGTGGCCTGTACATAACTCCCACCAGCATTTTCTGCCCCTTAGTGTAATGCAGCTCTACCCATATCGATTCCACATCCTCCAGGCTAATGTCCTTCCTTTCTATTGCGCTAATCTGCTCTCTAACCAGCAATGCTACCCCACCTCCTTTTCTTTCCTGTCTATCCCTCCTGAATATTGAATATCCCTGGATGTTGAGCTCCCATCCTTGGTCACCCTGGAGCCATGTCTCTGTGATCCCAACTATATCATATTCATTAATAACTATCTGCACATTCAATTCATCCACCTTGTTACGAATGCTCCTCGCATTGACACACAAAGCCTTCAGGCTTGTTTTTACAACACTCTTAGCCTTTATACAATTATGTTGAAAAGTGGCTCTTTTTGCTTTTTGCCCTAGATTTGCCTGCCTGCCACTTTTACTTTTCACCTTACTACTTTTTGCTTCTACCCTAATTTTACACCCCTCTGTCTCTCTGCACTTGTTCCCATCCCCCTGCCACATTAGTTTAAAGCCTCCTGAACAGCAGTAGCAAACGGTCCCTCTAGGACATTGGTTCCAGTCCAGCCCAGGTGCAGACCGTCCTGTTTATACCGGTCCCACCTCCCCCAGAACTGGTTCCAATGCCCCAGAAATTTGAATCCCTCCCCCTTGCACCATTTTTCAAGCCACGTATTCATCTGAAATATCCTCCTATTTCTACTCTGACTAGCACATGGCACTGGTAGTAATCCAGAGATTATTACCTTTGTGGTCCTACTTTTTAGTTTATCTCATAACTCCCTAAATTCACCTTGTAGGACCTCATCCCATTTTTTACCTATATCGTTGGTACCTATGTGCACCATGACCACTGGCTGTTCACCCTCCCATTCCAGAATGTCCTGCAGCTGCTCAGAGACATCATTGACCCTTGCACCAGGGAGGCAACATACCATCCTGGAGTCTCGTTTGCGGCTGCAGAAACGCCTATCTATTCTCCTTACAATCGAATCCCCTATCACTATAGCTCTCTCTCTCCTTTTCCTTCCCTCCTGTGCCACAGAGCCACCAATGGTGCAATGAACTCGGCTGCTGCTGCCTTCCCCTGATGAGACATCTCCCCTAACAGTATCCAAAACAGTATATCTGTTTAGGAGGGAGATGACCTCAGGGGTCTCCTGCACTACCTGCCTACTGCTACGCTGTCTAGTGGCCACCCCTTCCCTTTCTGCTTGTGTAGCCTTTACCTGCGGTGTGGCCAACTCACTGAACGTGCTATTCACGACTTTCTCAGCATCACGGATGCTCCAGTATGAATCCAATCGCAGCTCCAGACGCTCAATGCGGTCTGCCAGAAGCTGCAGTTGGACACACTTCCTGCACACATAGTTGTCAGGGACACTGGAAGTATCCCTGATTTCCCACATGCTGCAGGATGAACAAACCAAGGGGCCGATCTCAGCTGCCATGACCTACCCAATACTTGCTTCAACTTTTGAAACTTTCTCCTTTGAAAGGAACTTACTCACCCTTACCTCACTTGGAGTGAAGCTCGTCCTCAGCCTCTTTTCGTCGAAGCCTCTCGAGTCAAAGCCTCAAATCTCTACTCCTTCACTGGTCCACTCACTCACTGGCCGCTCCACTTGAGGTAACCCTCTATTTATTTGTTTGAGCTTTTCAAACTGCTTGGTCACCTGACCTCAATTGCCCAATCAGCTGCTTTCTGCTGAGTCTGAGCTATTCAAATCTTGATTGACTTGATTGCACAGTCCAACTGCCAAAACTGCCAGAACTGGCCCTCTCACTCACTGGCCGCTTTCCAGTGAATTGAATTAAGTTTTTAAGTTTGAGATTCACAGATTACTTTAAGGTTAACTTAACTTGGTACATGGAGCAAAGCTGGCTAAAGAGTCTTGAGGCACGGATCAGCCATGATGTGCCCACACAAACTAACCAGTTTGAGAGCTGAATGGAATACTGACAGCAATATGTTGTGGAGAGTTGTCAGTAATACATATTTCTTACATGATCTGTGTGAAGGCTAGCACTATCCAAACAGAAAAATCAGATTTTTAAAATACTTTTTCCAAAATATATTTTTTTCAGACTGCAGTAGAGTAGAGCCACAAAAATTTTCCGTTCTTTTCCTCTTGTGCAACGCAAGGATCCACTGGTGTTTAGGATAGAGCTGTGTATGATTTCTCCTTGTAGCCATTATTGTGGCCTATTGTCCCTTGAACAGTTATTCAAGACTTAACCAAAAACCCAGTGATAATCCAGTGGCCTTAGCACCAGCTACACATTAGTTGCACAATATTCTGGAATATGAACAAAGACAATATTTTCTTACAAGATTTCAAGTGAAACTTTCCCCCAGTAGTTTCTTATCAGTGCTTAGAAAAACATTTTCTGCTGACCTGCACAAGTTGCACAATAAAAGACAAGGTAACAATGTTGTAAAATCAAATCATATCAATTTAAAACCTGGTTATCAGCAAAAGTAAAACAGGGAAAGAAGGTTTGAAAAATAAATAGAGACCTTTAATCCTTGTAAAGAGTGGTTTGAACCATGCAAGGTATTTAAAATTTTAATTTCCAATCGATATTCCATCTTGATTTTAACATGCTGACTTCTCATTTAAGTGCCTACTTTGCCAAGCTCAGGGCTTTAATTTCTGCAAACAACCCAATGCTTATTTTAACAACTAATGGACTGAGAAGACTATAATATGGTCTTTTTGAATAGAATTTGATTAAACGTATGCCTTCATCACCAGATTTCTATTGCATAGGTGACTGACCAGTTGAATGGAGGCAAGACAGAACAAGAAATTCAATACAGTTCAAGTTCAAGTTTAATTATCATTTAACCATGCAGTGAAACAAAACAGCATTCCTCTAGGGCCAAGGTGCACAACACATAAATCTACAGCACCTTATAGGCCCATCAGCCCACAATATTGTGCCGACCACGTAACCTACTCTAGAAACTGCCTATAATTTCCCTATTGTATTATTCTAAGCTCCATTTACCTAAGAGCCTCTTAAAAGACCCAATGGTATACACCTCATTCCACTCACCCACCACTCTCACTGTGAAAAACTCACCTCTGACATCCCTCTTGTACCTACTTCCAAGCACTTTAAAGCTGTGCCCCCTTGCGTTAGCCATTTTAGCCCTGGGAAAAAGCCTTTGGCTATCCACATGATCAATGTCTCTCATCATCTTACACACCTCTATCAGGACACCTCTCATCTTCCATCACTCCAAGGAGAAAAGGCCAAGTTCACTCAACCTATTCTCATAAGGTGTGCTCCCAAATCCAGGCAACATCCTTGTAAATCTCCTCTGCACCCTTTCTATGGTTTCCACATCCTTCCTGTAGTGAGGTGACCAAAAGTGAACATAGTACTCCAAGTGGGGTCAGACCATGGTCTTATATTACTTTCTGGCTCTTGAACTCAATCCCATGGTTGAAAGCTACACACCATATGCCTTCAACCTGCGCAGCAGCTTTGACTGTCCAAAGGACACTGACCCCAAGATCTTTCAGATCCTCCACACTCCCAAGGTCTTACCATTTATACCATATTCTGCCATCATATTTGACCAACCAAAATGAACCACTTCACACTTATCTGGGTTGAACTCAATCTGCCACTTCTCAGCCCAGTTCTGCATCCTATCAATGTCACAATGTAATTTCTGAGAACCCTCCAGACTATACACAACACACCCAACATTTGTGTCATCAGCAAACTTACCTTCTACTTCCTCATCCAGGTTATTTATTAAAAAAAATCACTAAGAGGAGGGGTCCCAGAACAGATCCCTGTGGAACGCCACTGGTCACTGTCCTCCATGCAGTATATGAACCATCTACAACTACCCTTTGCCTTCTGTGGTCAAGCCAATTCTGGATCCACAAAGCAAGGTCTCCTTGGATCCTATGCCTCATTACTTTCTGAATGAGCCTCGCATGGGTAACCTTATCAAATGCCTTAATGAAATCCATATACACTACATCCGTTACTCTACCTTCATCCCAAAGAATTCTACCAGGCTTGTAAAGCATAACCTGCCCTTGACAAAGCCATGCTGACTATCACTAATCAGATTATGTCTCTCCAAATGCTCATAAATCCTGCCTCTCAGGATCTTCTCCAACAACTTGCCCACCATTGAAGTAAGACTCTCTGGTCTATAATTTCCTAGGTTATCTCTACTCCCTTTCTTGAACAAAGGAACAACATTTGCAAACTTCCAAACTTCTGGTACTTCTCCAGTCCCTATTGATGATGCAAAGATCATCACCAGATGCTCAGCAATCTCCTCCCTCGCTTCCCACAGTAGCTTGGGGTATATCTCATCCCAATGAGACATATCTAATTTAATACATTTCAAAAGCTCTTTCTTAATGTCTATACAATCAAGTGTTTCAGTCCGCTTTAAGTCATCCCCACAATTGCCAAGGTCCTTTTCACTGGTGAATACTGAAGCAAAGGATTCATTAAGTACCTCCACTATCTCCCCCGGCTCCATGCACACGTTTCCACTATCGCACCTGATTGGTCCTATTCTCACATGGCTCATCCTCTTACTCTTCACATACTTGTAGAATGCCTTGAGGTTTTCCTTAATCCTGCTCACCAAGGCCTTCTCGTGGCCCCTTCGAGCTCTCCTCATTTCATTCCTGAGCTCCTTCCTGGCACCCTTGTAATTTTCTAGAGCTCTAACAGTACCTAGTTTCTTGAACCTTTCGTAAGCTTTTCTTTCCTTCTTAACTAGATTTTCTACATCCTTTGTACACCATGTTTCTTCTGCCCTACCATCCTTTCCCTGCCTCAATAGAACACACCATGCAAATGTTCCCTGAACATTTGCCACATTTCTGCCATGCATTTCGCTGAGAACATCTGCTCCCAATTTATGTTCCCAAGTTCCTGCCTAATAGCATCATTTTTGCCCCTACCCCAATTAAATGTTTTCCCAAATGTCTGCTCCTATCCTTCTCCAGCACTATGGTAAAGGAGATAGAATTGTGATCACTATCTCCAAAATGCTCTCCCACAAGGGATCTGACACCTGACCAGACTCATTTCCCAACACCAGATCAAGTACAGTCTCTCCTCTAGTTGTCTTATCTACATATTGCATCAGGAAACCTTCCAGTTGCCAGTCAATATTAGTTAAGTTAAAATCATCCATCACAACATCCCTAATATTATTGCACCTCTCCAGAATCTGCCTCCCTATCTGCTCCTCAATATCCCTATTACTATTGGGGAGGTCTATAAAAAAACACCCAGTAGAGTTATTGCCCCCTTCCTGTTTCTGACTTCTACCCACAATAACTCAGTAGACAATCTGTCCATGACTTCCTCCTTTTCTGCAGCTGTGATCATATCCCACAATTAGCAATGCAAGTCCCCCACCTCTTTTGCCTCTTCTAAAGCCCGGCACACTACGCAGCCATTCCTGCCCCTGAGACATCCAAATCTCTGTGACGGCCTCAACATCATAGCTCCATGTATTGATCCATGCTCTAAGTTCATCTTCCTTGTTTATATTACTCCTTGCATTAAAATAGACACATCTCAAACTATCCGGCTGAGTGCATCTTTCCTCTATCATCTGCTTATCCTTCCTCACAAACTCCGCGCAAGCTGCCTCTACTTGTGCTCCAACCACCCGTCCTCCGCCTCTTCACTTCGGTTCCCACCTCCTTGCAAATTTAGTTTAAACCCTCCCCAACAGCATTAGCAAACCTCCCTCCCAGGATATTGGTTCCCCTTCAATTCAGGTGCAACCAATTCCCACTTGTACAGGTCATCCCTTCCCCAGAAAAGGTTCCAATGATCCAAGAACTTGAAACCCTACTCTATGCACCACCCCTTCAGCCACTCATTCATCTGTGCTACCTTCCTGTTCTGGCCTTCACTAGCTCGTGGCACTGGGAGTAATCTGAAGATGACCACCTTGGAGGTCCTGCTCTTCAGCCTCCTTCCTAACTCCCTCCCCTGCCTGTGATATTGGTGCCACCATGTTCCAAGACTTCTGGCTGCTCACCCTCCTCTTCTGTAACCGCTCAGAGACATCTTGGACCCTAACACCCAGGAGGCAACATACTATCCTGGTGTCTCCTCTGCTGCCTCAGAATCTCCTATCTGTCCCCCAACTATCAAGTTTCCTATGACTGTTGTTTTGCCTGACTTCCCCCTACCCTTCCGAGGATCAGAGTCGACCACAGTGCTATTGGTCTGGGTGCTGCTGCCTTGCCCAGATAGGTCATTCCCCTCAGCAGTATCCAAAGGGGTTCGCCTGTTGCTGAGGGGAATGGCCACAGGGGGACCCTCACTGACTTCCTTCTCCATTTACCTCTCCCGGTGTTCACCCATCTCCTCCCCGAATTCTGCACTCCGGGTGCAACCACCTGTTCAAATGTCTTATCTATCAATCGCTCTGCCTCCTGGATGATCCCAAGTTCATCCAACTCCAGCTCCAGCTCCTCAATGGGGTCTTTCAGGGGCTGGAGTTGGCTGCACTTCCCACAAGTGTAGTCATCAGGTTCCATGAATTCCCATATCCTGCAGGAGGAGCATTCCACTGCCATATCTCCATCCTGCCTGCACCAAGACCAAATCTGGAAAACCTGTATCTTTGGCTCAGCCTTTTCTCATCGAAGCCTCTTAAAGTACTGTTACGTACCCCGTATCTGGGTCACTTACCAGCAAAGATAGAGAGTGATAGATAGTGATCTTGCGATTCTCACAAAGGAGGGGGCTACCCCGCACCCTTCGGCCCCTCAGAGCTGTGGCACATTCGTAACAGTACAAACATAGAAGCAAAGCCTGACGCCCCTGCTCTCACTGCTGGCCTACTCCCAACAATGGCTGCCCCGCTTAATTCGCAGTGCTCTGCTCCTGCCACTGATTGGGCCTCTGGAAGGTCTGAATACCTTTTATACTACCCTCGCCGACCTGCGAGTAACCTCTTCAAAGTGCTCTGCTCCCGACACTGATTGGGCCTCCAGAAGCTTTGCCAGAAGCTCCTCTTTCCAGGTCATGTGGTTTAAATACAAGCACTTACATCTCTCTGATAACAGTGCACTCACTGGCTGAGAAAATCCATCAGGCTGTTGGTAGCCATGCATAATCAGAGGCTGGCTATGTAATTTCTTTTCTCTCTAATAAACTAATTTGTTTTCTTTCTTTTCCAGTTCTGACAAGGAGCTTTAGACTGAAATATTAACCCTGCTTCTTGTGTCAGGGATGCAACAAGATCTAAAGATGGTTTCCAACAGTTTCTGTTTTTATTCCAGATTTCAATAGGCAAAGATTTAGAGAGGCACACAGATGACCAAAAATTGGAGGGCTACACGGAAAGGAAGGGTAGCTTGATCTTGGAGTAGGTTGAAGGGTCGGCACAATGTTGTGGGCTGAATGGCCTGCACTGCACTGTACTGCTCTGTGATTCAGTCTCTGCATTTTGTCACCATTTATACGTTGTGAACATCACCGTGCTCCTTGAGGATTTGTTTCTGCCCTCTGGAACTTGAAATTACCACTGAACACACAATGCAACAATCTTCCTGGTAGGAATCCTGGCCCTACATGAACTTAACCCTTGCCAAAGACCTCGCCAGCCAACAGAATCTAGTTGCAGCCTGTTTCAGCATTATGGATTTATATAGCATGGAACGAGGCCCTTTGATCCGTCAAGTGTGAACTGACCATTAAGCACCCATTTATACCAACCCTTTTCACTAGTCTCAACCAATTCTCCTTACATTCACATCAGCCCCTGTCCCTCAGAGCCTATTACTTACCCACACACAGTGGCCAATTCACCTCCTGATCTGCAGGTCTTTGGGATGGCCTTACTGAGGGCGCACGATACTTTCAGGGAATTAGCTTGTGCAAACAAGCCAAGCATTGGATCAGAGAGATGGACCCAGTGCAGGATTGGAAACATGGAACATTTCATCTTCATTTCAGTGAGGGCCACAAAGAGAGTTAAACTTTTACAAAATACCCCTCAAAATAACCCCCACTATCCACCTCAGCTGTGAAAACTAGGTGAGCCACTGCAATGTGGCATCCAAGGCTGAGACAGCGCTGAAGCCTCGTTGCCAACTCCAGGGCTCAGAAGGGCCAGCAAGAACCTATCCCGGCGAGTATGGATGGTTGGGTGACTACAGGTAATGGTCCGTTTCTGGGGAGTCATGGCAACTCTGTCATAACCCTTTGCACATAAATGCACCACAGCAGGAATGGGCGGATGTGAATGGAGTGTATTCCAGGACCTGCTGCTGTGTAACACCTAGATTCACACAGATGACTCCTCAACACACGCCGACACATTCAGTAACAATCTACCAGTCGAGAGCATTCATGACCAGGGAGCACTCCACTTTAAGTGTTAGGAGACAAGGAATACTGCAGTCAAACGTGGCTCATTTTATCAATGATGAGGTACAGACGTGACACAAAGAAAGCTGCTTACAGGAAGAGCCGCTGGAACATTGAGGATGTGCTTATGTTGGTATGGAGCTGCCCTTCGTACTCAGACTCTGAGAACGATAGCTGTGTGCTGCATCCTGCACGCTAGCTTTTCCATTTCCGGTCCAGTGGCGTGGATTTTATCTGGATCTTCAACGCTGCTTACACATGTTCTCACTGTGACCATGTGGCATTCCCTAGACTGCCCTGCTTTCCTCCCAGATTTCTAAAGGTAAATTGACTTAGTGAAGGTGATCGGCCGGAAATATGGGGAAAGTGATTGGCTGGGATGCAAACTGACAAACTGGAATTAATGTAGGTGGGGTAGTTAATAACCCAAGTTCAAGTTCAAGTCATTTGTTTGTTTATTAATGGAAATACAACACGGACTGGGTCCTTCCAGCCCTTTGAGCCACACCTCCCAGTAATCCCGATTTACAGCGCCTATAAAAAGAAGCTACCCCTCTTGGAAGTTTTCATATTTTATTGTTTTACAACAGTAAATCACAGCAGATTTAATTTGGCTTTTTTGATACTAATCAACAGAAAAAGTCTCTCTCGTATCAAAATGAAAACAGATCTCTACAAATTGATCTAACTTAATTACAAAAATTAAACATGAAGTAATTGATTGCATCTGGCACCTGTTTCACTGTTCCTGATATTCTGTGTTACCTGTGGGTGCTTAGTCAGTGGCACCAGCATAGAATCGGCCCGACCCCAGGGCTGCAATGCCTCGGAACAGGAAGACGCACTCATCTTCTAGGCTGCGTCCTTGAGGTATCAAAAAATAGCCAGTGAGCCCCAGAAGCAGGTCCCACCACCACAAAGAAACAAAGTTTGAGTATAGCTCGAGGTCAGGGTCTTCGACAGAACCCCATTCAACCTGAGACATTAAAGGTAGAAGTTAAGCTGTTTCCACAAATAAGCTTGAGGAGGTTGCTGTCGAGCACCCTCGGAGCCCTGCCTCGAGGAACCTCTCAGTAGTCCTCACAATCCTGACATGAGGTCGGATGCCTTGCACTTCCCTTACCAGGCAGTCTGAACACTCCTGTAAAAGCTGGTTAGAATGTGGTGGGGGTGCCTCACTCACCTCAGGAAGTGGAGATGTTGCTGTGCTTTTTTAAATAAAGAGGTAGTGTTGGAGAAGCAGGTGAGATCATCTGTTATGCACACTCCCAGAAACTTAGCACTGCTAACTTTCCATGGAGAAACAGTTTACGTGCACTGAGGAGGGGTCAGCCTGCACCTTCCTAAAGTCCACAATCATCTCTTTAGTCCTGTCCACACTGAGACTCCAGTTGCTGTGCTCACACCATTCTGTCAGCCACTCTACTTCCTCTCCGTACGCCACCTCATCGTCATTACTGATGAAGCCAGCCACTGTTGTGTCATCAGCGAACTCGATGATTTGGCTTAAGCTGGATCTGGTTGTACAATCAGAAGGATTGAATACGAGGAAGCTGAGAGGTAGTATTTAGATTGGGGATTCAGAGGGTAGAATTGGACTAGAAATTGGGAGATCTGAGAAAAGTATGGAGATTGGGAAAGTTGGAGAGGGACTAGAGTTTGGGAGGACTGAGGAAACTGCAACACTGTCTGCACCTCACAAGGTGCAGCTATGCTTCCCAACTTTCAGTGGAATAACCTACCGACAATGCTACCGGGATCGTGGGTGGAGAGTCATTTGGGAAAGAACATGCCATGCCACATGTTCTAGTACTTTATTCTGCTCAATAGGAACAGTGGGCAAGATATTATAGTCACTTCAGAAAGTCAATTGTATCTTTTGATTGAATATTTCATGGGAGTTTAAGGTCTCTAGTAAATCCACTACTTATTGTATGTTACCAATTTCTCTGACCAGTTGAGAGTTAATCACATTGGTGGGTCCAGAATTACATGCCAGGGAAAGGCAGCACATTATGGTCTTATTGCCTTTCTTGAAGACATGAGTCAACTAAATAAGACTTTATTGGCGATAGGTGGTTGGAACATAGAGCAGTACAGTGCAGGGATCGGTCCTCTGTCTCACAATGTTGTGCTAAACCAATTAAATTAGCAATCAAATGCCCAATCCTTCCACCTACACAATGCCCAGATCCTTCCAGTTTCCTCACAGTTATACACCCATCTAAATGTTTTTTAAAAGTCTCTCATGTACCCGCCTCTACCGTCACCCCAGGCATCGCATTCTGGGCACCTGCTACTCTCTGTCCAAAACCTAACCCTCACATCTCCTTTCAACTTATTGCCTCACGTTAAATGCACGCCCTCTGGTATTAGACATTTCAACCCTGGGAGGGAAAAGGACACTCTGTCTACTCTATCTGCAGGTATGCATCTCATAATCTTATAAAACTCTATCAGATCTTCCCTCAGCCTCTGCTCGTCCGGAGAAAACAACCCAGGTTTGTCCAACCTTTCATTGTATCATGTCCTCTAATCCAGGCAAGGTGGTTGCATAGTTACTGATACCTAGGTGGCATTTCTTGTAGATCTACATTTAAATTATTTTAGATGTGATATTGGGTTATAAACTGATGAATCATTATCAATGATTCTTTTATCTATTCCTTTGCCAGGCCGCGGAAGTCACTGTGGTCAGGCATTTATTGCCCTTAAGTGTGAGGCGCCTTCATGTCCAATACCATTGACTCTATTACTAAGCCAGTTCAGAGAGCAGTTAGGGGTCAATCACACAGCTGAGGGTCTGGAATGACTGATAAGTTTGCTGTCATAAGATCTCGTTCCCTGGCAGTAATAAAACAATAGCCGGTTGAGTTGAGTTGTTTTCTGATGGTGGTCATTTTCTTGCAAACTCTTCGTCACCAAGAGAGGAGACTATCATTGGTGTGTGGTTGGTTGATCCACAATCAACAGTGCACTGACAATGTTGCCTCACATGGTGACAAAACATTTGCAAGAAAATTGCCAAGATGGGAGAACAACTCTCAACCCAGCTGTCGACCACCCGAGCTACACATCTTCCAAACTGATAGGTCTTTGAGACAATCCAGCAGCTTCGGGACTGGAAGTACTTAATTAATTGGAATGAAGTTCTACAAATGCTTTGATGGCACTTGAACTCAAAACACTGGATTGTCAGTCCAGGTTTCTGTTTGACTGTTCTAGTAGTTCAGCACTACCCTATCAAATATCCCCAAGTCACTCACCGGACTTCAACATTAGTTCTGTTTGTTTATGAGACGCTGCTCCACAATTATCCACAGTGGTAATGTCCTTGCAAGCATTTTGAACAACATTGTTAATCTCAGAAGGGAGAGAGAAAGAAGAGGGATGGAGGGGCAGAGAGGAAGGGAGACAGTAGAAAATAGACAGAAGGGTGGAATTAGCAAAGTACAGAGAGAAAGAAACCACATTAGCAGTGGAAAGAGAGAGAGAGAGATAAAAACACAAAATGCTGGCAGAACTCAGCAGGATAGACACCATCTACCGGAGGAGGTAGAAACCCTCCTGATGAAGGGTTTCGGTCCGAAACGTCGTCACTACCTCCTCCCATAGATGCTGTCTGGCCTGCTGAGTTCTGCCGGCATTTTGTGTTTTTATTTATTTCCAGCATCTGCAGATTCACTCGTGCTGCATTTGCTTGAGAGAGAGAAAGAATGTAGCAGGGAAAGGAATTGGAATATTAATATTACGTGTCACTGAAGTACAGGTACTCTCCCAATATACTTCTATCTTGTTTTTTTCCCCTATAGTCACAGTCTATTTTCTGAAGGGTTAAAAACAATGCTTAATGATTTGAAACTCTTTGCATACAAGCTTGGCTCAAAGCAGATTGACACGTATGATTTAGTGCTAAATGAAAAAAATCAGAGACAAGGAACATTTTCACACACATACACCGTAGTTGTTTTAGGAAATACTCAAAATAAAAACAGATCCAATAGTAACTTTAAAAAGAGTTGGCATTCCAGCTTTCAGATCCATTGATAATGGGAGATACATTTCCAAGTCAGGTTGGTAGAGTGATGTGGAAAGAACAAGAGATTAATTGTTCGATGGCACAGTAGACAGTATCTTCTCACTTACTGTTGGTCCATGTCATTTCTTTAGTTTTACATACTGATAACCCAGTCCTCCAGCTAGTAACTGAGCAACTTCCCTGAAATAGTGAGCAGATTCTCTCTAGTCCATTTACCGTAGATCTTCAAGACAGCCAAGTAGCTTTAGTGAGAGAGAAACTCTGTATCGCTTTTTATTCAATTCAATTCAAATTTAATTGTCATTTAATCATATATGAATACAGCCAAACGAGACAGCGTTACTATGGGGTCGAGGTGCAAAGACACATTACCAACTGTCACACACAGTAAGCGCACACAAGATCACAATCTTGTGTTGGAGTCCCAAGGCCCACGTTCACCCTTCCTGCAATTTCATAAATTAAAGTCAATAAACCCACGTAGAATATCAGTAAAAATACAATGATGTAGAATATGCAGGTACTTATAGTCCAGAATCCCACCCCCCCACCCACCGATATCATCTGCCAACTGGTCCTGATGCCTTTTAAGCGACATTGTGGCTTTGAGGCCCAGTCCACGTCCCGATGCCCGACTCCCGCTCGGTGAATCCATGGCTTTGAGGCCCAGTCCACATCCCGATGCCCGACTCCCACTCGGTGAATCCATGGCTTTGAGGCCCAGTCCACGTCCCGATGCCCGACTCCCGCTCAGTGAATCCGTGGCTTTGAGGCCCAGTCCACGTCCCGATGCCCGACTCCTGCCCGGTCCTCACATGTACAAGCACATATGAAATATTAGGAAAAACACAAGCAGACAAATGTATACGCATGTAGTCCAGACCCCTTGGTCCATTTTAGAACTTCCGTCGCCACTACTGCACTACACTGCCCCCGATCAAGTGTGATGTCTCAGACGCCTCGCTTGCAGCAGCTGAAAAGCACGTGACCCCGCAGCTTGAGGCCTGAGTCCACTGAGTTCCACTAAAACATCCACATTCAGCCATGACAGAGCTTACCTTCTGCCAAGCAAAACCCTGGGAGGGCAGCTCCGGCTCTGTTTGGTCACCTCGCCGCGCCGTCCTGGTGAAGCACATCAGCTTCATACCCTCACTCTGAGCAGCTGCAAATAGGCGACACTGTGGTTTCAGGCCTAGTCCTCACTACGACCGGGGTGTAGCCACTCGCCTCTGCTCCTATCCGATAAATCGGCAAATCGAACTTGCGGTGTACCAGATTAACAATGTCCAAAGGGGTTTGCGATAACAAGAAAAGTGACCGTGATGGCCACTGGCTTTTTGACCTAGAGTCCTTTGCATTCTTAATGTACAGCAGGATCTTACGGTCATTAGACATACGTTTACGTAGAACAGCGGGACCTTTTGTTCACCCTGTAGAAGCCGCTGCGACCAGTCGCGCCGCCATCTCGCCGGAATTTTTGAAGAAGGCAATCATTGTTTGATTCTTGTTGGGTAATTCTTTAGTTGTTTGATCCCTGTTAAAAGTCTTTGCACCTTAAGGCTTTACTATCAAACCTTAAACCAAGCTAATTACTGGAACAAATCCTGGTTATTATTCAGCTGCATTGTTTAAAGTTTAATCTTTCTACAGTGTTTAACAGATCTTCTGCTATACAGCTGAAATCAATTCACTTTTGTTCTGGTTAACTTAACGTACCTGAGACATTGGCCTTTTTCTCTTAGATCTGTACTCGAGGCTTGCAAGCTTTGTTGTGAGAGCAATGCTGAAAATGTGATAGCATGCCTTATACCTTATAATGAGACATAGGAATGTGCCCACCTACAGTTTGCAATTCCATTGGAAACTTTCCAAAGCAATCAACTAGAATAGAGCATTCTCCTCCCATTCGAGACCCACAAAAACTGCAAACTGGGGCTCATGATCTATAACTGATGGTTCCTAGACTTTTATTTTTTGTGCCCTTCTTCAAAGGGATTTGGATCTTTTTCAGTCCATTCCCATTGTAAATATACTGTAAACAATGAATAAAAATTGTCCATCTTTATAAAATTGCATCACCCTGTTCCTGCAGTTTCATTTCTAACTTCGGCTACACCTTGAAAACTTCAAACATTTCAATGGTCTGCTTCGATTTTAGAGCTTGCTCTCTTAAACAGAACTGTATTTTAACACAGTCTGTAACCTCATGACTCTGTACACCCCTTGCTCAGTCTTTCCAATCAGGGCAGTCTGCTTTCTTACATTCAAACGCCTCCTCAATCCGGTCTTCCCAAGGAACTGTCAGTTCTATCATGACCACTTGCTCTGAGGTTTCTGACAGATCAACCATGTCAGGCTTTGGGGATGATGATCCAATGAAGTAGGGAACTTTAATTGCCTACTTAGATCGACTTTCAGTTGTCAGTCAGACGATGTGGCAAGCAAGCCTGCTGGTGATCTGGGCTGAGGCTGTAGTTGGTCTCCAGCTTTGACAAAGGCTATGGGCTTTATGGGTTGACAGATTTTGGCCAAGGAGATTTGTTCTGCCACTGCCTTCAGCACCTGGTCATGGCACCAGCAGAAACAGCCTTCTCCCAGGGCTTTTGAGCAGTTACTGAGGATATGGTCTAGGATCCCTCTGCCCGGGAAGAGAGGACATGATGGTGTCTCACTTTTCCCCCCCAAGCAAAAAGGTTCACTGGATGTCATACAGAGCTTGGATCATGAACTTGATGTGCTGGGGAACTTCCTGCCAGATGTTGGACCAGGAGTTCTTTCTCTTCAGTACACCTTCCCACCTTGTCCAAGCTCCCTGCTGCCCCATTCCTGCCATTACAGTGGTAAAAAATGTGTCAACCTGGGGAAGCTGCAAACTGCAAAAGCAGATGCATGCTAAACAAAATCAGAATCAGACTTAGATTTATTATCACAGACGTAAATTATGTGAAATCTGCATTTTGCAAAAAATTATAATGCAAAGATATAAAATTACAATAAATTACAAAATAAATAAATAAAGGGTACTTAAAAAAAAGGTTATGAAGTAGTGTTCATTGGTTCATAGACCATTCAGAAATCTGATGGCAGAGGGGAAGAAGCTGATCCTAAACCATTGAGAGTGGGTCTTCAGGCTCCTGTATCTTTTCCTGATAATAATAACAAGAAGGCACGTGTCCCGAACGGTGAGGGTCCTTAGCGATGGTATGCCTCTTGAAGGTGTCGTCGATGGTGAGGATGTTTATGTTTGCAATGGAGCTAGCTGAATCTATGACCCTCTGCAGCCTTTTGGCCATCCTATGCATTGGAGCCTCCATCCCAGGCTGTGAGGCCACCAGACATGTCTCCACCGTAGCTCTGTAGAAATGTTCCAACAGCAAACTCGTCATGCGATAGACAGTGACATCACAAGCAACTGATCAGATCAAAGATCTATGTACTTCCCTGCTGCTTCTAGTTCTGAATAGTGCAGGACAAGTTAACAGCACTATTGAGGATGAGGCTCCAAGAATAACCCCATTCTCAGTGTTGGCTGTGCTCGAAACAAAACTGAAGTGCTTGCAACCATCTTCAACTAGAACAGCCAAGCAGATGCCTCATTTGGTCACAGTAACACTTCTATGAGGAGGCAAACGCAGGAAGGGATTAGCAAGCAAATAGCAGGGCTGATAACTCATTACTGGCCTTGGCGGTGAGAGATTTCATAATTTCACACGTGTGATTAAGGTCAGTGCAAACGGCAACAAAGCATAACAAAGACTCCTACACTCATGCACTGCTCTGTGCAGCACACTTAGCTAACAATGATCTTCAGTAAATACTCTCCTATCTACAATTACACAACTTAAGTTATATTTCCATTCATACCTGGACTCCAGTAGAGATAACCACACTCAAACACATCACCCCAAAGGGGCATGTAAATACTAGCCACAGCAACTGTTGTAGAATGTTTAAATCTTATCCACTTTGAACAGAGGATGTTGATTACCTCTATCTGGTACCTTATCACTGACCTCCCCTATATCTTACTCTCCTCTCCTCCCTTTCTCTGTATCTAAAAGCACGCTTAGATGAAAGCTCGTGAACCTGAGCTGACAATGAACTTCTCTCTTCTTTGGTGCCATGCAAGATGATAAGTGACTAAAACATTTGTTGTTTTTAAGACTTAAAACAGCATGTAAAACATTTTGCCCTGATTTGAATTTGTATTTATTTAAGTCTTACAACCATCCCACAATGTGAGGGAGTTTTCTTATGGCATCAAATTTTCTTAAGGCATAAACAAGGCCATTCAGTCTATTGAGTCTATTCTGGCACACAGAGAAATCCCGTTGTTATATTACACAGACCACAGAATGTAGAGGACAGGCCAGAGAACTTAAGACAGAGACCATAGACCACCCTCTGCAGAGTTTATGCCAGAGACCATGGACCACAGGCTGTAGAG
Organism: Hemitrygon akajei; assembly: GCF_048418815.1. Taxonomy (NCBI): domain Eukaryota; kingdom Metazoa; phylum Chordata; class Chondrichthyes; order Myliobatiformes; family Dasyatidae; genus Hemitrygon; species Hemitrygon akajei. Next base: position 92,433,678 of record NC_133127.1, on the reverse strand, counting down.
TTTAGTCCAGAGACAATAGACCATAGAGCTTAGGCCAGGGACCACAGACCACACACCATACAGTATAGACCATAGAGCTTAGGCCAGTGACCACAGACCACACACCATACAGTATAGACCATAGAGCTTAGGCCAGAGATCACAGACCACACACCATACAGTATAGACCATAGAGCTTAGGCCAGAGACCACAGACCACACACCATACATTATAGACCATAGAGCTTAGGCCAGGGACCACAGACCACACACCATACAGTATAGACCATAGAGCTTAGGCCAGAGATCATAGACTACACACCATACAGTATAGACTATAGAGCTTAGGCCAGAGATCACAGACCACACACCATACAGTATAGACCATAGAGCTTAGGCCAGTGACCACAGACCACACACCATACAGTATAGACCATAGAGCTTAGGCCAGTGACCACAGACCACATACCATACAGTATAGACCATAGAGCTTAGGCCAGAGACCACAGACCACACACCATACAAGTATAGACCATAGAGCTTAGGCCAGAGACCACAGACCACACACCATACAGTATAGACCATAGAGCTTAGGCCAGTGACCACAGACCACATACCATACAGTATAGACCATAGAGCTTAGGCCAGAGACCACAGACCACACACCATACAGTATAGACCATAGAGCTTAGGCCAGTGACCACAGACCACACACCATACAGTATAGACCATAGAGCTTAGGCTAGAGATCACAGACCACACACCATACAGTATAGACCATAGAGCTTAGGCCAGTGACCACAGACCACACACCATACAGTATAGACCATAGAGCTTAGGCCAGGGACCACAGACCACACACCATACAGTATAGACCATAGAGCTTAGGCCAGAGATCATAGACTACAGACCATACAGTATAGACCATAGAGCTTAGGCCAGTGACCACAGACCACACACCATACAGTATAGACCATAGAGCTTAGGCCAGTGACCACAGACCACACACCATACAGTATAGACCATAGAGCTTAGGCCAGAGACCACAGACCACACACCATACAGTTTAGACCATAGAGTTTAGGCCAGAGATCATAGACTACAGACCGTAATGCCGAGGTCAGAGACCATAGAACACAGACCATAGAGGTTAGGTCAGAGACCACAGACATCAGAAAAGTCCCATTGTTTTATTAATTTTACCTGTAGGCAATTCTCCCCTTACACTAATCAACCCTGATTCTACCACCCACCTCCATAACAAATAAATTATGGAGGCTAATTAATCTACCAAACCCTACTTGTTCAGTATGTGGGAGGAATCCAGAGCATTTGAAGGAAGTGCAAATGATCATAGAAAACAAGTACAAACTCCACTTGAGCCAGACACTTTGGTCAGGATTGAACTTGAAGCAGCAGCTCTACTACAGTGCCAACATTGTTTCACTATAGGAACTTGTGTTCATTCCAATATCTCAGGTTGCTCCAAGCCCCAGTCTCTCTTCCTGTCTTTGCTTGCTGACCAACTCCCATTTCAGTAATAGCTCAGAGATCTGCATCCTTATTTCCAAGTCTCTCCAAGCACCTTCTAGATTGTTGTGCTTATTCAATTATGATATCTTCTTGCACATTGTTGATTACAATTGATGCATTATCTGCTATTGTGCATTCAGTTGCATTGGTCCTAAGCTCTTGATCCTCAGGAACTCTCTAAAACATTATACCTCCCTCACTTTTCCTTCCGGACTTTCCTTTTACTCTTAGGTCAAATTTTTATCATTGAAAATAAGAACAGAAAATGATAGGAAATTGCAGGAATCTGAGAAATTGCTCTCAGGAGGTCAGGCAGCATTTGTGAAGAGAGAAATGAAGTTAGTCAATTCTTTTATTGATTTAGTGAGACCTTTCTGTCTCTTATAGCCATGCTGTCCAGTTAGCCCTAGCCAAATCACGGGGCAATTTACAATGTCCAATTAACCTTCTAACCGGTATGTCTGTGGACAGTCGGCAGAAACCCATGTGATCACGAGGAGAACGTACAAACTCCTTACAGGCAGCGGTGGGAATTGAACCCAGGTCACTGGTACTGTAAAGTATTGTACTAACCATTATGCTCCAATGCCATACTGGGAGAGTGTAAAAATATGTTTCAGGGAGGGGGAGGGTGCAGAGAATAAAGGGAATGTCTTATATGGGGTGGCATAGGTTAGAGGCAACCATTGTCCAGGTGGCATAAATGCATAATAGATGAATGTGAGTAGTTAGATAAAACCATAGCAGAAGCACAAAGATGCAGGACACAGTGGCTGGTGGGTTAGCAAAAGAATGTGCAGGAAATACCCAGCAGATCAGACAGCATCAGTGGAGAGAGACCAATTACACTATTATTGCAAATGGATGATCTTTATCAGGACTGGCCCAAGATCATCTGAAACTTTATTTTAATTATTTATTGAGATACAGAGTGGAGAGGGCCTTTCTGGCCCTTTGAGTTGTGCAGCCCAGCAATCTCCCAATTTAGTCCCAGCCTCATCAGGGGAAAATTTACAAGGACCAATTAACCTACTAACTGGTACGTCTTGGGAGGAATCCCACGCTGTCAAGGGGAGATCATACAAACTCCTTACAGGCAGCAGCATTAAATGAAGCCGAGTTGCTGGTACTGTAAAGCGTTGAGCTACCCATGAGTTTGTAGAGGGTTGTTGAATTCTACATTGAACACAAGAACAGCAGTGTTTCCAAAGGATAATGAGGTGATCTTCCTTACACTTGAATTGGAACAGTATAGGAGATGAAAGACAGGAAGATCAGAGTAGGAGTGAGATGAAGAACTGCACAGTGACATTCTCCACTGTGATGTAGGAGGACATCACATCATGAACACAGAATAAAATACACTTGATTCGAAGAAGTGAGCTGTTGCTTCACATGAAACGACCGAGACTCTGGATGGTGAGAGGGGACAAGGCAAAAGGTTAGGTGTTGTACTTCCTGTCATTGCATGAGAAAGCGCTCTCACCATTGGTCTGACTTCTGGGCCCTATAATCCAAACTTTATTTAGTTTTTATTTTATAATATTCCCAATTGCTTCAAGAAGTTTCATTATAGTAATGCACTTTAGATAAGATATTGTTTACATATCACAATCGTTCCTTTTGGATGTTTGAAATTTCAGCCACTGTAAAATGAAACAACATCTGATAAACTCCTACAAGATTCAACTGGCACCTGAATTTTCCAGGTAATTTCCCTCAATTAATATTATTTCCTTATTTCAAGTCATGTCCAGTTTATGGGGTTCCAGACTGCTGACTATTAAAATGTATCTCGTGTTTATATTTAAACATTGGTTTCTGCTTTTAACAAAAATGATGATAAAGATAATTTCCTGAAACCATAATGCTTTACAAAATAATTTCTATGGCCTAGCATAGATAAAAAACATATTGAAAAAGAAGTTTTATTTGTATTGTAGATAACAGCTAAAAGCTTTGCTGCTTGCATGCAAATAAGTTTATTGGGTTTCTGTTTAGTTATAGTTACAGACATCATTGTTTTCATTGGCAATTAAGCTGCAAGAAGGATTCTGCACATTGCACTCTGTAACATGCAAAGCAATCACGGTCAATATCAATCCAATTTAAAAAGTTATGGTTAATGCCTTAAACTACATACATATAGTATTTACAATTACTAGCATTGAATATCCAGTGTTAGCTCATAAACGAAAGCAGAATGAAGCTAACACCAGCTGGTCAACCATTTACTATCCAAATACTGATGAACACACCAGGCCAGCATGGATTTCAAAACATTATCATCCAATGCAACATGTTCTTGCACTAAGTGGCACCGAGCCGGCATGAGACTTTTCCACTCAATATATCTCACTGCTCTCAGGTTGTAATAAATCAGTTGCTGCTTCATTTGGCTTTAAAGCCATTCGTTAAGTATTTTTTTTATTATGGGTGGGATTTAAAGAATCAAGGGGTGGCACTGCACAGCACGTGCCAACAGAGTCTTTCTGCATACTAACCTGGGCACGTGTGCCTTAGGTTCGCCACCCCAGTAAACAAGAATGCTTAGGGCAGGGTTTCTTAGCTGGGAGTCCGTGAACCTGGAAGAGAAAATAATTCACATCTTCATTTTCACTAACCTCTAACTGAAATTAGGCATTTCCTTGAGTGATGAATGTAGGCAACAAACCACAGTAGCATTAGCAGTACCAGTGACTTTGTCATCAGCAATATTCACACTGACAGGTCTTTAAAAAATAGAATTTAATTTTAATTTGCCTATATCTTAAATGTATAGTCTTGTTATTTAATGCATTAATAAAGAAACACATATATTACTGTATCACATTTTTAATGATATTTTGATAACTGTATTTCAATATAATTAGTTTATTTTGTAATCTTATGTATTTTATTGTATATATTTAAATACATTATTCTGAAAAAGGGTCCATAGTCTTCAATGGACTGCCAAAGTTGTCCATGGTGTAAAAAAGGTTAAGAATCCCTGGCGTAGGGTTACCTTTTTTGTTTACCTCCCTTTCTGAAAAATAGGATTACATTTGTGGTTTTCATTCAGCTGGTATCTTCCCTTAACTCAGTGAGCTTTGGAAACTTCAACCATAGGTCCCATCATCTCTGTAGTTGCTTTCTTTTATAACTCAATGGGACCTAGCAATTTGCCTGTCTTTAGTCCCATTAGTTTAACCTAACCCCCTCATGAAAATGATTGTTACCAGTTCTTCCATCCTGCATGAAACTAGCTCAGACTGATTTAATGTATATGCCTTTTCCTTGTAATCCCCCGATCTGAATTCCCTAGTCTGGCTCTCTAGCTACCTTCTTCTTTTCCTATATATTCATAGAAGTCCGAACAGTCTGTTTTAATATTAATAATCAGTATTCTCTCATAGTCAAACTTATTCCCCTTATTAATCTTTGAGGCTCTCATTGCTGGCTCTTGAGAAATCCCAGTCCACTGGGCTACCACTTTTCCATGCCACTTCATATACTCTCATCTTTGATTTAATATTTTTCTAGTCCTCCTTTGTTAATCACATATTTCCTCTGGGAGATTTCAAATTTGAATATATTTCTGCTGAGTACTATGAACTAGCTGCTTGAATATCGGCCACTACTTAACCATTGATCTATCCGTTAGCCAATTTACCCAGTCCTCGCCAGAGAACTCTAGTCTCATACTGTAGTAATTACCCTTATTTAAGTTGAGGACATTGGTTAAAGACCTAAGTGTTTGTCTTCACACTTTACTCAGAATTCTACCACATCATGATCAATACTTCCTGGGGGATCATTAACTGAAGCATTGTTTTATTAATCTTAACTCATCACACATCGCCAGTTTGAAAGTAGCCAGTTCCCAGACAGGTCCTTTAATATACTTGTCTATAAATAATCCCTGACACACCCTACAAATTCACCTACCATGGTACCTCTGTTAGTTAGATTAACCCCATCAAGAGGCAAATGAGAGTGACCCATAATTCAATATATGAATATTGCACCCGAAGTGGGATCCTTGCAGGCTCTCCTGTGAAAGATCAAAGTGTATTGTCTCATGGGCAATTTTGTTTCTCAGCTCACCATCTAATTCTCGTACTTCAATTATAAACTTTCTTATCTCGCTATAATATTATTATTTTCTTGTTATGATTTATTTCAGTTGTTGCACTTTTCTCAGTAATTCTAAATATGGATTTGTGATAAACTCTCTGCATTCATAGCACTGACACAGAATTGGAATCAAGGTGAAATTAAAATCAAAACCCACTTCTTTCTGGACACCAGACCCAACCAGTTCCCCTCCACCACCACTCTCCTCCGTCTGGCAGAACTGGTCCTCGCTCTCAATAATTTCTCATTTGGATCCTCCCACTTCCTTCAAGCAAAAGGTGTAGCCATGGGCACTCGCATGGGTCCCAGCTATGCCTGCATTTTTGTCGGCTACGTGGAACAGTCTATGTTCCAAGCATCACTCCCCAACTTTTCCTACGCCACGTTGACGACTGCATTGGTGCTGCTTCCTGCACCCATGCCGAGCTCATCAACTTCATCAGCTTCCAGTCTGCCCTCAAATACACCTGGTCCAATTCCACCAACTCCCTCCACTTTCTCGATTTCTCTGTGTCTATCGCTGGAGGCAATTTATCTACTGGATGCCATTTATAAACCCACTGATTCTTACAGCTACCTGGACTACACACACAAAATGCTGGTGGAACGCAGCAGGCCAGGCAGCATCTATAAGGAGAAGCAGAGACAGAGCTCTCTGCCTCTGCTTCTCCCTATAGATGCTGCCTGGCCTGCTGTGTTCCACCAGCACTTCGTGTGTGTTGTTTGAATTTCCAGCATCTGCAGATTTCCTCGTGTTTGCTACCTGGATTATACCTCTTCCCACTCTGTCACACGTAAAATTGCCATCCCCTTCTCTCAATTCCTCCGTCTCCATCACATCTGCTCTCAGGATAAGGCTTTTCATTCCAGAACAAAGTAGATAACCATATAACAATTACAGCATGGAAACAGGCCATCTCGGCCCTTCTAGTCCGTGCCGAACATTTACTCTCACCTAGTCCCACCGACCTGCACTCAGCTCATAACCGTCCATTCCTTTCCTGTCCATATATCTATCCAATTTTACTTTAAATGACAATACTGAACCTGCCTTTACCACTTCTACTGGAGGCTCGTCCCACACAGCTACCACTCTCTGAGTAAAGAAGTTCCTCCTCGTGTTACCCTTAAACTTTTGCCCCCTAACTCTCAACTCATGTCCTCTTGTTTGAATCTCCCCCACACTCAATGGAAAAAACCTATCCACACCAACTCTATCTATCCCCCTCATATTTTTAAATACCACTATCAAGTCCCCCCCCCCAACCTTCTATGCTTCGAAGAATAAAGACCTAACTTATTCAAGCTTTCTCTGTAACTTAGGTGCTGAAACCCAGGTAGATGCCCTCCTTCAAAGAAAGGGGCTTTTCTTACGCCACGATTGATGCTGTCCTCATCTGCATCACTTCCATTTTACGCATGTCTGCCCTCACCCCATCCACCCGCCACCCCACCAGGGTTAGGGTTCCTCTTGACCTCACCAAACAGTGCACCAGACTCCACATCCAGCACATAATTCTCTGTAACTTCCACCATCTCCAACGGGATTCCATCGCCAAGCAAATCTTTCCCTCCCTCCGCACTTTCCGCAGGGATCGCTCCCTACGCGACTTCCTTGTCCATTTGTCACTCCCCACTGATCTCCCTCCTGGCACTTACCCTTGCAAGTGGAACAAGTGCTATACCTACCCCTGCACCTCCTCCCTCACTACCATTCAGGACTCCAAACTGTCCTTCCAGGCGAGGCAACACTTCACCTGTGAGTCTCTAGGGATCATCTGCTGTATCCAGTGCTCCCGGTGTGACCTCGTGTATATTGGTGAGACCCGATGTAGATTGGGAGACCGCTTCACCAAGCACCCACACTCCGTTCACCAGAAAAAGTGGGATCTCCCAGTGGCCACCCATTTCAATTCTACTTCCCATTCCAACATGTCAATCCATGGCTTCCTCGACCACTGCGATGAGGCTACGCTCAGATTGGAGAAGCAACACCTCATTTTCCATTTCATTTTAAAATCTTTTTATTAATTACTATTGAAGATTAACAAAAAAATACATTAAGTCACTATATCATTATTGTTACGAATGTGCCACAGCTCTGAGGGGCTGAAGGGTGCGGGGTAGCCCCCTCCTTTGTGAGAATCGCAAGATCACTATTAAGTCAGTTCAGGGGATACAGGAAATGAGAGAAAGACATGCAGAATCCACAAAGAGTTAGAATGTGTCCTGGTCTCCGAAAGGCGGAACCATTGATACCGGCTATTGTCTCTTGGAGACGGACTTGTGTATTGCATCCTGCACGATGCATCAGAGCCCCCCCAGGCAATGAATCGAGGGGGGAGATTGGTGGAGGGATTGCATCATCCCAACCTGATCGACATCTGCGACCCTGTGAGTCAGGATAAAAAGAGGGTCTGGGGGAACAGCCCCTCAGACGCACCAGAAGAAACGCTAGCGATCCCGTAATAGCAAAAGCCGGTGGAAGGCCATGTACGTCCGCTTCCATTTGCCCGGAATCGGTGGCCTTTGCCACGGAAAAATGGTTTTTAGCTAACAACGGGGAACTCAACTCCCAACGACTCTCGAAGGATTGACATCATAAAAGGAATCGGCAAGTTTTTCTCTAAATCTCTCTCTCCCCAACGGCTGCAGCCTGTATGAACTGAACGAACTATATATTTCCATCGGACAATTCATTATCCCCTAGACAGCGATAGAGCTTATTTCTTATTGATTATTATTATACCCGCACCTTTAGATTTAGTATTGACGACATATAGTATCTGTATATTTGCATTGATATTATTTTTGTGTCTTTTTACTAATAAATACTGTTTAAAAATAGTATCATCAGACTTCAACGGACCTCTCTATCTTTGCTGGTAAGTAATCCAGTTACGGGGTACATAACGTTATATACAATAAGGAATTAAATTAGCAAATAACTGATTAACAAAGCTAAGCAATATATCAATAATAATAAGAGAAAATAAAGTGTTAATGCTTTTTTGAAAGAAAAAGAAGGAAAAAAAGAACCCCTACTAACTGAAAAAAGACCAAAAAAAAAACCCATTGGGAGCACAATCCTGGAGCTATACATCATACAAAGCTTCCAAAAATAAACATCAATCTGCCAACTCAAATCCATTTAAAGAAAAATCAGAAGGAAACCATATTAATTAACTCAAATCAGATGATAGTAGCGGGTGAATGAACCCCACCTTCTCTCAAAATCAAATCGAGGCTCGAAAGTTCGACTTCTGATTTTCTCCAAACTAAGGCATAACATCACCTGAGAGAACCATTGTATCAAAGTAGGAGCAGAAGCATCTTTCCATTTCAACAAAATAGCCCTTCTGGCCAATAATGTAACAAATGCAATTACATGTTGGTCTGATGGAGAAATACCATGAATATATTGAGGGATTATACCAAATAAAACTGTCAATTTATTAGGTTGTAAATTAATTTTTAAAACTTTAGAAATTGTAGAGAAAATAGACTTCCAAAAATGTTTCAGTATAGAACACGACCAAAACATATATGTCAATGTGGCTGTCTGGGTTTTACATCTGTCACACTATCAACATTAGAAAACATTTTAGACAGTCTCTCCTTTGTCAAATAGTAACAATTTTAAATTGAATTAAACAGTGATTGGCACAGATCGAAGAAGAGTTAACCAACTTCAAATCCGCAACCAATCTTCTGTTATCAGGGTGACACCTCATTTTCCGTCTGGGTAGCCCGAACCTGATGGCATGAACACAGATTTCTCAAACTTCCGGTAATTGCCCCACCCCACTTCAACATTCCCATTCACATTTCCCTCTCTCACCTTATCTCCTTACTTTCCTATCATCTCCCTCTGGTGCTCCTCCCCCTTCCCTTTCTTCCATAGCCTTCTGTCCTCTCCTATCAGATTCACCCTTCTTCATCCTTTCACCAATCGACTTCCCAGCTCTTCTCTTCACTCCTCCCCCCTCCTGGTTTCACCTATCACCTACCACCTCGTACTTCTTCCTCCACCCCCCCCCCCCCACCACCTTCTTACTCTGACTTCTCCTCTTCTTTTACAGTCCTGAAGAAGGGTTTAGGTGCAAAATGTTAACTGTTCACTCCTTTCCATGGATGCTGCTTGGCCTGCTGAGTTCCTCCAGCATTTTGTGTGTGTTGCTTGGATTTCCAGCATCTGCAGAGTTTCTCTTGCTCAAATGGCTCAATCCCATTCTAACACTTTCATACTCAGGACTTAAAATTGGAAATAACACTGACTGGCAATAGACTGTCTTAAGCTGGTGGAGGTCAGAGTAACGATAAATTTAGCCTCAGCAAGTAGTGCATCCCCACAAAGCCATTCAGAGTCTTCCCGAACCAGAAATCCTAGGTGAACCAATGATACACAATCTGACAAATCAGAGGCATTCAAGCCTGCTGACCAAGAAAGCTGCAAGCGATCCGGGTATGATTTCTGGGAAACCTTCTCACGGACAAAGTGGCAGTTCCAGGCTAAGCTTGAATCACAGAAGGATGCTTGACAGTTGTGGCAGGGCTTGAATGCTATCACCTCTTACAAAGTAAAATCAAGCGACAGAGGTGACAACCGTGCTTTGGTTCCAGATGAGCTCAATGCTTTCTGTGCTCACTTTGAGCATCAAAACATGGAAAAACCATCACAAACTTCAGCATCCTGTAACTTGTGGTCAACGTGCAAGCAGCCTTCAGGAGGGGAAAGGTACGAAAAGCATCCAGTTCAGACAGGACAATTGGCCAAGTGCTAACGACCTGTGCTGATCAGCTGGCAGGAGTGTTCACTGAGGTATTTAACCTCCTGCTTCAAGCAGGCTTCAATTATACTTGTGCCCAAGAAGAACGTGATAAGCTGCCTCAATGTATACCATCCAGTAGCATCAACATGCATTGTGATGAAGTGTTCTCAGAAGCCGGTGATGAAATATATCATCTCCTGCCTGAGAAGCAACATGAATCTGCTCCAATTTGTCTACTAGAGTCACAGGTCCACAGCAGATGTCATTTCATGGCTTTTGACTCAACTTAGGAACATCAGACTGCTGTTTATCAACTACAGCTCAGCATTCAGTACCATCACCATCTGAAAACTAATCAATAAGCTTCAAGACCTGGGTCTCAATACCCCCTTGGGCAATTGGATCCTGGATTTCTTCACTTACAGACCCCAGTCAGTTCTGATTGACAACAACATCTCCTCCACGATCTCTATCAGCTCAGGTGGACCACAAGGCTATGTGCTTAGCCCTCTGCTCTACTTACTTTGCACTTATGACTGTGCGGCTAAGCACAACTTCAATGCTATATTTTAGTTTGCTGATGACACCACTGTCATAGGCCAATCGAAGATGGTGATGCAGCAGCATATAGGAGGTAGATTGCAAAACTGTCTGAGTGGTGCCAAAACAACAACCTATTACTCACTGTCAGCAAGACCAAGGAGCTGATTATTGACTTTAGGAGAAGGAAACCAGAGGTCCACGAGCCAGTCCTCGTCGGAGGATCAGAGGTGGAGAGGGTCAGCTAGTTTAAATTCCTTGGTACTATTATTTTGGAGGACATGTCCTGAGCCCAGCACGTAAGAGCAACATGAAGAAAGCACAGCAGCGTCTCTACTTACTTTGGAGCTTGCAAAAATTCGTCATGACATCTAAAACCATGCCAAACCTCTACAGATGCATAGTAGAGACCATATTGACTGGCTGCATCACAGCCTGCTATGGAAACACCAATGCCCTTGAATGGAAAATCTTACTAAAGTAATGGATACTGTCCAGTCCATTACAGCTAAAGCCCTGCCCACCATTGAGCACATCTACACAAAGTGATGTCACAAGAAAGCATCCACCATCAGGGACCCACCAGCCAGGACATGCTCTTTTCTCACTGCTGCCATCAAGAAGGTGGTACAGGAGCCTCAGGTCTCACACCACCAGATTCAGGAAAAGTTGTTACCCCTCAGTCATCAGGCTCTTCACCTCATGTTCTCGATATTTATTTATTATTTATATTTCTTTCTTTTTACGTTAGCACAGTTTGTTACCTTTTGCACATTGGCTGAATGCCCCAGCGGATTCTATTTTGGTTATTATCCTATCTGGAGTATGCCTGCAAGTAAATAGAGCTCAGAGTTGTGCATGGTGACATACACGTACTTGGATAATAAAGTGACTTTTTGAACTTTGAACATTGATCCTTAGAGAATTTTCTGGACTAAATTTCAGATGAATCAGACTTTATCCATTTAAACTCCAATGAATCATGCAAGCAAAATTGGGACTTTTTTTCTACGTCAGACAGAGATAATTTCAGTGCAGGGAACCCTCCTTAGATAAGACCTATTGATGAAATCTTTTGCTCTAGGGCAATGGAAAATCTGAATCTACAGAACTCTGGTTCCAGCAGCAATTGAACATAGTATTAAGAACTACAAAGAACGAAATAATTCTGGATTATCATCACCAGGATATAGAAAAGTAATAGTACATAGCGTTGAACGGAACATCTTTGAAATAAAACTAGAGAATTGATCGTATAGAAACAGGAATTGATAATTAGTTAAGTGTAAAACAGACAGTAACAGTGAGTGACAGCAGATAGATGGCTCTGATCAGGAGTGTGGGACAGTGGATCAGAAAATCTACCTGAGAGAGTGAGAGCCAGATAAACTACAAAGTGTTATTGTGGATTCTCCAGTTTATTGTATAACTGCAGATTCCAGATCTCATATCTCCAATAGGGAGAATTCATTTCCGGCAGACAGGCCTTGTGCAGTCATGACAAGAAATTCCCTGGTAATAAGATACTAGTCCATTTCTAATCAGAATCAGGTTTAATATCACCAGCATATGTCGTGAAATTTGTTGTCTTTGTGGCAGCAGTACAATGCAATATGTAATAACAGAAAAAACTGAATTACATCAAAAATATATTGTAGCGGTGTGCTACACACAGTTTCATTCAAACTTCGCAGCGCTGGCATTTAATCCTTAGCGCCCGTCCTCTCCGGGAAATGACGTCAGGGGTGCATTACCAAAGTCTCCCCCCGCACACTGGCTATTTGTGAGCCGGTTCGCCTGCGCAGAAAGTGGGTCGCCACATAACACCCCCCCCCCCCCCAATGTCCACAGTCTGGATTAGCCTCTGTTTGGGAGGTCTGCCTCTGTGCTGCGGAGCCTGAACCTCGACCAGTTGCGCCAAGTCCACATGGGCTGGTTTGAGTCAGTCCACTGTGAAAACCTCCTCTTTCCCCCCAATGTCCAGAACGTACGTGGACCCGTTGTTGTTGATCACCTTGAACGGCCTCTCGTACAGCCGCTGTAGCAGTGCCCGATGTCCGCCCCTTTGTACAAACACAAACTTACAGTTCTGCAAGTCTTTGGGTACATGGGTCGGGGTCTGTCCGTGCTGTGAAGTCAGTACAGGGGCCAGGTTGCCGAGCCTTTCGCGTAGTCTGTCCAGGACTGCTGCGGGTTCTTCCTCTTGCCCGTTGGGGCTGGTATGAACTCTCCTGGGACAGCCAGGGGTGTGCCGTACATCAACTTGGCCGACGAGGCATGCAGATCCTCTTTGGGTGCTGTGCGAATTCCAAGCAGGACCCAGGGAAGCTCGTCCACCCAGTTAGGTTCTCTCAGGCGGGCCATGAGAGCCGACTCCAAGTGATGGTGGAAGCGTTCCACTAGTCCATTTGACTGTGGGTGGTAGGCAGTTGTGAGGTGTAGCTGCGTTCCCAACAGGCTGGTGTTACGAACCCCGTAACTGGGTATCTTACCAGCAAAGATAGAAGTGTCTGTTGGAGTCTGGTGATACTATTTTCAACAGTATTTATTAGTAAAAATATACAAAAATAATATCAATGCAAATATACAAATAATATACGTCAGCAATACTAAACCTAAAAGTGCGGGTATAATAATAATCAATAAGAAACAAGCTCTATCGTTGTCTAGGGGATAATGAATTGTCAGATGGAAATATAAAGTTCAGTTCAGTTCATGCAGGCTGCGGTAGTTGTTGGTCGCTGTGTTTCAATTGTTGGAGAGAGAGAGAAAACGTGTAAGCAGTAACAGCTATTGTCTTGCCAACCTTCCTTTATGATTTTGATCCATCGATGCGTTGTTGTTGCGGCCAATCACGTATGACCCCGCCGTCCTTTAGCTAGACCGTTCTTCCGTGGTGGACTCGTCACCCAGGCAAGGGTGGACGGACACACACACAAGCCCCCACCGGCCTCGCTATAAAACACTGTGAGTTAAAATTTACTGACCCTTCGTTTGGTCTCCGATCTCCCACCCTGTCTCATGGGGGTTCTGATGCTCGCTAGCATTTCTCCTGGTGCATCTGAGGGGTGTTACCCCAGACCTCACTTTTATCCCCACTCACGGGGTCTCAGGTGTCAATCAGGTTGGGATGATGTAACCCATCAAACCAGCCCACTCTGGTTGCCCCCTGAGGGGTTTCAATGAATAGAACGGTACCAAGTAAACAATCCTTCTCCAAAAGACAATAGCAGTAAATCAATGGCTTTTGTCAGTAGGAGACATTCCACCTTAGCTGTCTCTCTCTCTCATTCTCTTTCATGAGCTGTTATCAATAACAACTGCCCTGGCAGATTTCCTTTTGTCTCTCTTACTTCCTTGGTAGCAGCATCGAAATAGTAGTGATTTGCGATTCTACAAAGGGGGGGGGCAGGGGCCACTCTGCACCCTTCTGCCCATCAGAGTTGTTCATCCTTTGTAACTCTGGCCACAGCCGACCACAGGCTGGAGGTGAACTGGGCGCCTCTGTCGGAGGTAATGTGGGCCAGTACCCCGAAGCGTGCTACCCAGTTGCGATCAATGCTCGGAATTGGCAGATGTGTTGGCTCGTGAACCGGTCTACCATAGTTAGGAGGTACCGCGTTCCTCGGGACACTGGTAGGGGGCCCATGATATCCTCATGAATGTGGTCGAACCTCCGGCGGGTGGGTTCGAACTGCTGCGGCGGGGCTTTAGTGTGCCGCTGCACCTTGGCTGTTTAGCACTGCGCGCACATTCTGGCCCATTCACTGACCTGCTTGCGAAGTCCATGCCACGCGAACTTGCTGGAGACCAGCCGGACGGTTGTCCTGATAGATGGGTGTGCCAAATCGTGTATGGAGTTGAAAACTCGCCGCCTCCAGGCTGCCGGGACGATGGGGCGAGGTTGGCCGGTAGCCATGTCGCACAGGAGGGTCCTCTCACCTGGGCCTACGAGAGAGTCCTGCAGCTGCAAACCCAAGACTGTGGTCCTGTAGCTGGGCATCTCGTCGTCTGCCTGCTGTGCCTCCGCCAGTGCTGCATAGTCCACCCCCAGGGAGAGGGCCCAGATAGCTGGTCTGGAGAGTGCATCCGCCACAACGTTGTCCTTTCCTGAGACATGCTGGATGTCCATCGTGTACTCGGAGATGTAGGACAGATGTCGCTGCTGGCGAGCCGACCAGGGATTGGACACCTTTGTGAATGCGAAGGTCAACGGTTTGTGGTCCGTGAATGCGGTGAACGGCCTGCCTTCTAAGAAGTACCTGAAATGCCGGATTGCCAGATACAGTGCCAACAGCTCCCGGTCGAAAGCACTGTACTTGAGTTCGGGTGGTTGTAGGTGCTTGCTGAAGAACGCCAGGGGTTGCCAGCGCCCCTCGATGAGCTGCTCCAGCACCCCACTGACTGCTATGTTGGATGCATCCACTGTGAGGGCGGTTGGACCGTCCGTTCTGGGGTGCACCAGCATCGCGGCATCTGCCAAGGCTTCCTTGGCTTTAACAAAAGCGGCCGCAGCCTCCTCGTCTCAAGTAATGTCCTTGCCTTTACCCGACATCAGGGTGTACAAAGGGCGCATGATACGGGCTGCTGAGGGGAGGAAACGGTGGTAGAAGTTCACCATACCAACAAACTCCTGCAGGTCTTTGACTGTGTTGGGCCGGGTAAAGTGGCGGATCGCGTCTACCTTGGTGGGCAGAGGTGTTGCCCCGTCTTTGGTAATCCTGTGGCCCAGGAACTCGATGGTATCGAGATCGAACTGGCATTTGGCCGGGTTGATCGTGAGGCCAAAATCACTCAGGCGGGAGTAGAGCTGGCGGAGGTGGGACAGATGCTCCTGGTGACTACTGCTGGCTATAAGGATGTCGTCCAAATAGATGAACGCAAAGTCCAGGTCGCGTCCCACCGCATCCATTAGCCGCTGGAACATCTGTGCGGCATTCTTCAGGCCGAACGGCATTCGGAGGAACTCGAACAGGCCAAACGGGGTGATGAGTGCTCTTTTGGGGATGTCTTCAGGGTGCACTAGGATTTGATAATATCCCTGGACGAGGTCTACTTTGGAAAATATTCTTGCCTCGTGCAGGTTTGCTGCAAAGTCCTGTATGTGCGGCACGGGGTAGCAGTCTGGAGTTGTAGCCTCGTTCAGTCTGCGGTAGTCACCGCATGGTATCCAACCCCCAGCTGCTTTGGGCACCATGTGCAGGGGGGAGGCCCATGGGCTGTCGGACCTCCGTACGATCCCCAAATCCTCCATCCTCTTGAACTCCTCCTTCGCCAGGCGGAGCTTTTCCGGGGGGAGCCTTCGGGCGCGGGCGTGGAGGGGTGGTCCCTGGGTCGGGATGTGGTGCTGAACCCTGTGTCTGGGCATGGCTGCCGTGAACTGCGGTGCCAGAATCGATGGAAAGTCCACCAGGATTCTGGTGAATTCGTTGTCCGACAGGGTGATGGAGTCCAGGTGTGGGGCCGGCAACTTGGCTTCACCCAGGGAGAACGTCTGGAAAGTCTCGGCATGTACCAGTCTTTTCCCTTGCAAGTCGACCAGCAGGCTGTGAGCTCGCAAGAAGTCCGCCCCCAGGAGTGGTTGGGCCACCGCGGCCAGTGTGAAGTCCCACGTGAACAGGCTGGTGCCGAACTGCAGCTACACTGTGTGGTGCTGTAGGTCCGTATCGTGCTGCCGTTTGCGGCCCTCAGGGTGGGTCCTGGCTTCCTGTTGTGGGTGTCGTACCCCGTCGGGGGCAAGACGCTGATTTCCGCTCCGGTGTCAACCAAAAAGCGGCGTCCCGACTGTTTGTCCCAGACGTACAAGAGGCTGTCCTGGTGGCCAGCCGCCATAGTCATTAGCGGCAGCTGGCCCTGGCCCTTGCAGGGCGGGTGACAATGGCGGGCTTTTGTGCCCCACCGCTGGTGGTAGAAACACCACTGTTCACTGGCCTCCTCACTCCTGCCTCTGTGTTGTGTGCGCCCCCTGCCGGGCCTGGTCTGGTCTGCTGTTGGGCACGTGGCCTGGTAACCTGACCGACGGACACCACGCTCTCCCTCTTGGCTTTCCACAGCACGTCTGCCCGGGCCGCCACCTTCCAGGGGTGGCTGAAATATGAGTCGGCCAGCAGCAGATGTATGTCCTCAGGCAGTTACTCTAGGAACGCTTGCTCGAACATGAGGTAGGGCTTGTGTCTGTCAGCCAGGGCCAGCATCTCGTTCATCAATGCTGACGGCAGTCTGTCTCCCAAACCGTCCAGGTGAAGCAGGCGGGCACCCCGCTCATGCCATGAGAGGCCAAAGGTCCCAATGAGCAGCGCTTTGAATGCTACATATTTGCCTTCTTCCGGGGGCAACTGTATGAAATCCGCAACCTGGGTGGCCGTCTGCTGGTCAAGGGCGCTCACCACGTGGTAGTAACGCGTGGAATCAGAAGATAACTGCCGAATCTGGAACTGAGCTTCTGCTTGGCTAAACCACACGCGTGGTCGCAGCATCCAGAAAGTCGGCAGTTTTAGCGAAACTGCGTGAACAGATGAAGAGTCGGTCATCTTTGGTCCAAATCCCGTTTGGACCGTCGGGGTCACCAACGTATAGCAGAAAAAATTGAATTTGTGAGAGCCCAATATATTACGGTAAAAGTTACAAGTGATTTAAAGAATAAACAAGTAAACAAGGAAAAGCAGTATTGTTGACATTCTAAAAAGTGTAACTGTAACTCTAAGTGTATGCATGTAGATAGATAGATAGATAGATAGATACTTTATTCATCCCCATGGGGAAATTCAACTTTTTTTTCCAATGTCCCATACACTTGTTGTAGCAAAACTAATTACATACAATACTTGACTCAGTAAAAAAAACATATGATATGCATCTAAATCACTATCTCAAAAAGCATTAATAATAGCTTTTAAAAAGTTCTTAAGTCCTGGCGGTAGAATTGTAAAGCCTAATGGCATTGGGGAGTATTGACCTCTTCATCCTGTCTGAGGAGCATTGCATCGATAGTAACCTGTCGCTGAAACTGCTTCTCTGTCTCTGGATGGTGCTATGTAGAGGATGTTCAGAGTTATCCATAATTGACCGTAGCCTACTCAGCGCCCTTCGCTCAGCTACCGATGTTAAACTCTCCAGTACTTTGCCCACGACAGAGCCCGCCTTCCTTACCAGCTTATTAAGACGTGAGGCGTCCCTCTTCTTAATGCTTCCTCCCCAACACGCCACCACAAAGAAGAGGGCGCTCTCCACAACTGACCTATAGAACATCTTCAGCATCTCACTACAGACATTGAATGACGCCAACCTTCTTAGGAAGTACAGTCGACTCTGTGCCTTCCTGCACAAGGCATCTGTGTTGGCAGTCCAGTCTAGCTTCTCGTCTAACTGTACTCCTAGATACTTGTAGGTCTTAACCTGCTCCACACATTCTCCATTAATGATCACTGGCTCCATATGAGGCCTAGATCTCCTAAAGTCCACCACCATCTCCTTGGTCTTGGTGATATTGAGACGCAGGTAGTTTGAGTTGCACCATATCACAAAGTCCTGTATCAGTTTCCTATACTCCTCCTCCTGTCCATTCCTAACACACCCCACTATGGCCGTATCATCAGCGAACTTCTGCACATGGCAGGACTCCGAGTTATATTGGAAGTCTGATGTGTACAGGGTGAACAGGACCAGAGAGAGTACGGTTCCCTGTGGCGCTCCTGTGCTGCTGACCACTGTGTCAGACCTACAGTCTCCCAGCCGCACATACTGAGGTCTATCTGTCAAGTAGTCCACTATCCAATCCACCATGTGAGAGTCTACTCCCATCTCCGTTAGTTTGTGCCTTAAGATCTTGGGCTGGATGGTGTTAAAGGCACTAGAGAAGTCAAGGAATGTAATCCTCACAGCACAACTGACCCCATCTAGGTGAGAGAG
Organism: Hemitrygon akajei; assembly: GCF_048418815.1. Classification (NCBI taxonomy): domain Eukaryota; kingdom Metazoa; phylum Chordata; class Chondrichthyes; order Myliobatiformes; family Dasyatidae; genus Hemitrygon; species Hemitrygon akajei. Next base: position 92,414,827 of record NC_133127.1, on the reverse strand, counting down.
TGATTTGTGCAGCAAATACGTGATAGCATCCTCCACTCCCACCTTCTCCTTATACGCAAACTGAAGAGGATCCTGGGCGTGCCTGGTTTGTGGCCTCAGATTCTGTATTATCAGCCGCTCCATGGTCTTCATCACGTGCGACGTCAAGGCAACAGGTCTGAAGTCATTCAACTCCTTTGGTTGTGGTTTCTTCGGTACCGGGACAATACAGGATGTTTTCCACTGTCTGGGTACTCTTCTCTGCTCCAGGCTCATGTTGAAGATGCGCTGTAGTGGTTCTCCCAGCTCAGTCGCACAGGCCCTCAGTAATCGTGGGGAAACTCCATCCGGTCCAGCCGCCTTGCTGGTACAGATCTTCCTCAGTTGACCTTCCACCTGTGCAGCATACAAAAAATCAATACTTAATTCAAGAGTTACAATGTAGGTACAATAAAACTATTAGTCTGGATTTGCAATTTCCTGCTGCTATTTTATGAATGCTCCAGCACAATTTTAATTATTTTTCACATTGTTGGTGCACAGTAACTCCGCTGAGTTTTAGGGAAACCTGCCAAACAAAATTGGGCAAGTTTCGAAATAGTGTGGCCATCAAAACCAGGAAATTTTTAACAAAGAAGGTATACAGGGCTCCTGGTAATTGGGTGGGGAGCATGAGAACCCAAGACATGGTGAGTGGGTGGAGACAGGTAACTTCGGCTCCACCAAGTAATTGAGAATACAGCAAAGTGAGGCCCCAGCAAGTGTATGAGGAACACGGTAAACATCGCCAGGTGAGCCAGATCCCAAAACATCGGGATTTCTAAATGGCCAAAGAGCGAATTTTAAAGTTTGACCGAACCTACAAATGAAAAAGTATGGGGATTTACTGAAAGTTATTTACTGGAACTAATACACAAAGTTCTTTACTTCTGTCTTGAAGAAATACTTATCTGTCAAGCAACCCTGCATGCCTCCTGCTATAGCATTCCTCATCCCGATCATGTGCACTACCATAGGTTAGATGAATCATTTCATGTGATTGTTTCATTGTCCTAACAATCATATAAAGTGATTTCAACTATCTCCTGGTTATGCACATGTTTAAGATGTGGAATGTTTCTCAGGCTGCTTCTTTGTGAAATGTATCACTGGACTAACTAGGAAAGAAGCAGGTAGAATTAGTTCTGGTAAGTAAGTACTAAAAGTGAAAAATGAGGAATTGTCACCACAACATCATTAGTTGAAAAGAATTGACAGCCTAAAGTATGGATGCATGCTTGCAAAAGGGAACGTTCGGTAAGTACAATACACAGGTCAACAGAAAAATGATCTAATGAAGTACAACAGTATCACTCCAAAGAGCCTTTAAGGTGATAAAGATGGAACAGTTTTCATTAATATTAGAAAGGCAGTAGGTTATTGGACATAACGGCACATTTTAAGACCAAAAGACATCAGCTCTGCATCTTGATCATGCCTAATTTTTCTTCCCTCTGCATCTAACACAGCAGCAGAAACAGGCCATTCAGCCCATCAAGTCTGCCCTGTCATGGCTGATTTATTTTCTATCTCGACCCCATTCTCCTCCCTTCTCTCCGTAACCTTTGATGCTCTTCGAAGAACCAACCTATCAACCTTTGCTTTCAATATACCCAATTACTAAGCCCCTACGGCTATCTGTGATGATTAATTCCACTGATTTCCCACCTCCTGACTGCAGAAATCCCCCCCCAGCTCTGTTCTGAATGGACAGCCTTCAGTTCTGAGGCTGTGCCCTTTGATCCGACTCTCATGCTATTGGAAACATCCTCTCTCTGTCCACACTAGGTATTTCAATATTCAGTAGGTTTAATTGGCATCTCCCCCCCATGATTCTTCTACTGAGTACAGACCCAGAGCCATCAACTGCTCCTCATACATTAACCCTTTCATTCCTGGGATCATTCTTGTAAACCTCTTCTGCATCTCTCCAATGCTAGGTCAGCACATACTTTCTTTGAAATAGGGCGCACTACTCACAATCCATCAAATGCAGCCTGACCAAAAGCTCAGCATATTCTAGTCCTTTGGAAATGAATGCTAGTATTACACTTTCTTTCCTTCATACCAACTCAACCTGCAGGTTTTGTTTTTATTGATATACAGCGTGGAGTAGGCCCTTGTGGCCCTTCAAGTCGCACTGCCTAGCAACCCCCAATTAACCCTAGCTTAATCATAGGACAATTTACATTGACCAATTAACCGATCAACTGGTATATCGTTGGACAATGGGAGAAAACCGACATGGTCACCGGGAGAATGGACAAACTCCTTACAGGCAGTAATGTGAGTTAACCTTTAGAGAATCCTACACTAGGACTTCCAAGTCTCTTCGCACCCGTGCTTTCTCAATTCGTGCCCCATTTAAAACAAATGATGATGATGATGACGTCGACTCAGGCCTAAGAGGCCAACGTCGGGCATTTTCGTGCCTAACAAGGAGCAGAACGAAAGACTGTGTGACGCACCACTCCTCACACGGACAAAGATCTACTTCTGTATTCCTTCTACCAAAGTGCATGGCCAAAAACCTCCCTACAATGCATTGTGTCTGCTACTTTTTCGCCCATTCTCCTAATCTGTCCAAATCATTAGGCATAGGAGTAGAGTGAGGCCATTTGGCCCATCGAGACTGTTCCACCAGCTCATCATATCTGATCCATTTCCCTCTCAACCCCATTCTCCCATTTTCTCCTGGTAACTTTTCAAGCCCTGACTGATCATGAATCTGTCAATCTCTGCCTTAAATACACGCAATGACCTGGGCTCCACAGCCACCTGTGGCAATGAATTCCACAGATTCACCACCCTCCGCCTAAAGAAATTCCTCCTCATCTTCATAAAGCAGAACAACGGAACTATTGGAAACTGGATCAAATAAAGTATGTTGTTCGGTGGCGTGAATGCAAGGCTTAACCCGAGAATCAAGCAATGAACCCCATCCCTTTGAAAAATAAGATTGACTATTATTAGAATCTATTAAAATTATCGTCAGACGATCCATTTTTACTTCGGGCTCTTACCCCAGGAGGTGCCAAGTTCCTATTTAGATATTCTAAATGAAGCAATTCAAATCACTCTGCTGGACGCCCCCCGGGGCTATGTTGCTAGAAAGAACGCACGGAAGGTGAAAAAAACACCGCAATGTTCCGCCACGAGCGAGTTAAAAAAAACCATAAAATTAGCAGAATAATTTGCACTGATAGTGAAACTAAAGTAAAATCGTTATAAGAAATCGCAGTGAACTCCCCGGTTGATGAAGGTGAAGAGAGACTGCGAAAAGTTAAGCTTGCACTTTGCATCTCTGGAGCCGAGGCTGTATGACGGCTGGGTGTTGGCTGGCCACCGACCTCTGCCTGCGAGAGGAACTCCTCAGTAATTAACGCAGCGCTCATATTTAAGCCGCGCGGGACGTCCCAAGCCAGGCAGTAAGAGCTGGGACGTTGTTCCTTCTGCTGGCTAAACTTTCGTTCCCGCACAGCGCAAACTGCGGTGCGAGGGACTGGTTGGCATAACACACTTTGCCGCCGTGCCAACTGGTAAAAGACAGCGAGCAAATGCAGCCCATGGATTACGACAAGGGGGAGCGGAAAGAAAAGTTTTTTCGATGCAAGTACATCGCCATCGTCCTGTGTGGGCTGCTAGTCGCCGTGGGCCTGGCTGTGGGTCTGGGAGTGGGGCTGAGCAATCGCAAACAGTCGCAAGCCTGCGACGAGAGCTTGAAGACGACCACCGCCAGCCCGACCGGCGGCAGCCAGCCCCCGGCCCCGACCGGCAGCAGCCAGCCCCCGGCTCCGACCGGTAGCAGCCAGCCGCCGATCCCCAGCTTCTGCCCCCCCATCACGGACTCGAGCGGGCCGTGGAGCAACTTTCGGCTGCCTGACTACATCAACCCAGAGCACTACCAGTTGCACCTCACGCCGTTTATGGAGGAAGGCTACTACACCGGTGTGGTGGAGATCTACATCCGCACCAACCGATCCTCCAAGTACATTTGGCTGCACACTAAGGAGAGCTACCTGACTCAGCAGCCCACCCTCGGGCTGAAGGCAGGCTTGGGGAAACCCAGCCCGCTCACCCTGAGCCGCTGCTTCCAGTACAAAACCCACCAGTACTTGGTGCTGGAAGCCGAGAAGGCACTGCCCGCCACTTCTGCGGATCAGCAGTATGTGCTAACGCTGCACTTCAACAACAGCCTCCTGGGCTCGCTGGTCGGCTTCTACAAAACCACCTACGTGGATAACGGTGTTACCAAGTGAGTTACGCTCTCTTTTTTTCATCATGTCGTGTTAAAGTTTTGCATGGAAACATGTATTCGGGGGAGAGGCTTCCAGCCTTGACATTTCTATCAGGTTATTCTTGTAAATTGTCTATTCTCGGCGATTTGAACTGGCAGGTGGATGGTGCTCTCTGTAAACGAGAGCTTCAAGTGAGGGGATCTCCCCATTGAACGACAACGCCACAGTATCCCTCCTGGAAATCCGTGAACGCGGCGTCGCACAGTTTTCCTCTGAACGACCGTGATGCAGGAGACTTGTCCAGTTGAGCGAACCCGAACGCCTGGATTATTTTGTGGTACTCAATCCTTCGCCACGTGACCAGCGACACTTGCAGAATAAATCGGGACCGGCAGAGGATTAAGCGCCATGAGTGTGCCCTGATGAAGGGTCTCGGTCCGAAACGTCCACGGGTGTGTGTGTGTGTGTGTGTGTGTGTGTGTGTGTGTGTGTGTGTGTGTGTGTGTGTGTGTGTGTGTGTGTGTGTGTGTGTGTGTGTGTGTGTGTGTGTGTGTGTGTGTGTGTGTGTGTGTGTGTGTGTAAGAGCCAGCACTTGCTGAACCAACACTTGCCCGTGGGCATTCTAGACCAAGGAAGCAACATGTTTTAGTTAGAGACAAAGCGTACCACAGCCTGCAGAGCAGTTCAGAGCTCCGCAGTATATCACAGTAGCGGCGATGTTGGTGGGCCACCTAACCAAAGAAAGGAGGAGAAAATGCAGGAATGACCCCAAGTGCTTGAAGGTAGGCTGAAGCTACTAGTCGATTTGCTGCTCTGACATGAAGGAACGCCTAGAAAGACATCCTTTGGTCTGCCTGAAACAGCACAGTAAGAGAAAACTCCTGATTGGATGTGAAGACCATGAATGCACAAGTGTTTTCTCGGTTTCTTTCTTTGTATAATTTTTATTGTAAATAACATTTATTTTTTAAATAAAAGAGCTCTGACAAAATGTACTGGATAAAAAGCAAAGTGAGATTTGCATTTATATAGTACCTTACAAATGTCCCAAAGCACTTCACAACCAATTTAACCATTTGTGTTCCACTGGAACTGTGGTCACATGAACAGCAATAACCGATCTTTGTTGGGTAATGGATATATGCTGTCTAGGACACAAGTCTCCTCGTTTTCCTGTGGAGACCTTTGTTCAAACCTGAGAATGCAGACATGTCTTCGGCTTAGCGTCCAAACATGCACCTGTTGGTATTGTACTGGTGAGTCAGCTGGGATCCTGTAACAAGAAATACAACATGGATCGAGGCTAAGGCTGGCTTCACCAAGTTATTCCGCTGCAGCAATGAAATTACATCCACCTGTCAAAGAAAATACTTACCATTTATAATCTTATGAAACCCTCATTAGACTATGTTTGTCATTAAGTGGATAATCACCAACTCATTTCCATAATATTAACTAGGTAATTCCTGATAGAGTAGGACCGGGCTTTGTGTGGTAATAAATCTGGTGGGCTGGCTGGTGGTGTAGTGGCATTAGCACTGGACTTGGGGGCAGATGGTCCTGAGTTCAAACCCAGCTGGGTCCCAACCTGGGTAGCAGCGGTATCTGCGCGGAAGAAAAGCCTGCAATCTACTTCTGTATCTCACCATGAAAACCCTATGGGCCTTTTGTTCATGAGGTCACAAAGAGTCGGACTCAACTGAACAGCAGCAACAATCTGATTAATAGATTAAAATTAAACTCACTTGTTTTCTTCCTTTCCCAATTCTGATGAAAAGTCTTCAATCTGAAACATTAATTTTATTTCACTTTTCACAACTGTTGTCTGACCTACTGAGTACTTAACAAGAGTTTCTGGTTTTAGCCCTGTGTTGTTGCACACACTTTTCTTAATTTACACCTTGGGAGCAGACGTGTATTCCGTATGGGGCAAATTGCCTTGCCAGTAGGTCTGATCTTCTGGTAGAATATTGTACATGTTTAAGTGCTGGGACTGAAGTGTATGTGAAAATCCTCCTGTTGTCCAGCAAAAGCTTACTAGACTCCAAATTGTGATTTCATTCTTCTGCCTTTTTGGAGTTTTTTTTCTTAAGAATGGACCAAAGTCACCTACCGTCTCTGCCAATAGAAAGAATAGACACGTTGAAATTCAGTGGCATTAGAAAAGCCCAGTGACACGGTAGTGTAGTGGTTAGTACAGGTGACCAGGGTTCAATTCCTGCCACTGTCTGTAGGGAGTTTGTAGATTGTCCCTATGACTGTGTGAGTTTCCTTTGGTTGCCTCCCGCAGCCCAAAGGTATATCGGGTAGATGAATTGTCCTGTGATTAGGTGAGCATTAAATTGGCAGATTGTTAGGCGGTGTGGCTTGAATGGCCTACTCTGCACTGAAACGCTAAATAAATACATTTTTACATTTAAAGTGTCAGCTGACAACTCATGTTTAACTGATTTGAAATGAAATATAAATACAGTAGATATGGGTGTAATTCTAATATATGAATTCTTTATCCACATAATGTTTATTGGAAAGGTCACTTAGTCCAAGATTGAATCTTCAGTTTGGATTATTGCGACTGAGTTTTTTAATTGTTTTCATGTTAAAAGAGCAAGAAGAAATTACTGGCTTACTAAAGGAGTATTCTCTCCATTTATGAGTAGTAAACTCATTAACTTTTAATGTGCACTATTTAAGGGAGGCAAATACATGTACTGAGACTTGGGTACTTGTATTAAGTAGTATGTGGAGCATATATTTATGTTCTGGCCCCTGAGTCATAACATTATTTAACTATCACTTTGTTTATCACACAAATGGCTTTGGATCCACTTGGGATTAAACATAAAACGTGGCAAAAATTAAGATAAAACCTAGAAAAGCATGGGATAATTAAGAAGGCATTATCATGAATCGTGATGTTTAATACATTTTAGTAGGTCTTTGATACATAGAGTTTTGTATAGAATTTCAAGAGGTAAATGATTATTATGTTCATATGTACCAGCATACAGGAAGAAGCTGCGATTTGCATGCCATCCAAACTGACCATTCCATAAGTACATGAAGGTAGTACGTGGAGAAACAATACCAGCATGCTGTATATAATGTGGAGTTACAGAGAAAGTGCAGTGCAGGTAGATGAATAATATGCAAAGGCCATGATGAGGTAGAAAGAGGTGCTAAATAACATGGTTATAAAACTGACACCAGTCGTGTGGATGTCAGGCTGGAAAAACAGTGAATGAAATGGGTGATACAATTTGAACCTTAAATGCAGTCCTGACTTGCCTCACTTGTGTTTACTGGTGTGAAAATGATTTATTTCTTTACCCTAGGGTTTGTACTGCATTTTTTAAGAGGTGAAACACTGTTAATAACTTAAAAATATCCCAGTACAATTAGGAAGCAGATTTACATGTAATAGATGCCAGATGTACTTGCCAAGATTTGGGAAGTTGGCAGCAACGGGAGGGACAAGTGAAGCTTGATGTGGATAATGCCACATTACACTCACTTGCAACAAAAGGTGCTGCAAGTCACCTGCTGTACCTGAAGTCCCACCTGCGCTTGGTGTCAGCCTCGCTGCTTGTGTCCGCAGACACAAGATCCAGCAGCCTCGCTCGGGTGGCTTCTCATCCGGCAGCCAGCCAGCTGGTCAATTTGGTCAGTTGCTAGAGAGAACAAGGAAAAAACAGCTGATTAAAGCTCGATCAAAGCTCATTTTCTCAGCTTTGCCAGATTTCTCTATTGCATTCTGTTCTATAAATTCTCATTAGTTGTTTCGCTGAAGAAAACAATGTTAACAGCCATAAGATCAACCCTGGCCATTTTGCTTTTCTCAAATGATCTGAGTAACCGGTCTGGAATTGACTATAAAGACTTATTTAAAAACAATTTTAGAAAAAAACATTGACGAGTACTGCAAGTAACTGTGTGCCTTCGGAAGGCTGCCAAAGAAATGGAACAAATTTATTTATCATAAATAATTCATTATAATTTGGAAGGACTCAAACTAAACTGCAAGAATGGCAGTAGCTCCGAGACAGATGCTGGCAGATGTTTATATAAACTGATATGAATTGTTGTGTCTTTCCAATGTCTTTGCTCTATCAATAGATAAACCTCTTCCATTTGATTTGCTCTCTTTATCAAGCAAGTATTGGCCACATTGTATCTGTTATCACAAAGGATTTAATAGATAGGATAAGACTTAAAATAAGACTTGAGTAAGATCCTCATGGAGAAGAAACATCTGCCACTGTATTAAAGGGATAAATATGGGAGTAGGCCTGTTAGTAAGTGAGGAATCTAACAAGACCACAAACATTGTCGTGTCAAGATGAATCTGGGGATCCATTAAAATATGTGTGTTTGGGGGGCAGATCTGTAGAGGAGAGGACATCAGTGACCGTCTGCCCACCGATGATCTAATGCTTGATTATGTAGTTATCAATCCTCAAAGGGAGGAGGAGATGACAGAATTGATGTTCAGCATCTGCAAGATAAAGATCTGTTCACCAGATGAAAGGAAACTACCCTTGTCAGCCTACTGAGTAACAAAATATAGGACTTGACCTTGGAGAACAAAACTGGGGGGAGGGGGGACATTGACACTAGCATAGGGGAAGGACGGAGCTGTTGGATGGGCTCCACCTGAGTCAAGCTGGGACCAGGGTCCTGGCGAATTGTGTTAGGTAAATAGTGTGCATTGGGTTCAATAGCTTGGAATGGTATGGATAAAGTAAGAGGGAAGGACTGTGCCAAAGAGGGTTACTGATGTCTCCAGAATAAAGATTAAGATAAAAAGTTTATCTTTAGAAAGGAATAAGACCACTTCAGGCAGCTTAGAGACAAAATTCAAAAGAAGGGTGTTGAATACAAGACGAAGGTGTTGTATTGAAATGCATTCATTATACAAAATAAGGCAGATAATCTTGAAGTGCAGTTAGAAGTTGGTAGGTATGCCATTGTGGGCACCACAGAGTCATGGTTGAAAGGAGATCACAGCTGGGAGCTCGACATCCAAGGATGTACATTGTATTGAAAGGACAGGCAGGTAGACAGAGGGGATGGGGTAGCTTTGTTGTTTTCATTTTTTAACCAATCATTAGAAAAATGGTTCATAGGTTCTGAAGATGTAGATTCCTTGAGAGTGGGGGCAAGAAACTGCAGTGGTAAGGACACCCAGGTGGGAGTCATATCTAGGCTGTCAGATAGACAGGATGTGGAGCACAAATTACAATAGGAGATAGAGAAAGCATGTATAAACGCCAATGTAACATTAGTCAAGGGAGATTTAATTGAGAAGGTGAGATTAGGAACATTAGGTTGGTGCTGGATCCCAAGAGGGGAAATTTGTAGAATGCTTACAAGATGGCTTTTTAGAGCAGCTTGTGGTTGAGTGCACTAGGAGAAAAGGCAAGTCTGGATTGGCTGTTGTGTAATAAATTAGATGTAATTAGGGAGCTTAAGGTAAAGGGATGCTTGGAAGGTAATGATCATAATATGGTAGAGTCCACCCTAAAAGTTTGAGAGGGAGAAAATAAAATTGAATGCATTGGTATTACCCTGTAGTAAAAGGAACTACAGAGGCATGAGAGAGGAACTGGCCAAAGTTGACTGAAAAGGGACACTAGCAGAGGTGATGTCAGGGCAGTAATGGCTGGAGTTGGTTAGTAATTCAGAAGATACAGGATCGGTTCATCTCGAAGAAACATTCTAAAAGGATGTTGAGGCAACTGTGGCTAACAAGGCAAGTCAAAGGTGGCATAAAAACGAGGGGCATACAGTATAGCAAGAAAACAACTAGAGGGAAGCTAGAGGATTGGGAAACTTTCAAAACCATCAGAATGCAACTAAAATTCAATGAGTAGAGAAAAAGTGAAGTATAAAGGTAAGCTAGCCAAGAGGATATCAAGAGTTGTTTTCAGATATGTAAGGAGTAAAAAGGAAGCAAAAGTGGATGTTAGGCCACTGTAAATTACTCTGGAGAGGTATAACTGGGAGATGAAGCAGCAGATGAACTAAATAATTATTTTGCACCAAACTTCATTGTAGAAAACTCCAGCAGCATGCTAGTAATTCAAGAGTGTCAAGTAACATTTGGGATTGGGCAGGGGGTGTTAAGCAGGTGCTACACCTTGCCCATGGGTGACGTGCAGGATAGTGGAGGGAAGGAGCACCTCCTACCTCCTTTGGTAGGATCATATCTGCAGCCCATCACCCGCTGAAAGAGGTAGCTGAAGGGACTGTGGCGGCACTAGTAATGACCTTTCAGGAATCACTAGATTCTGAAATGGTTCTGGAGGACTGGAAAATCACAAATGTCACTCCAGTTTTTAAGAAGGGAAGGAGGCAAACAGAAGAAATTATTGGCCGGTTAGCATGACTTCAGTGATTGGAAAGATGTTAGTCCATTGTTAAGGATGAGGTTTCAGGGTATTTGGAGGCACATGATAAAATAGGCTAAAGTCAGGATGTTTCTTTGAGGGGAAATCTTGCCTGACAATCTGTTGGAATTCTTTGAGGAAATAACAAACCGGTTAGACTAAGGAGAATCAGTGAATATTGTTCACTTGGATTTTCTGAAGGCTTTTGACAAGGTACAACACATGTGGCTCATTAACAACGTAATGGCCTGTGGTATTCCAGGAAACATTCTAGCATGGACAGAACATTGACTGACTGACAGGAAGCAAAGTGTTCAGTGAATGGAGCCTTTACTTGTTTGCTCGTGACTGGTTTTCCACAGAGATCCATGGTGGAGCTACAAATTTTCATGTTACGTTTTAATGATCTGGACAACAGAACTGATGGCATTGTGACCAAGCTGGCAGATCATACAAAGATAGGTGGAGGGGCAGGTAATATTGAGGAAGCTGTGAATTTTGCCTTTTATAGAAGGCATATATAGAAGTTTTGTTGAAGTTTTAGATGACATGCAGAATCTGTACAAACTTCTGAGCAGAGACATTGTCATGCCTTCTTGTGCCTTGTTGTAACCTACTGAATATTGGAAGGCCTAGCTAGACTGGATGTGGAGAGGACATTTCCAGTAGTGGGAGAATTTAGCACTGGAGGGCGCAGCCACAGAATAAAAGGGCATCACTCAAAGTTTGGATGAAACTGTACTGCAAACCAGGACAGATCTGAGGTAGTTTTGGAAATTCTGAAGGTTGCTGATGTAGCTTTGCTTGTCATTGAGGGGGAGGCCTCTGGTTCATTTGGAAGGAATGTAAAGAAACAGTGAATGTCTTGAATAAATGAATATCTCCATTCTTGTAACTGGGAGGTTGCCAAAGGGAGGTTGCCAAATGGTGGGTGCAGGGTGGAAAAATTGCAGAGTTTGGTTAGTTGCAGAGATTGGTGTGGAGAAGGAGTTCACTTGGACATGCTTGGAAGCGAGTGGGTCTGGGGGAAGGTGATGTTATTTTGCTTTGCCTGATTTTTGCTTGCATTGGCAGTTCACAATCAAGGGTTTGTGCCCCCTGTAGTTGTCTGTTAAACCAAATGTCAGTGTTCCTTGGGCAACACTACTATTTTTCCAATATATTTGTAGATAGCACACACTCAGATTTCAGATGGGAATTATTCCATTTGGCAATTGGTGCTGAGATTCATTTGTTCTTTCTAGTTTTTGTGACTGATTAGAGGTGGTTGATTGTAGTTTCCCTATTCACTTTAAACAAAAATACATTTTCTAACGAGGGGAAGTAGATGTGGCCATTAGAAACTGCATTTGACAAGATGGGGGATCTTATTGAAACGTATAAAATTCTAAAGGGATTGGACAGGCTAGATGCAGGAAGATTGTTTCCGATGTTGGGGAAGTCCAGAACGAGGGGTCACAGTTTAAGGATAAAGGGGAAGCCTTTTAGGACCGAGATGAGGAAAAACTTCTTCACACAGAGAGTGGTGAATCTGTGGAATTCTCTGCCACAGGAAACAGTTGAGGCCGGTTCATTGGCTATATTTAAGAGGAAGTTAGATATGGCCCTTGTGGCTAAAGGGATCAGGGGGTATGGAGAGAAAGCAGGTACAGGGTTCTGAATTGGATGATCAGCCATGATCATACTGAATGGCAGTGCAGGCTCAAAGGGCCAAATGGCCTACTCCTGCACCTATTTTCTGTGTTTCTAAGATCATGTTTTGTGTTCTTCCTATATGATCACCTTTTTTCTTGGTTCTATTAAAATCAGCCATGGCCTTGAGTGTGTGGTGATCCACAATCCTTTGCAATAAAGATTCACAGCCTACTGGGGAAATAAAAAAAAATCTCCTGAATTCGGTTTTGCATGTTGATTCCTTAATCCTGAGATCACACCCTTCATTTTCCTTCTCAGTCTAGGGGAATGATCTTATTAAGTTCTTCTGTTTCAGGTAAGATTGCATCTCCCTTTTAAAAAATGTAAGGACTCTGTTGTATTGTTATTTATTTCTATTTAGTTATATCTGCATTTGCACAGTTTGTTTACAGTTAACAATTCCGTGAGTTTGCAGCTTGGTTGCTATTCTATAGACTTGCTATAGAAAAAGAATCTCAGGGTTGTATGTGGTGCCATGTATGTACTTTGATCATAAAATTTACTTTGAACTTTAAACTTCAAACTTCACATTGTACTCCATTCAATATTTCCTCTAGTTCCAGGAATGAATCTTGTAAACTTTGGTCACACTTGCATCAGTTTTCCCTCTTTTAATAAGTACAAAACTGTAAATGTTTCTCTCGCTGTTCCCAATTGCTGCAAGACTTTCATATATTAGTACTTTATCCACCTTGCACTGAGAAACATGCTGTGTTTCTCATTGCTTGGTATATTTGTGTAATAACTTTGCACAACTCATAACTGAGGGCAACTAAGTCTTGCTGAACTCCAGCATTCGTCCTGTCAAAGTGGACACTCACATTTACCTACGTCATTTCTGTGCGCCAGTCACCATGTCCAGCCATTTAATTGTGTGCAAACTCTACGTTCTTTTTGGCATACATCATTGGCAAATCTGGGTAAATTACATTCACATATGCCACATGACAGTGCTTGCCCATGTGCAAGTGAGCCTCTGCTTTCTGTTTTCTGTCCATTAGCCAACAACTCTACCTGTGCAAATATATCACTGTCAACTCCAAGGGACTCTTTATTTAAATAGACTTTTGTGTCATTTCTTAAATGATTTTGAACATTTAAATATACCACATCTACTTATTCCCTGATTCCACCCCTCCTAGATTCTCAATGTACCAATGCATCAAACATAATTTCTTCATAAAATAATCTGCTTCATAATGATGTTTTTATCAGTGTCCTTTTATAATCCCCATAATATTGGATTCTGGCATTTTTTCAGACAATTTTGGTTGGAGATTAAAAAGGCAGTGTTTTGCGGCAGTTTTTCCAGAGTTGGACTGCACCTAATTAGTGAACAGGATTCATTAGAAAGGGCAGCTGTGGATGCAAAGTGATTGGGCATATTTAAGGCAGAGGCTGATAGTCTTAATTAGCCAGAGTACGAAGGGATACAGGGAGAAGGCAGGAAATTGGGGCTGAATGGGAAATAGATCAGCTGGAGTTGATTCAATGGGCTGAATGGCCTAATTCTGCTCCTATGTCTTGTGGTCTTAATTGATATCATACCAGCTGATTAGTAGTTCTCTTTTCTCTATTGCTCCTCACCTGAAAATAGTGTTTACTTGTGTTGCTTTATTAGTCTGCTTTCTTCTAGAAATGAAGGAAATTTTGTGTATTTCAACCAATCCATCACCCCTCTCTGCAGCCATTTCTTTTAGAACTCTATGATGTAGGCCATTAGATACATTGACTTCTCCAGTCCATGAATGAAATTCTTTGACATTACTCCTACCTATTTATCCCTGGGCTGCCTGCTGTGCCTGGGTTTTTGTTTTCCACAGATATGAAGTACTTGTTTAACGTCTCTGTCAATTCTTTATACCCTCCCACTCTGTCCTGCTTTAGCCTTTTAAGGATCTGTGATTACCTTCATTACACACTCACTTTTTTAGTTGATATTTTATTGAATCTGTAAATAGCTTTTGTTTTACTAATTTACAGCATCTTAAGTTTATTTTTATATGGGAATTTTGTGAATTGCTCTGTGTTACTGAGGTAGAAGTGGAACTGAAATGTACTGCTCCAGAGTTAGCAAGTCAAACGACGTTAATGGAATGTGGTGATTAGCTCCCAGGAGAAGCTGTTGAAATAGTAATGGTGTTTAATCTGGGGCTGAATCCAAATAGCCACAGGAAAAAGAAAGAAAGATTATTAGGAGTAGACAATTACAACATTGTAGAATGGCGACTTTTGTAAAACAAACTCTGATCTTGATTTAATACAAGTATTGTTGGGCGAATAAAAATGTCAGCATTCTATTTATATCTTAAACAATTCTAAAGCATCTTTTAGTTACATTTCCAGAGATTTAATGCTTGTACATTAAATTTACAGCATTCATAAGAACTTTCTTTGTGAATAATAATTTGCAGAATACTAAATATACTTATTGTATTTTAGCATCTGATACAACAATGTGAAGTTTAAAATAAGTGTAAGGTGAAGTAGAAATAGCTGTAGTTAAGCACATCACCATTATTGACAGGTAAAATCAATAATGTACCCGGGAGCCTTGAGGTCTCTCGGAGTTCCCACATCTCACACAAAGAACATTTCTATTAACTCTGAATCTCTTCTCAACACTCTAGCTTTGTACAAATAGGCAAAGAAAGAGGGGCGGGGGGAGACTTTATGGAAACTTACTTGGAGCCTCTGCCTGTTCTTGCTGAAGGCTGTTGAGCAGAAGCCTGGCCACTGTAACCCAGGCCCATTCACACAATAGCTGCTCCTGCAGTGGTGAC
Organism: Hemitrygon akajei; assembly: GCF_048418815.1. Taxonomy (NCBI): domain Eukaryota; kingdom Metazoa; phylum Chordata; class Chondrichthyes; order Myliobatiformes; family Dasyatidae; genus Hemitrygon; species Hemitrygon akajei. The sequence goes on along the minus strand of NC_133127.1, from coordinate 92,399,704 downwards.
TCCGCTGATATCTCCCACACAGTCGAGATCAAGAGATTCAGTTGTTTAGACCAAACATCAGAACGGGGAAGAAATGTAATCTAATGGTATTATTGTTGGTGCCAGACAGGGTGGTTTGAGTATCTCAGAAAATGCTCGTCTCCTGGGATTTTTCATGCACAACAGTCTCTAGAGTTTACAGACAACAATGTTAAAGACTTTTTTGAAAAAACAGTTGTTGGCAGTTCTGTGGGTGAAAACTTCTTGTTATTGAGAGAGGTCGGAGGAGAATGGCCAGACCGGTTTAAGCTGACAGAAAGACACCGGTAACTTAAATAACCATGTGCTATAACAGTGGTGTGCAGAAGAGCAACTCTGAATGCACAACATGTTCAACCTTGAAGTGGACGGGCTCCAGCAGCAGAAGATCAGTACTGTACCTAATAGTGGCCATAGAGTGGACGCTGTAAACTATGCTTGCAACATTGAACAAATGGAAATCTAGAAGCAAATCTGTACAGACCTCTGCAGAAAATTTACTTCTCAGAATGGGAACAGTGTTCAACAATTATTTAGCTGTTGAAACCTAATGATAGCACAATGTCTAGCTTCCAGTACTGCTGTGATAGAAGCATCCAATATGTGAGGCATCTATTCAGAGGTATCCCAGACATTTGTTATGAACTCAGTTGCTATGTTGATGGTTCTAGGATGTCAATAGTGAAGGCAATATCCAGCAGATTTATAGGATTGTTGGGGCACTGCTCCCAGAGAGAGGCCATAATTGTTTATTGAATCTTGGCAACTGGGTACTGCCAGCAAGACCAAAATATACTGTCAATTCCTAGTTGCCTTTGCGAAGGTGATAGTGAGCTGCTGCCTTCTTGAACAACTATAGACCTTCTAGAGAAGGTGCTCCTACAGTGTTGAGAAAGCTCCAGAATGTGATCTCTGTCCTGGGGACTAGTGATATACCTCCATTTATGTATTCATTAAGTACCTCCACTACCTGCTCCAGCTCCATGCACATGCTTCCACTATCACTCCTGATTGGTCCTATTCTCACATGGCTCATCCTCTTGCTTTTCACATACTTGTAGAATGCCTTGAGGTTTTTCTTAATCCTGCTCACCAAGGCCTTCTCGTGGCCCCTTCGAGCTCTCCTCATTTCATTCCTGAGCTCCTTCCTGGCACCCTTGTCATTTTCTAGACCTCTAACAGTACCTAGTTTCTTGAACCTTTCATAAACTTTTCTTTCCTTCTTAACTAGATTTTTCTACATCCTTTGTACACCATGGTTCTTTTACCCTACCATCCTTTCTGTTCCTCAACAGAACATACCTATGCAGAACACCATGCAGATGTTCCCTGAAGATTAGCTACATTTCTGCCATGAGTTTCCCTGAGAACATCTGCTCCCAATTTATGTTCCCAAGTTCCTACCTAATAGCATCATATTTCCCCCTACCCCAATTAAATGTTTTCCCAAGTTGTCTGCTCCTTTCCTTCTCCGGCATTATAGTAAAGGAGATGGAGTTGTGATCACTACCTCCAAAATGCTCTCCCAGAAACGATCTGACACCTGATCAGGTTCATTTCCCAATACCAGATCAAGTACAGCCTCTCCTCTAGTTGGCTTATCTACATATTGTATGAAGAAACCTTCCTGAACACACCTAACAAACACCACCCCATCCAAACCCCTTGTGCTAAGGAGATGCCAATCAATATTAGGAAAGTTAAAATCACCCATCACAACATCCAGAATCTGCCTCCCTATCTAGTCCTCGATGTCTCTGTTACCTTTGGAGCGGGGGGGGGGGGGGGGGGGTGGATGTTGTTGTCCCCTTCCTCTTTCTGACTTCCACCCACAATGACTCAGTAGACAATCCCACCATGGCTTCCTACATTTCTACAGCCATAATACTATCCCTGAGTAGCAGTGCCACTCCCCCACCTCTTTTGCCTCTCTCCCTGTCCTTTTTGAAATGTCTAAAGGCCGGCACACTCAGCAGCCATTCTTGCCCCTGAGATATCCAAGTCTCTGTAATGGCCTCAACATCATAGCTCCACGTATTGATCCATGTTCTAAGTTCATCCACCTTGCTTATGATACTCCTTGCATTAAAATATCAAACCAGCTGACTGAATGCATCTTTGTTCTATCATTTGCCTATTCTTCCTCACAAACTCCCTACAAGCTGTCTATACTTGTGTGCCATCCTATGCCTCTTTTCGGATCCCCCCCCCACCCCCCCCCCCCCGGCAAATCTAATTTAAACTCTCTACAATAGCATTAGCAAACCTCCCTCCCACGACATTGGTTCCCCTCCAGTTCAGGTGCAACCCGTCCCACTTGTACAGGTCATCCCTTCCCCAGAAAAGGGTCCAATGATCCAAGAACTTGAAACCTTGCCCCCTGCACAGTCTCCTCAGTCACTAATTCATCTGTGTTATCTTCCTGTTCTGGCCTTCACTAACTCATGCACTGGGAGTAATCTGGAAATTAACACCTTGGAGGTCCTACTCTTCGGTGTCCTTCCTAGCTCCCTAAACTGTGTAGGACCTCTACCCCTCTCCTGCCTATGTCATTGGTACCAACATGTACCACAACCTTTGGCTGCTTACCCTCACCTTCAAAAATGTTTTTCAACCGCTTGGAGATATCCTGGACCCTAGCACCCAGGAGGCAACACACTACCCTGGTGTCTCTTCTGCTGCCTCAGAATCTCCTATCTGTCTCCCTAACTATCAATCCCTATGACCTTTGCTCCACCTGACTTCACTCTACCCTTCTGAGGCTCAGAGCCGACCACAGTGCTATTGGTCTGGCTGCTGCTGCCTTGCCCAAAATGGGTCATCCACCATAGCAGTATCCAAAGGGCTATACCTGTTGCTGAGGGGAATGGCCACAGGGAGACCCTGCACTGACTTCCTTCTCCCTTTACCTCTCTCGGTGTTCACCCATCTACTCCCCGAATTCTGCATTCTAGGTGTAACCACCTGCTCAAAAGTCATATCTATCAATTGCTCTGCCTCCTGGATGATCCTAAGTTCACTCAACTCCAGCTCCAGCTCCTTAATGCAGTCGTTCAGGAGCTGGAGTTGGCTGCACTTCCCACAGGTAGGTATCAGGGACTCTATCAGGTTCCATGAATTCCCACATCCTACAGGAAGAGCATTCCACTACCATAAGTGCCATTTTGCCTGCACTTTACTATGGGTAACCAAGACCAGATCTTCTAACCTGTGACCTTGGCCTGTTGAGTCAAAGCCTGACGCTCCTACTCTCACTGCTAGCCTGCTCCCAACAAGGCTGCTGCGTTTACCCCTTCTGTACTTTTATTTAATTCTCAGTGCTCTGCTCGCGATTCTGATTGGGCCTCTGGAATGTCTGAACGCCTGTGAAGCTCTCCTTTTATACTAGCCGCCAACCTGCGAGTAACCACTACTTCAGGCTACTGGCTAGCCTAGCACATCAGGCATTGCCTGCCCTGTCCGTTAAATTTTGCAATTGTGGTTTAGATAGATCATTAACTGATGACATGCTTAACTGATATAGAAGAAAATGTTCCTTGATTCAAAGGATTGATTAAGATGAAAGCAGTACAATTGTTTAAGCCATTTACTCCTCCTGCAATAAACACCAATATACAAATTGCTGTACTAACTGCTTGCTGCATTAACATGTTGGTTTCAGTGACTTGTGCCACAAAGATCCTCCCGAACATCAACCTTTCTCAGTCTGTCACATTTTTAAAAAAACTGCATTTCTGCCTTGTGCATTACTTTTTTATTCTACATTCTGATGCTGCGTTCATGCTCACTCGCTCAACTTGTATGTCACATTCTTTACAGCCTCTTCACACTTCAAAATCCTGCCCAATTCTGTTTTATGTGCTAACTATTGCATTTGGCCCCTTGAGCCAAATTAGAGATGTAGATTTTGAATATCTCGGGCTGATTCCTTCAGTACCACATGAGTCAAAGTTTTCCATCCTAAGAGACATTTTTCCCCATGTTTTGCTTCCTGTCTGTTAACCAATTCACAATGCATCCAATTGTTTTTTTTGTGTTGTAACCTTGTGTGCAGAACTTTATGGACAACCTTCTAAACCTCATTGGTTGACTATAATGGCTATGTACTAAAATAAATTGGTCAAACACAATTTCCTTTCTAAAAGTTTATGAAGAATTTGTTGTATCATGTCTCCTGGTGTTAAGTTATGTATTATACACTTCAGCATCACCCCACCTGCTGGCATTTACCCACAGGTCAATAATTCCCATTTTTTCCTTCCTTAAATAGTGGGATAACATTTGCTACTCTTCCATATGTAGAATTTTGAAAGATGATAACCAAAGCATGTATCTCAAGATATAACTTCTGGGAGTGGTCACTGGGGGGGGGGGGGGGGGGGAGCAGGGCAGAATTGATCACTAAAGTGCATTGTTGAAAAGAGGCTCTTGCTCATCCCCTCTTCTGTCAAGTCTCTGTATGCTGGATGTTCTCCCACCTTTCTCTCTATCGTGCTATGCTTGCAGAAGATTGGCAAGTAATCATCTGTGGTTAGGAGAAGATGGGTATGCTGATGCCTTGAAATGAACATGTACAATCCTTCCAAATGCCACTCAATCATCTGCAATTTCAAGCTCCAAAAACATAGTAGTTTTATCCAGTCAGTCTGTATAGCAGCAAAGAATTGCTGCAATTTATTTTTAAGTGTAATTGGTGAGAAGTGCTGGCTAGGGTGGATATCTTTGTGTAGAACATTAGTGTATCTACAGAATTTGCTGCATCCTTTGAGGTTTATTTTAGCTGTCTCTGTGTCTCATTACAAACGTGGGCATAGAATGACCCCTATATTAGGACCAAAATGGCATTCGTATCATCCAAGTAGTGAGACCATGCAATTAAATTTTGCAATCGTGATTTAGATAGATCTTGGAATGCTCCATAATGAACTTGAGCAGTGACTTGCTGTTTGCTGACAAATATTATCGTTGGATCTAGAATTCTGAAAACCACTTTGGTGCAAATATCCATCCACCTTATTTTAATGGTATGTCCATTAATGACCGATTGTGGACTTCAGGAAGGGTAAGATGAGGGAACACAGACCGTCCTCAGAGGGATCAGAAGTAGAGAGAGTGAGCAATTTCAGGTTGCTGGATGTCAGTATCTCTGATGATCTAACCTGGACCCAACATATTGATGCAGCTACAAAGAAGGCAAGACTGTGGCTGTATTTCATTAGGGGTTTGAGGAGATTTGATATGTCATCAAAGACACTTACAAATTTCTACATATGTACAGTGGAGAGCAACTTAACTGACTGCATCACCGTCTGGTATGGGTGGGGCGGGGGTGCTACTGCACAGGATCGAAGTAAGCTGCAAAGACTTGTAAATGTAATCAGCTCTGTAATGAGCACTAGCCTCCATAGTATCTAGGACATCTTCAAGGAGCGATGCCTCAAAAAGGCAGAGTCCATTAAGGACCCCCATTGCCCATTTCGTGCCTTGTTCTCATTACGATCAGGAAGGAGAGACCGAAGAGACTGAACAACTCGGGAACAGCTTCTTCCCTTCTAACATCCGATTCCTGAATGGAGATTGAACCCATGAACATGACCTCACTACTTGTTATTCCTATATTTGCACTATATATTTAATTTAACAATTTAATATATACTCGCCATAATTCTGTTTTCTCTCTATTATGTATTGCATTGTACTGTTGCCACAAAGACGACAAATTTCATGATGTATACTGGTGATATTATATCTGATTCTGACTAATAGTACATAAAACTAGCAGCAAGATCTAATCAAAAATAATTATTTTTATATCAAAGTGGTCCAGCATTGTCTGTTGCTTAATTGAATAACTTTAACAAAATTGAGATAATTTGAAAATAATTTGATTTTCTACTATACAAAAGTTCTATTTAATGAGAGTGGCTATCCAGGAATGTCAGGAAAAAGAAAGTAAATGCTTCATGTCAGCTATTTCATTATATAACTGATAGATTAATCATAATAGCCTAGATAATACTAATAATAAAAGTTCTTGATAGGTGATAATCAGGAGTCAATTGACCTTGAAAGATCTGAGTTGAAAGTATTTTTGTATGTAGAATGATTATAGCCCATAACAACTTTGCACAGATTTGTTGCATAGTCATCTTCACTTAACCAGCAAATTTTAATAGTTTGAAAGAATTTATTTAAGAACTGAGCTTTATTAACCATGTGAACTGCTGAATGAGCAGATTTAGTCTATTAGCATAATTCTGCATTGAATAGTACTTTTAATTTGGTAATGTGTCTGCCAGTTCATATTATATGCATAGAACTATTTATCTCTCAGATTATTGTTCGATCAAGACTTGCAACAGAATTTATTTTCACAGGGAACCTGTGCTTTATTTAGGTTATGATTTTGCCACCTTGAACTGCTACAGTCCTTTTGACCTCTAGGGTGCTGTTGAAAAGTGAGATTAAGACAGACAGACAGACATACTTTATTGATCCCAAGAGAAATTGGGTTTCATTACAGCTCCACCAAGAATAGTGAAGAAATATAGCAATATAAAACCATAAATAATAATAAGTTAATCATGCCAAGTGGAAATAAGCCCAGGACCAGCCTATTGGCTCAGGGTGTCTGACACTCTGAGGGAGGAGTTGTAAAGTTTAATGGCCATGGGTAGGAATGACTTCCTATGCCGCTCAGTGTTACATCTCGGGGGAATGAGTCTCTGGCTGAATGTACTCCTGTGCCTAACCAGTACATTATGGAGTGGATGGGAGACATTGTCCAAGATGGCATGCAACTTGGACAGCATCTTCTTTTCAGACACCACTGTCGGAGAGTCCAGTTCCACCCCCACAACATCACTGGCCTTACGAATGAGTTTGTTGATTCTGTTGGTGTCTGCTACCCTCAGCCTGCTGCCCCAGCACACAACAGCAAACATGATAGCACTGGCCACCACAGACTCGTAGAACATCCTTAGCATCGTCTGGCAGATGTTAAAGGGCCTCAGTCACCTCAGGAAATAGAGACTGCTCTGCCCCTTGTAGACAGCCTCAGTGTTCTTTGGCCAGTCCAGTTTATTGTCAATTCGTATTGCCAGGTATCTGTAATTCTGCACCATGTCCACACTGACCCCTTGAATGGAAATAGGGGTCACTGGTGCCTTAGCCCTCCTCAGGTCCACCACCAGCTCCTTAGTCTTTTTCACATTAAGCTGCAGATGATTCTGCTCACACCATGTGACAGAGTTTCCCACCGTAGCCCTGTACTCAGCCTCATCTCCCTTGCTGATGCATCCAACTATGGCAGAGTCATCAAAAAATCAGAAATGATTTGTGTCCAAAGATAATTAAAGAATACAGTGTACTTCTGAGTCCAGTTTTGTGTAGATTTGGAGAGGAACATGTATATGGTGGTATTCACGATGCCTGACTCTAGTGCTTGATCGTTTATAGAAGTCTTGGCTTTGTCAAAAGTTATTGGAACAGTGCTTTGTGTGGATGGTGCACACTGTACCAGTGGAGGAGTGAATGGGGGTTAGGGAGATGACTTGGGTACCCAAAAACTCAGCTGCTTTGGCTGGAGGGTGTCAACCATTGTGTTGGACTCAATCAAGCAAGTGCAGAATACTTCTTCAAAATCCTGCTTTGATCTTGATGGTGGTGGAAAGGGTGTGAGAAGGGTGAGTGTCTCCCCATGGGATACCCAGACTTTGAGATACTCTTGTACATGGCTGGAGCAGCTGGTTTTCTTGTTACATATCAGCATGCTGATGGTGTGGAGCAAGATGATAGTAGTGCCAGTGAAAAGCTTGGTGAAAGTGAACATTGCTGGGAACTTGTCTAGTGTGAATGTTATCTACCACAAATCTCCCTGTGCTGTGAGTTTTCAAGTGTTTTCAGCTGCTTCATCTGCTGATTTTTGGGCTGTCATTATCAAAAATTCCATGATCTGGCCTTGTCGTAGAAGGTAGATTATTGATCAAGATAGTTAGGCGTTGGGAAATGCCCTGATGAACTCCTGGGATGATTAACTCTCAACAATCCTAATCAGCTTCCTTTCTGTGAGGTTTAACTCCAGCTATTAAAATGCTGTATCAAAGGTGGTGATGAATCAGCGTACAGGAGGGAGTTTGAAAATTTGGCTGAGTGGTGTAATAACAACCTCTCACATAATATCAAAAAGACCAAGGAACTGATTGTAGATTTCAGGAGAGGGAAACCAGGGGTCCATGAGCAAGTAATCATCTGAGTTGGAGGGATACGATAACTTTAAATTCCTGGATGTCACTATCTTAGAGAACTTGTTCTGGACGCATCATATAAATAAAATTATGAAGAAAGTATGACAGTGCCTCTACTTCCTCAGGAGTCTGCAGAGATTCGACATGCCATCAAAAACCTTGGCAAACTTCTCTAGGTATGTGGCGGGAAGTGTACTGACTGGCTGCATTATGGTCTAGTATGGGAACGCTAATGCCTGCTGTACAGTTTTCCACTCAAACGGTAGTAGATTTGGCCCAGAAAATTGTAGGTAAGACCCTGTCAACTATTTGAGTACATCTACATGAAAAATTGCTGTAGGAAAGCAATTTTTATCATCAAAGGTTCTCACCACCCAAATCATGCTCTTTTAGATAGATAGATAGATAGATAGATACTTTATTCATCCCCAAGGGGAAATTCAATGTTCCTCCAGTATGATATCACATAAACACAAGACAGACCAAGACTAACTGACCAAAAAACCACATAATTATAACATACAGTTACAACAGTGCAAAGCAATACCATAATTTGATAAGAGCAGACCATGGGCACGGTAAAAAAAAGTCTCAAAGTCCCAGATAGCCCATCATCTCACGCAGATGGCAGAAGGAAGAAACCTCCAACGTGGCAAAACTTCCCGATGCAGCCTCTGGAAGCACCCGAGCACAGCCAACTGTGAGTCCGTCCGAAAACTTCCGACAACTTCGTGCCTCCGACCAGCCCTCCGACACCGAGCACCGAGCACCATCTCTGCCGAGTGCTTCAACCCCGGCTCCGGCCACCAAGCAACAGGCAAAGCCGAGGATTCGGGGCCTTCCTCTCTTGAGATCTCTCCGATCGCTCAGTAGCAGCGTCAGCAGCACAGGCATGTCAGAAGTTTCGCCAGATGTTCCTCCGTGCTTCACACATCCGTCTCAATCAAATCAGGATTGTGCACGGCCCCTACTTACAGATAACGGATATCTGCAGATGTTAGAAACACACACAAAATGCTGGAGGAACTCAGCAGGCCAGGCAGCATCTATGGAAAAGAGTAAACAGTTGACGTTTCGGGCTGAAACCCTTCATCAGGACTTTAAGTACAGTTACAACTCCTCAATCATCAGGCTCTTGAACAAAAGGGGATAACTACACTCATTCTACTTCTAGTAATCCCACAACCAATGGTCTCACTTTAAAGACTCTTACTTCATGCTCGTCATTTATTGCTATTTATTTATATCTGCATTTCCACAGTTTATTATCCATTGGTTCTGTTTACAGTTGCTGTTTTATAGATTTGCTAAGTATGCCCACAGGAAAAAGAATCTCAGGATTGTATCTGGTGGCAAGTATGTACTCTGATAATAAATTTTACTTTGAACTTTGCTTTGTGTTTTAACCTGCTTGCCTTGAAGTCGAGATAGGTTGCTCCCACCACAATGTCAGTCCAGAATTGGACAGCAGTTGCATGAGATTCATCTCCTTGCAGGCAACCACTAAACAAAGAAACCCAATAGAACCCATTGGGAAATACAGACATCAGTGTGCAGAGAGAGGGCATAGAAAACAAATTAAGCAAGCAGCATTCAGAGCTGGAGTTCACAACACACTGCAGCCGATCCAGAAGTCTACTTGTTGCAGGTCACAGCCTCAGTCGAGCACAGAGATGAGCAAACCCTGTAGGTCAGTGAGTTGAACTGACCCACTTCTTGCCTCTGACACTGACCCCAACCATTTCAATCTGGCCCGGTGCTTAAGTTGTCCAAACTTCGGGTCATTCCTTGCCCACAGGTTCAGGTTCTGCTGCTTTGATATGGCCAGTACCCGATCTTTCCAGCTCAGCTTGATTCTTAAATCGATCAAATCTCTCATCTATCCTCACCTCAGCCCTGTCGCATCGAGTTGCTTCCAAGTCCATTCCAGCCCGGATATGCTGCAACCATCCTGTCCCAGCGAGACTCCATCAACACGGCAGAAGCGTCAGAACGTACTGGTGATTCAGCTCAACTTCACCAGGGAAGCCACAGGTCACCACTTACCAGAAAAAAATGTGACTAGCAGTATTTAGTTGCTTTTTTTGTTCCATTGGCCACCAGCAAGTAGTCACTTAAACCAGTCAGCCATGCCATTGTAAACAGGGACACAGTGAACAGATTACTGGAAATTAATGGTAACTTAATAGCACCTTCCATCATTTTTCTAATTATTGTGGTTAGACTGATAGGGTGTTAGTTAGCTGGATTTGATTTGTCAATAGGTGAACATTAGCTAGGCAGTTTTCAGATAGATGCTGGAGTTGTATCTGTACTGGAAGAACATAGCTACTGTAGTCAGGTTGATGTCTGGATTCATGGCCTTTCATGTCCCAGTGCTCTTAGCCATTTCTTGATATTACATGGCTGAAGACTGGCTTTGGTGATGGTGAGGATTGCAGAAGGAAGCAAGGGGAAATCAACCATGTGGCACTTGTGCTCAATTGTACCATCTTCAGGACTTGGAATATCTTGCAATCTTCCACGTCCTGTTTGCTCTTTTCAAAGGGGGTGGTATTCATTTTCACATCAGACTGGATAGGTGATGATGGGGGAAATTTGTTTCTGATGTAGTTGTGATTGTATGATGAGACCCTCCTATCAATGATATCAATATAGATAACAGTGGAGCTGCATTTAGCATCAGTTGCTGTTGCCTGCACAGATCAAAATGGGGCTCTTTACTGAAACTTTGTAAATGAGAAAAACAAAAAACAGTGCTCCCACAACCATTGATCTCTCTTTTTAGAACTCTTTATCTTGTTATTTCATGTTCCTGTTATTTATTTATATTTGCACTTGCATAGTTTGTTGTCTTCTGCACTCTAGTTGGTCTCTCATTGATCCTGTTATTGTAACTATTCTATAGATTTGCTGATTATGCCTGCAGGAAAATGAATCTTGGTTGTATATGGTGACACGCAGGTACTCTGATAATAAAATTTACTTTAAACTTTGAGAGCATCAGAAACCTGTGAGATGTGAACAAGGAATGGTGTATCGCTTTAATATTTAAAATGAGATTCTGTTGAGGAGTGATACTAAGTTTGAATTTCATTAATGATTAACAAGCAGATTGTGTACAGACACAAAATTAACTGATGTTTTGATTAATTAAAATGGAGACAGAGGAAAATGAAATGAATTCCATGAGAATTTCAAATCTGAAAGCACAAACTCCATACATGTAAAAGCTGATCTTTAATGCCAGAAGTTGGAAATTGTGAATTAAAGTCAGGGTAGAACAGGCTGATGTGCTGGAATATCTTGAGATGAAGAAAGGAGATGTGCTGGAAGTTTGGAAAAACATCAAAATAGTTAAGTTTCAGAGCTGGATGCGATAAACTGCAGGTTACTATGGGAAGTGAGGGAAGAGATTTGCTGCATCCTTGATCTTTGTAGCCTCACTGACCACAGGAGTCGCAACAGAAGAATGGAGGTGGCAAATGTTCAAGAAAAGTAATAAGGGTAACCCTGGGAATTATTGACATGTGAGTCTTGTGTCAGTAGTGGGCAAACATTTGGACAGGATTGTTAGAGATGGGATTTATGAGCGTTTGGAGAAGGAGAGTCTGATTAGGGATAGTCAGCATGACTTTGTGCAGGGCAGGTCATGTCTCCCGAGCCTGGTTTGAACTCTTTGAGGAAATGTCAAAGCAAATTAATGGGAGAGCAGTGGATGTAGTGTATGTGCATTTTAGTAAAGTATTTGACAAGGTTCCCCATAGGAGACTTGTTCAGAAAGTCAGCAGGGATGGGATCCAGGGAAACTTGGCTGTGTGGATTCAAAACTGGCTTGCCCACAGAAGCCAGAAGGTGGTTGCCAATGGGAGGGTGTTCAGTCGTATTCCACAGGGATCATTTCTGGGACTTCTGCTCTTTGACATTTATAAATGACTCTGAGGAAGTGGAAGTAAGTTTGCAGATGATATGAAGGTTGGTAGTGTTATGGATAGTGGAGCAGGTTATCGTAGGTTACAAAGGGGCAATGATAGAATGCAGAACTGAGCTGAGTAATACCAAGCGGTGTTCAATGTGGTAAAGTGTGAAGCAATTCACTTTGGAAGGTTGGCAAGTCAAACTTGAAGACAGCATACAGGATTAATGGCAGGGTTCTTAACAGTGGAGGAATGGACGGATATTATGGTCCACGTCATAGATCACTTAAAGCTGCAGCAGAAGATGATAAAGTGTTTACGAAGGCACCGGTGTATTGGCCTTCATTAGTGGGGAGATTGAGTTCAAGGGCCATATGCAGTAATGTTACAGCTCTATAAAACTGGATAGACCACACTTGGAGTATTGAGTTCTGTTCAGGTCACCTCATTATAAGGCGGATGTAGCAGCTTTGGAGGGGGGTTGCAGAGGAGATTTACCAAAATGCTGCTTGGATTAAAGAGCGAGTCTTGTGAGGATTGGTTGAGAAGCAAGGGCTTTTCTCTTTGGAATGAAGGAGGTTGAGGGCGAACTTGTTCGTGTGAAAGATCATGAGAAGCCTATAGAGTGGACAGAGAGAGACTTTTTCCTGAGGTGGAGATGCTAATATGAGGGCACATAACTTTAAGGTGTTTGGAGGAAAGATTAGGAGGAATGCCAGAGGCAATGTTTTCACAACGAGATGCAAGTTTGTGGGATATGCCTCTGGAACGGTGGTAGAGGCAGATACGTTAAGGACATTTAAGACATTCTTAGATAAGTACATGAATGAGAGATAAATGGAAGACTATTTCAGAGGGAAGGTTTAGAGTGGTCTTAAAGGAAGTTGAAAGATTCACACAACATCGTGGGCTGGAGGATCCATACTGTGTTGCACTGTTCTCTGTTCTAACACTGTGCCACTTGACGGTACTCTCCAAACCTTCATTATGTTTAAAAGTGAGTCGGATGCTGTTTGGGATTCATTAAATGTCCTGTTGCCAATAATTTCCAAGTGGCCCTGTTCATCCATCCCTGCTGATAAGATTGATGAAGTTGCTCTCTGATGTCCAGAAATGAGTGCAACTAGCTTTGTATTGTGTTCCAATCTGATATCTGTAGATACAACCAAGTGCCCTTGAAAATGTTGGGAACATCTTATTCTAGTTTGATAAAAGAGAACTGGAGGAACTACTGTTACAGGGACTTCCTTATCATCTTTATTAGTCTAGAGCACTTACAACATTCATGGAATCACAGTACAAGGTAACAGTAGACTAAAATGGTTTTCTATTTGCTAGGTTTTGTTTGTCATGCTTCCCTGAGGATCAAGTAATTAACCTGCTGGCATCAGTCGATTAAGGGCCCCTGTATAGAAACAACTGTATTAGAACAGCAGATGGCACTGTAGGCTAAAATTCCTTCAGGCTTTGCCTGAGCTGTGAACTTTCTAAGGTGGCTTTTACCTGAAAAATTTGTAAAAGGACAAGGCCTCAGCAGCAGACAATATCCCTGCTGAAGTTCTAAAACTTGACAGTAACAAACTTAGGTCACAAATCCACGGGCACCTATACTACACTGGAGAAAGAAAACAGTCAGTTTCTTGTAATTTATTTAACACATAACAGCAAAGGCAGATATTGATGATCAAATTCAACACCGCCTTCAGTGTATCAGCTGAGGAAAACTGAAGATCAAGACCAGGTGCAAGGCATGAGTACCAATGATCCTTGCTTCCTCAGAAATTCTGGCATCGATCTACCTATAACAGACACCTCAAAGCACCAGAGGGGGACTGCAAATGCTGTTTGCACAAAATCCTCCAGATCCGCTGTCAGGATAAGCAAAAAAAAAACTGTTGGGCCAATATCCACAGGAGTGTAGTCCTAGTTACATGCATTGGGCTGGCAACATTCTCGTGCCTCCAAGGGATTCTCTATTCCAACAATAGAATAGGAAGTAGAAGATGATGAAAAGATGTTTCTCAGACTGAAAACCCATGATTAGTTGTGTGCCCTAGGCCCATCACTCTTTGTCAACCATTGGATGAGAATGTACAAGGCATAATTTTTAAGTTAGCAGATGACAATAAAATGGCCAATTATCATAGGCAGAGAAGTTGATTATCAGGAATTACAAGGGGATCTTGATCAGCTGATAAAATGGGCTGAGGAGCAGCAAATACTGTACAGCACCCTGGGGTGTTGACCACAGAGGGGCTGAGGAGAGCAAGTATATGGCTCCATGAAAGTGGTGTCACAGATGGACGGGATGGTGAAGGCTTTCAGCACACTGCTCCTTATTGGTCAGGGAATTGAGGAGGAACGTTATGTTGCAATTGAGCAAGATATAGGTGTACAAGCATTTGGAATATTTTGTCAGCTTTGGTTGCGTGTGGTAGGGAGGTTGCTATTAAACTGGAAAGGGTGCAAAAAAATTGAATGAAAGGCTGAGTAATGAGGGAGGTTGAAGAGGCTGCCGACTGAATTCATTGGAGCATAAGAGAATGAAGGTGATCTTATAGAAGTGTACTAGGCCATGATGAGCATCAATGGGGTGTGGGTGAGTGCACTCAGTCCTTTTGTCCCCATTCAGAATGCTGGAGCAACTCAGTAAGACAGGCAGCATCTTTAGATTGGGGGGGAAGTGGGGGAAGAGCCAATGCTTCGGGCCGGGACCCTTCATCAGGACTGAAAAGGAAGTCAGCAGTGTAAGAAGGTGGGGGAGGGGAAGGAGTTGATAGGAGAGGCTGGGTAGGGGAGGGAGGGGATGAAGTGAGAAGCTGCAAGGTGATTGGTGTAAAATATAAAGGGTTAAAGAAGGCATCGGATCATGGGAGACGGGGAAGGAGGAAGGTCACCAGAGGGAGGTGCTGTCAGGTAAGGAGAAGCAGGGTAAGAGGGGAGCTGGAATGGGGAATGGAAAAGTTTAAAAGGTGGATGGGGAGAAATAACTGGCAAGTTGGAGAAAGTGATGTGCATACCATCAGGTCGGAGGCTACTCAGACAGAATGACGTGTTGCTTCCCCAGCCTGAGCGTGGTCTCATCATGGCTGTAGAGCATTCTGCGCGCATGCAGTGGGCCTCAAAGTGTTTTGTCTGCCACGTGCATGAAGGATCTGGAATGCATTTTCAAAGTCTGGTGAGTACTTAATGGTAGTGGGGTCTCAGATTAATTCCTTGGAGTAGTGAATAGAAGTGTTTTAGAAGAGGAAAGACCACGTAGCTATGTGTCCGCGGTTGTAGTGAAAACAAGGCCTGAAGCCATGCTGTCGCCTGTCTACAGCCACTGGGAGAGCAGCGTCATAGCCAGCAAACACCACTGGGGGCAGTATGGAGCAGAGTCCAGCCTGTGTTGGCATTGCCCGCACGTTTGCTCGGCAGAACAACGGACTCGGTGCGGACTGTATGCATACGTGATTTGCGTGAATGTATTTCACTGATATCCTATGTTCTTGCTATCTTGTATGTGCCAGGATGAGGCCTCAAGCTGTAGAGTTGCCTTACGGCTGCCAGAAAGGTATTGAGACTGGTGACATTGGGGGCAGTGTGCACGGTGTCCAGGCTGGAATCGGTGCTGCACCCCCCCCCCCACCCCCAGTGTTTGTTTGGCCAGAAGACAAGCACTGTTGTGAAAATGAAGCGGTCGGGACTGGGCGGGGAGTCCTGATGAAGGGTTTCAGCCCGAAACGTTGACTGCTCCTTTCAATGGATTCTACCCGACCTGCTGAGTTCATCCAGCCTTTTTGTACATCTTGATTTGACCACAGCATCTGCAGCGTACTTTGTGTTTGCTAAGCACTGTTGTGGTTGTCTGCAGATTTCGGCAGTATTGGATGACTTGGGTTTAGACTTTTTTTAAATTGTGTGGCTGTATCTTTCTGCCCTGTACGTGCTATGTGTGCTTTGTGCTGTGCGTGACTTCTGGTACTGTGTTTTGCACCTTGACCCCGGCTGGAGTAATGTTCTCTCATTTGGCTGTTTTCCTGAGCATTCATGTGTGGTTGAATGGTAATTTAACTGAGTTATCGCCTTTGCTTATTTCTGTAGTTATGGAATCGGAGTTCTGATTTCTGTGCAAAGGAAGTGAAAGGACAAGGGGGTGTGATCTTGCCCTTATTTCTGCTCTTAATATCAGCAATATTAAGATGCATTGATATAAGGAATATTCAACAAGTGTTACAGTGCCTATTAAAAGTATTCACCCCTCCCCCCCCCCTCAGTTTTCATGGTGTGTTGTTTTACAACACTGAACCACAGTGGATTTAATTTGGCTTTTTTTGGCACTGATCAACAGAAAAGACACTTTTGTGCCAAAGTGAAAGCAAATTTCTACAAGTTGGTCTAAATTTATTACAATTACTTTGTGTTTAATAATTTCATAATTACTCACCCCTTTCAAGTCAGTATTGTGTATATGCACCTTTGGCAGCAATTACAGCTTTGAGTCTGTGTGTATCAACTTTGCACATCTGGACACTGCAAATTTTCCCCATTCTTTATAAAATTGCTCAAGCTCTGTCAGATTGCATGGAGATCATGAGTGAACAGCCCTTTTCAATTCCAGCCACAAATTCTCAGGTCTAGACTCTGACTTGGCCACTCCAGGACATTAACTTTGCTTTTAAGCCATTCCTGTTTGGCTTTGGTTTTATGCTTGGTGTCATTGTCTTGCTGGAAAACAAATCTTCTCCCATGTTGCAGTTCTCTTGCAGACTGCATCAGGTTTTCCTCCAGGATTTCCCTGTATTTTGCTGCATTAATTTTACCCTCTTCTTTCACAAGCCTTCCAGGTCCTGCTGCAGTGAAGCATCCCCACAGCATGATGCAGTCACCAAAAATGCTTCACGGTAGGAATGATGAGTTTTTGATGACATGTGGTGTTTGGCTTATGCCAAACACTGCGCTTAGTCTGATGGCTAAAAAGCTCAGTTTTGGTTTCATCACGCTATAGGACCTTCCAGTTGACTTTTGAGTCTCCCACATGCTGTCTGGCAAACTCCAGCTGAGATTTCATTTGAGTGTTTTTCAGCAGTGACTCTCTCTTTGTCACTC
Organism: Hemitrygon akajei; assembly: GCF_048418815.1. NCBI lineage: Eukaryota > Metazoa > Chordata > Chondrichthyes > Myliobatiformes > Dasyatidae > Hemitrygon > Hemitrygon akajei. The sequence goes on along the minus strand of NC_133127.1, from coordinate 92,382,432 downwards.
TCCGATAGAGCTGTGACTGGTGAAGCACCTGGGCAACAGTTGTTGTATGCGCAGTCTCTCCCATCTCAGCCACTGAAGCTTGTAACTCCTTCAGAGTTGTCATAGGTATCTTGGTGGCCTCCCTCACTGGTCCCCTTCTTTCACAGTCACTCAGTTTTTGAGGATGGCCTGCTGTAGGTAGATTTACAGCTGTGCAATATTCTTTCCATTTCTTGGTGATTGACTTAACTGTACTCCAAGGGATATTCAGTGACTTGGAAATTTTCATGTATCCATCTCCTGACTTGTGCTTTTCAAAAACCTTTTCACAGAGTTGCTTGGAGTGTTTTTTTGTCTCCATGGTGTAGTTTTTGCCAGGATACTGACTCACTAGTGGTTGGACCTTCCAGATACAGGTGTATTTTTACTCCAATCAATTGAAACACCTTGACTGCACACAGATCTCCAAAAGCGGATCTCCATTTAATTAATTATGTGACTTCAAAAACCAATTGGTTGCACCAGTGATTTTGTGTGTCGTATTAAATGAGGGTGAATACTTGTGCAATAAATTATTTTGTGTGTTATATTTGTAATCAATTTAGATCACTGTAGAGATCTGGTTTCACTTTGACACAAAAGAGTCTTTTTCTGTTTATCAGTGTCAGAAAAAGCCAAATTAAATCCACAGTGATACTCAAGTTGTAAAACAATAAACCATGGAAACTTCTGGGGTGGGGGGGGAGGGAGGGGTGAGTCCTTTTCTAAGCACTGTATGTACTTTGCTTCGTGATCTTTGCACAGTTCCATTATTCATCACTTGAAAATGAGGTCCCTACCACAAAATTAGCCATATTTCAAATTGAATTTGCCAGGTTCTGCTCTGTGTATTGGCTGAAAGTTTTCCAAATTGCGCATTTCAAAGTTGAAGGCAAATTTATTATCAAAATACATGTATATTACCATATATACTACCTTGAGATTCATTTTCTTGCAGGCATTTACTGGGAAAACGAAATACAATAGAATTTTATGGACAAATTGTATATAAACAAAAATTGACAATCAATGTGCAAAAGAAGAGAAACGGTGCAAATAAAGAGTACAGAGAGCGTTAGTTGTAAGAGTCCTTGAAAGGGAGTGTGTAGGTTGTGAAATCAGTTCAGAGTAGTGGTGAATGATGTTAATCACACTGGTGCAGGAGTCTGACGGGTGCAGGATGATGACTGTTCCTGAACCTGATGGTATGGAACCTAAGGCTTCTGTGCCTCCTGCCTGAAGGTAGTAATGAGATGAGGCATGGCCTGGATGGTGGCTCTTTGATGATTGAAGCTGCTTTCTTGAGACAGTGCACCATGTAAAAGCATCCAATACTTTGC